>NW_026056797.1:0-429117 GCF_023758085.1 Alternaria hordeiaustralica | reverse complement strand
GGGTTTGGGATGCAGGTCGTGGGATTTGCAATTGAACCTTGGGAAAGCTTGGGGTGGGTGTGGGTGGGTGTGGTTGGCGTTTGTGACATGGGGAGGATGGGGAGCCACGAAAATAAATCGGAAGGGGGATGGGACTGACTGAGACTGTGTGTGTGATGAAAGAGGAACATGCGTGCAAGGGCTTTGTCGCTGGGCTGGGGCTGTGAGCGTGATTGATGCGTTGGTCTACGTATTCTCCCTCCCCGGATAGCGAGTGATGCGGACTTGGCGAGTAGATACCGCGCGTGGAGACGGGATGATGATGGGGTGGAGACTGAGTACGTTCTCTGACAGTGTAGTGGAGAGGGAAAGATGGAGTGTTGGGGAGCATTGGATGGGGAAGGTGGAGATGTAGATCAGTGAATGCGTGTTGTATGGTACGGGTGGAGCTGGCCAGCGCTTCAAGCACGTTTGACGCGTAATGTTGTAGCGGGGAGGTGGAGAGTTGGCCGTTATGACGTTGTGGCGGTCATGACTGAAATGTATGATTCCTACTATAGCGTGCTCTTGGGCGCTTCTTTGTCCTTCATCGAGCGAACTAGTCGGAGTGCTTCGTCAAGTCCCCGTTTCGTGTTCTCGAAGTACACATGTGAGAAGGAGCTGCTGGCTTGCCCGCTGATGGTTCGCGCTTGGATACCGTGGCTGATCACACTTCCCTGATATCTGTGTTAGCTTGTGCTGTTATCTGTCACGCGATGATCAAGGAAAGATGGAGGTCGAAAACTCACCCTCATCAGATGGAACACCCTCGCAACGTCCCATCGATCCTGCCTCGGATCCCACCCAGCCTTCTCTTCATAAACCCCCAATAATTCCTGCATACTCGGCAACCCATTCTCCGCCTGATTCTCCTCATCATAAACATCACCCCCCTGATCATCCCTCACCATCTGCACCGTCGGCCCCCCAGGCATACCCACCTTACTAGCCCTATTCCAATACGGACCAGTCACATACACAACATCCATAAGCGGATGTCCCAGCGTACTCAACTCCCAATCCAAGATAGCAACCACCCGGGGCTCAGTAGGATGTAAAATAATGTTATCAAACTTGTAGTCGCCGTGGATGATGCAGGTACGTTCCTGGGGCAGGTGACTCCGTATGTAGGATACGATTTCGTCGAAATGCGGGTGCGCGCGACCGAGTTGCTGGCCGGTGGTTGTGTCGCGGACTTGGGCTTGTTGGGCTTCGATAAGGGAGAAGGTGTTGCAGTGGCGGGCGTAGAAGTTGGTTTTCTTGCCGAAGGTGGAGAGGCCGATGGCGTCTGTCAAGCTGTTAGCACGAATAATAAGATGTCTTAGCAAGACTTTGGCAAAGCAAAGCAAGAGAGCTGCATACTAGTAATAAGTTAGCAAGATATTTTAAGAGCTATTCGTGGCGGCTACTTTACCCTGGGTCGATGGAGTGGAGCCAGGCTAGGGTTGAGATGACGGATTCCCATGCTGCGCGACGGTCGGAGAGGGGCAGGGTAGAGAGGTTGGGGTCGGTGATTATACGGCCTTGGATATACTCCATGACCTAGTGGAGAGGTAGGTATGTTAGATTGGAAGCGTTTGTCTGGAGGGTAGCTGGGACGTACGTAAAATGCTGTTCCGATGATCGATGCATCCATACATAGACAGTATACTCTTGGAACTGGGAAACCTTCAACAGACCCCAGTGCTTTCAACACTCTGTACTCTCGATCGACTTGGTGTGCTACAGGTGAGATGATGGTGCCGCTGGGTTTCTTTCGGAGTATGTAGCGTGTACCAGCGGCGTCATCGACGTAGTAAGTCGGATTGCTTTGTCCGTATCCGATCTTTGTCGATAGCACGGGCGTCTTCAAATTGGGTATCTCTTGCTGCAGGTACAGACCAAGCTTTTGGTCGTCCAGATCATGTTGTGTCTTCTCTTTCTTTGTGTTGACCATCGTGGAGTGTGCTTTGCCTGATTCCTTCGATTTCAGCTATCGCGTCACAGACAAGTAGATACGTAAAACCCATGGTGCTACTGAAGGTATACATTGGCGTCGTGGTCGTGTGCGAGTAAGCTGCGTCGATCCAGGTTAGCCTCGGGCAATCGCGTGTGAGGGGTTCTGGAAACAGGCTAGTGCTTGCGGGGTGAGCTGCGCGCAGTGCAGCGAGGTGCAATTACTGCGAAGATGAAGGCCATCAGGGTCAGAACGAAGCTATAGTCTAGCAATGAAGCTGAATAGACAGAATCTCTACGCTAAATTATCGCGCAAAACGAGTATCAACTATACTCTGGGTATCCCAAGAAAAGCTATACAAAAGCCCGACTATAACGCCAAAGCCTGACGACGGGGACAGCAACAACACCTCAACCGACCGTCTTCCACTGTTCTACAACCTCGGTACAAGAACTAAAACCCTTTCCACATGGCGCCGAATGTCTACATGTAACTTTTCCAGCCAAATACTCATTACGCGTCCTCACGTCGACGCCTCGCTTCCTTCGCTGCTGAAGTAGCTTTGATCTAATCGCAATATCCATTCGATCTTCTCCCTCTCGCTTCGCGCTCGGAAGATGTACGTGTTGCTTCTCGCGAAGACGGCAAAGACAACGTCCTTGTGCGCGCCGGCATTTCCTTGGCCGTTGCTTTGCTGTCCGCCTCCAAGTAGTTTCGCGATTTGCGGCGAATGGTCGATACGCGCTGTGCTGACATTGATGGCGTTGATCTCGTCGCCGTCTGATGAGTAGATGTGGAGGTATGGCTTTCGTAGTTCGACGTATCGCCGTATCCAGCGCGTGTTTGTCGGATCTGGAGTGAGGAGGTAGGACGCTTTCATCAAGTTAGGGTTCTTGCTGATGAAGCGGACGGTAGCTGTCAAACTTGGGGTTGGGTTTGGCGATGGAGAAGGAGAGCGTGCCGCAAAGGCGGCGCCGTTGGTGGGAGGCTCAAGATTCGTGGGGTTGAGGATGATTTCTGCAGGCGCTTTCTTGGTCTTCCAGAGCGAGACCATGCGTTGGAGAAGTGCTATCTGAGCCTCTTCCAAGGGCTTATCCTTTGAGGACGCAAGTGCGGAAGCAGGTATGCTCAATGCCTTGGACGACAAAACAGAACGCGCTGTTTCTATCTCTGCGATTCGAGCGCGGCGCTTTTCTATGTGGATGAAGTCGCGTACCAGCGAAACACCACGCGGCGTCCAGCCCGCGAGCTGCTCTTCACCCTTCACGTAGTCATCTTTCGTGTTCATTCGCCAAAGATCTGTCGCACGCTTGACGGAAGTGGGGCGAATAGCAACGTTGAAGATTCCTACTGTCGAGTGAACGACCTTCACCGTATTCCAGATGTTCGCTAACGAGAAGAGAGAGGTCTGGCGCATGTAAGAACGACCCCGGATTTGTACGAAGAGGTCGAAAGAGAACGACATCGGTTCGATAAGCTTGGAAGATGTGACGTCGAACAGTAGCGTGACTTTCACGCGGAAGTTGTCCTTTGTCGCCCGATCGAGAATTTGAGACGCGTGAGCCGTACTGTCCCATCGTCCTACAAATTTGACATTTGTGGTGCCATCGGCGTTCTTCCTGATGACAGGTGGGGATGTCAGATCGACAGGCACTTCTTTTACGGGTGAGCCGTAGTTAGGACTGTTACCAGCTGCATCGACCAATCGGATGTGACCCATGCGCAGCGACTTGACATCCTCCCATTGTATTGTGTCTCCAGAAGTATGGGTGAGGTTAACAACGATGCGGCGCGCTAGACCCTGGTGGAGTTGGTATACCCCAGCGTCCATGACGTTGCTCTGTGTTACCTCGACGGGTTGGTATGTCCCATCGTCAGTAATCTCATGAATCTGGATGCGGGAGAAGATGTCATGTGTATCTTCTGTGTAAAACTCTGACTCTGGAAGTCGTGCATGACGGCGCTTCTGCTTGGGCTTTTCCGCAGAGTCGCGCATGTCATCCCAGCTCAGCAATTTATCGAGGTGAATGTCTGTAACCTTGGCGAAGATGGAGATTCGAAGGAAGGTATCGCGCGGGCTCGGGTAGGGAAGACTCATGCTGTGCACACTCTCAAAACGAATAGGACCTTCGTTGAAATCGGTGATCCAGGTCGTGGTCGTGGCTCCACTCTCGTCCGAGATACCAGGTACAAAGAGCACAGCGTGGACTTGGGTGCCCTCTCGTTCCGGAAACCCAACAAGCTCATGCATACCGACATTGAACTTGAGCGTAGTCGAAGGTGCTTCTGCAGACGAAGGCTCTAGCGATAGTCGGATAATACCAATGGGGTTTGCTGTGTAAGGAGAGATGACGTCCAGACTGAAGTCTCGTACTCTTGATTCGAACACAGCAGCTAGCGGAACGTCCACATCGCCGATGCGTGAGAACTCGGGCATGCAAGGTTCTGAGAACGGTGACTCCGGGTTGAAATGCTGGAAGTATTCTGGTCGGTTCATATACTGATGCATTTGATGCATCCGTCGTACGCGATCGCGTAGCTTCTGTAATGACCATAGGTGCACCACTTCGTTCTTGAAGTCGATGACGCGAACACCAACGCAAGGCTTGGACTGGCTGTCGAGATATTCATCGTCTTCACCTGGAATGCCCATGTTCACCAAGTCGTAAGATGACGGGACAGTATGTCCGATATCGACAATGCAGAATTGGAAGACGACGCGCTTGTCCATCTGTTGACTCATAACTTGAGCCTCCTTCAGAACAGCGGCGTTCTGCAAAAGTGTCTCCGCCATGGTGACGTACTTTCTTCGCCGCCACTGTTTGAAAACAGTCCGGATCAACTCCAGTTGCTGCTCGTTCTGCTCGTTGTGTGCATCCTTTGCTTCGGCTTCGGCCTCGGCTTCGGCTTCCGGCGTTCCGCTGCTTTCAGGTTCAGGTACCCACTCGTGGCCAAGCTCTTTCATTTGACGTGCAAAAGCCTCTTTCTGCTGTTGCAGCTGCTTCTGCATTTCTTCCTTCGCAGCTCGCAGCTCTTCCAGCTCGACTTTAGCTTCTGCGTCAGCTTTCAGCTTTGCACTGTAGTCCTCCTTCCGCTTGTCCATCTTCTCTTCCATGTCTTCTCGTATTTCCTCCATCTTTTCGCTGCCGTCTTGCCTTGGCGTGGATGGCATCGTTAACATGGTATCGAGCGAGAAGTTGTCTAGTGTCCCTCCAGAAGCATACTTCTCTCGTACAGGGTATGAGGACATGGACTCTGTGTCCTCGTCGCTGAAAATGCGACTCTCGGGACGTGCTTTGCGGGTTTCGCGCAACCTGCTGAGATCTTCAAACAGTGCCTCGAAGTCTTCGTCTGGGAGATTTTCGATGCGTTTGTCTGGTCCCAGCCACGCCGTAAGAGCTTCTCTACGGGCGTAGGAGAACTCGGATTCACGACCGCGTTGCCAAAATGCAGGCGATCCTGCCCTCGGACTATCGGGGTCGAAATCAGAGTTTGCGATACTGATGGCGCTGTACGATCTGTCGTGACCGGGTCTTGGTGCAGGCGAGGGAGAGTTGAGCTGGCTGGCGGTAACCGTCTGTCGAAGTAGGCTTGTACCTACTTCAGCACGCTCAGCTCTTGCCTCTTGCGGATTGTTGAAACGGAAGATGTGGAAGTCGCCAAGGATGATGCGGTGGCCGCTCTTGAGTAATCTTGGCTTGTCGATGCGTACACCATTGACCATGACGCTAGCGGTTTCCTGGGGTATCACCGTCACCTTGCCGTCCACGTTTTCGAAGTGACAGTGTTCGGCAAGGATCTGCGAGCCATTCAGACGTATTTGTGCGGTTTGGCCTTCAACATCAGAATTGCCAACGGTCGTCGTGCCCGGTTTTAGGTTGTAGACGAGACATTCAGTCAAGAGTGGATCATCACTCAAGTTGACCAAATGAGGCATGTTCTTTGGTGTTGACAACCCAACGAAACCTTTTTCGATGCTGATACCAAGCTCTTCCAGCGCGGCTTCTCGTTCCTTGTGAATCTCTTCCGTCTTCTGCAACTTCTCTTCCCAGGTTTGGTTCAGCTCGGTGTAGAGTTTCTCTGATTGATCAAGCTGCTCGGCAATCTCGGCCTTGGATACCTTCTTGATTGAGCCGTCTGCTTGGGTGATAGAAACGATCTGCTTCTCCAACGGTGTATCCGGTGCGTACTGTTCTTCTATGATGCCATTCGCTCCGGCAACTCCACCGCCTCCTCCACCCAGCTGAGTCCGCAGTTTTGACAGTTCTTCCTTGAGCTCTCGGATCATGCGCGCGTTCGGGTCTTCGTTTACGACGGCATGGTTCTTGATGCGTTTCGCGGAGTCGGCGTAGCGGAGGGTCGAGAGGGTCTCCTCGAAGTTGATGTCGGCGGGAGAAATGGCAGCAATCATGGCTGTCATACTGTTTCCTCCCAAAGAGTCTTTCAAGAGCCATGTCAAGATGGAGTCTCGGTATGGCACTTGGGTACCCTTCTTCTTGCCTCCTGACGACTGGTCTGCAAGCGCTGCAATGACGCGACCCAGTGTAGACAGAGACCTGTTGATCTCGGCACCCTCTTTCAATCTCGCGCCAGTCGCACCCGTCGACTGAGCTCGTTCTGATCCGGCCAAATCGACTAAACTGATTTTGGCGACCCTCTCTCCGCTCATGCTTGTCTCGACATCGTGGCGCTTCTGGGTAAGGGTAAGGGTGAAGACGGCGTGCGATCGCGAGGACGTCTCGTTCATGTTGGTGGCAGCTACGGTACGGGCCTTGTTTCCCTCGTCCATGAGGTTCTCGATTTCGGGAAAGGACTGGACGACCAACTTGGCGAGATCTTCGACATAGGGACCGGTGGACGGATGCTCGCGAACTCGCAGGTTCCCTTTATTCGAGGGGTTCAGCAGGTCGCGTACGCGCTCGTTGTAGATTTCCAGGTAGGACACTTCGACGGTGCAGGACGAGTTCTTGTCCGCTTGTAACCCCTTGATCCTCTCGAACATGTCCTGGCAAATCTTGGGGATGATTCCGTACTCAGCGCCATAGCCCATCATAGAGTACGACTTTCCCGAACCCGTCTGGCCGTAGGCGAAGATACAGTTGTTGTAGCCCTGGAAGGCATTGTCGAGCAGCGGCTTGCCAAGATCCTCGTGGAGGTTGTCCTGGCCGGCATAGTTGGGAGCGTCGCGGTCGAAAGACCAGTACGATCTGTCGAAGGCGAATGTCTTGGTGCCCTCGGAGGCGGCTTTGGCGGCTTTCCCCTTGATATCGGCATGTTGGGGAGGGGAGAGGATGGTCTGGTCGCCCTTCATCTGCACGATGCACTGTGCATTGCGCGCCTTCTCTGCGCGTTGTTAGTTGCGACGTTATAGTAAAGTAAGGGGGGCTGCCTACCGCGGCCGTTGAAGGGCCTGCATCGCACCACGACCTTGATGTTTCCTCCGCCAGACGCCATGGTGGGCGTGGTAACTTTGTTCGTGGTCGGAATCCGGGGTATGCGGACAAAGGAGATGGCAACGGGCCGCTCGGTCTATGCAGCGGTCAGAGGCGGGATCCGGGAGACTTCATGGGCGGCGACGGCGGTGGACGGGCGAGGGCGAGGGCGCGGTCGCGGTCATCCACGGCTCAGGAGGCGGTGCTATGGCGAAGTTGTTTTGTTGATTGACCACGCCGGTGCAAGATTAGGTACGCGATCCTGGTGTCCCGACCCCTGCAGCCGACCACTGCGCTTGGACTGGCCTGTCGTCACCTGTGCAGCGGACCCTGACGCCGTTCAAGACACTGACACGCTGGACATAGTCGAGACGGATAGAAGTTGATTACCACTCTGTATGTCTCTCACGTCTCGAGGGTCGCGCCCAAAGCGGCCGGTACCTGACATGTGCCATGCTGGGGTCATCCTAACGCTGCCTGCGTCATCCCTCACCAAAAAATAATTCCCCAGCCGCGACACTCCCACGCGACACCCATTCTGCACGCGCCCACGATTCAATGTCGGCTACAGAAGCGACCAACGACATGTTCGCGCCTCCCGTGAACCGCGCCATGAAGGTGCTGGATCGCAGCTTCTTCCAAAAGACCATCCCCACCTCGGCCGCCCGCATCTTCAACCCTAAGGACATATCGCGCTGCCGCAAGGAACTCACCGCCAGCAAGGACACGCTGCCAAGCAATCGCATAGATCCGATAAGAGTCGATCCCGATTCAGAGCAAGCGTCGAGAGGCAGCAAATGCCTGCTCCTGCGACCAGAAGTCGTCCACTCCGGTGAGTCACCCCACGGCGGTAGTACATGGGAGTACTGAGTCTGAAACCAGGCAGATCGGACGACCTGGTCCCCTAAGCTGCGCGATCTCGAGCAAGACGGCACCCTAGGCGTCATTCCCTACCAGCTGCAGCTCAACTACGACTACTTCACCTACTCCGAGATCACGAGCGCAACCATCCCCCCACCCGAGTCCGTCCACGACGATGAGATACCCCAGGGCTTCGCCCTCGCCGGCCATGTCGCCCACCTGAACCTACGCGAGCGGTACTGGCCCTACAAGCACCTCATCGCAACCGTCCTCGCAGACAAGAACCCCATGGTCAAGACGGTCATCAACAAGCTCGACAATGTAGGCACCGAGAACGCATTCCGCACCTTCCAGTACGAAGTGCTCCACGGCCCAGACGACATGAATGTCGAGCTGCGCGAGCAGGGCTGCACCTTCAAATTCGACTTTGCAAAAGTATACTGGAACACGCGTCTGCACACGGAGCACGAACGCCTCTGCAACATGTTCCGCGAAGGCGAGGCAATATGCGACGTCATGGCCGGCGTAGGACCCTTTGCCGTACCCGCGGGCAAGAAGAAGTGCTTCGTCTGGGCCAACGACCTCAACCCCGAATCCTACAACTCGCTCGTCGGCAACATCAAGATCAACAAAGTAGGCGACTTTGTGCGATCCTTCAACACTGACGGCGGAGCCTTTATCCGTCAAGCCTCTGCGGATCTATTGACGAGCGACGAGCACTCCGTATCCATCTATCCCAAAACCAAATCCTCGCGCAGCAAACCAGAAGAGAAGAAACAGCCCGAACCCCTCAAGACGCTCGTCCAACCACGCTTCTTTTCGCACTACGTCATGAACCTCCCCGCCTCTGCCATTACCTTCCTCCCATCTTTCATTGGCCTCTACGCCAACGTCCCCGGATACCCAGTCTCTGAGATCAAGAAACTCCTCGCGCCACACACGTCGCAGAAGCTTCCCATGATCCATGTACACTGCTTTTCGACCAAGAGCGATGATAACGTCGAGGAGATCAAGGGCATTTGCGAGGAGGTTAGCAGGCAATTGGGTACAGTCATCACACCCGATATGGAGGATGTGAACGTGTATGATGTGAGAGATGTGGCGCCCAAGAAGAGGATGTTTTGTACCAGTTTTAGGTTGCCTGAAGAGGTTGCTTTTAGGGAGGTATGAGGATTCACTGTAGATGTAAAAGGGGCAAGATAGCATGTTGCTGGGGACACGCTTCACATGAGCTGATACCCACTGAGTGAGCTATGTTACAACACGGCAAAGCTATAGCTGAGGCCGATTGATATCCGTCCATCACGTCGCTCTCTTCCACATGCTCTATAAATCCATCAACATCTCATCCTCGATATCGTCAAATTCACCCTTGATTCCACTCACATCCGCCTCTCCCGCTGTCCCCGTACTCTGCATCTCATCCCCTCCCGTCAGATCAACAAACTCCTCCATATCGAAATCGAACTCGCCGTCATCATGCACCTTCTTCTCTTCCTCGATGACAGCCTGCTGAACCACGACGCCAGAAGCATCACCGAAACCCATCGAGACATCACGTTCAAATATCTCGCCTGCAGCACGCCGTACGTCTTTACTTGCATCCTCCTCCCTCTGCGTGACATCATCCGTCTCTTTCCTCGCATCAAGCGCCCGCTGAATCCCCTCGTGCATCTCACACCGCGCATCTGGACCATCGATCCTGTCATACCGCTTACACAACAGTGCATCCAAACTAATCACCCACTCCATGATCTTCTTTTCAAACACCGGCTCGCCGAACACGTCATACGCGGTTTCTGACGCGTAACCCCACTCTGGACTGTTGCGCTGCATATCCAGTTTACGAGAGCTTTGAACGATGGTGTGGATGTTGGTTGGGAGGTGGAATACCAGGTCTTGAATCTGGAAACCATCGGGTGTGCGCTCCAATGGAAGTTTGGACGACTTGGTGCGCTCGAGCGCGTCTGTTGTGCGGCGTCTGGGTCGACGTGTCTTCGCTGTTTCGTGGGGCGGCGCGATGCGAGGCTCTTGCCTTTGAGATGCTTTTGGGGGGCGGGACGGGGAGCTGGAGTGTTGCTGTTCTTGCGTTTTGAAGTATGCTTCCATCTCTTTGGCGCTTTGGTCGGGACGGTGTGTCTCTGGAGGCTTTGAGATTCGGGTAGATATCTGAGGACTAAAGCGATGGTCTTCTTTTTCAGCAAATGCTTGAAATCGATTATTCACTCTTCGCGGATCAGTGTCTATCTGAACATCATCGTCGAGCAGTGAAGAGTCTCTGATGCGCTTTGAGCGTGACTGCGGTTCCACCGAGGAAGCTCGAGAAACACCATCAACCAGCGGATCAGCTATGCCCTGATCTCTGTCGCGTCCAAAGAAGTTACGGATATCAGTGTTATCGTTTGAATGAAGTTGTCTAGCGACTGGCCGGTCAGCTGGGTCCAACACGGGTCTGCTTGGAGAAGATGAGACATTGTTCGGGAATGGCGCTCCTCCAATCTTCTTCGCATGCTTCTGTCGACGAGCTGGTTCGAGAGCTTGCGTGCCAAGTACATACTCTCCAAGCCCCATAGCATTCGACCTTTGCTTTGGTGGTGCAAATGGTGTATTTACATGGGCCGGTTGAGTGCGTCGGCTACGAGGAGCTGACGTTACTGGAGAGGTCAACAGCTGTGAGCTTGTTCCGGTGTGGCTGTAATCAGTGGTTCCTGACTTGATGGAATTGATGTCAGATCGTGCGAAATGGCTTGACATGCCGGTCTGGGGCAGAGGCCCGATACGCTTGTGACGACCTCGGTTGTCTGTGTCCCGCTCTTGTATCTGGTCGTCGAGAGCACCAGCTTCTGAATTGGGGTGCGATATATATTGGATACTACGTTCTAGTTCAGCATCCAAAGGAGACCTCATGTTCGTCCTTGACAAGGTCTGAGGCGTCAGGGGCGCAGCTGACAATGGACGACGTGGAGTAACAGCTGGACTGGGAGAGGGGAGATGTGCGTCGCTCCCTCTCTGGCTTTTGGCCGGGCTCAGCAGCTGTTCCTTGCTCGCAGCTTGTTTGGGCTTGATCGTAGTGTTCATTCGAGCAATGGTCCATGGATTAGACACTTCCACTGCGCGTAGACCCTTCTCATCTTCCTCTTCGACCACAGGTGCTGGGTTTTCTTGTAGAAACTCTAGGTCGTCCTCGTCAATACCATACATGCTTGACCTCCAGCGTGGCAGCGCCTGAGCCGGGTCAGTCGTGGGTTGCTCATTCCGGTTTGGAGGCTCATCCTCATGTATCGTGATGGGGCTTTCGATGCGACTCGGTAGCTCCTCAAATTGGGGCTCATACTGCTGTTGTGCAGACGTCGGCATCTCGGCATCCTGAATATCTGGAATATCCTGGATAGCCTCAGGATAGTAAGCTTTGAGCAGCTTATCCACAACGGCAACAACCACTTCGCTGTTATCGAACATGACGTCGTCTTTGGCTGGCTCGATGTTGGGGTCGTAACTGTCAGGCGGACAAATGATGTTCATGCAGAAGAACGGATCCTTGACGCCAGCTAGTGAAAGCGTTGATTCGCGGAGTCGGTCTTTGTAAATTGTGATGATCCGCTTGATAGTACCACGACTGTTCGACACAGGCCTTGCATCGATCGAGACGAACGCCCCTTGATGGGCTATCTTCGGTCCGCTTGCACCTGGCTTGGGCAGGAAAGCATGAACCTCGAAGCCATTGGCCTCCAATGCAGTCCAATCACACTGTAGAGCGCAATCCTTACCGATGACTTTCAGGACTGCATCTTCAATGTTGGCGTCGGCTTTCGGCGCGTAGACAAAGTCACCATTGCTGTTCTTCGCTTTCAGTACGCGAAGCCTGAAGCGTATAGTAGGCCTGGCAAGTGCATAGGCTTGCATCAGCCGCCGGATCTTCACAAGCATTTTCGCTGAGTTCTTGATCGCTGTCTCCTTTCGGACGGGTATGAAGTCAAAGAACTTGGTAACCTTGACCGTCGTGCCAACTGGATGGGAGTCGTGTTCAGTGCTGCACACATTAGTCCGTGATAGCTATCCGTGAGATTACTAGTGATGTCTTACGAAGCAAGCTCGCCGCTCCGATCATACTTCAGCTTGACAGCAACTGGCTCTCCTTCTACTCGAGTAGTGACAGAAAGCGAGCCACTCATGTCGGCCATGCTTGATAGTGCCTCACCACGAAAGCCCAGCCATTTCCCTCCGACTTCTCTCAGATCGTGAAAGTCTCTAATCTTGCTGGTGCAGTAGCGGCGACATACAAGAGGGCGATCTTCAGCTGGTATACCATGGCCATCATCTTTGACTTGGATAGAGTCGACCGTGTTAGCAGTGATATCCACAAATATGCTCTTCGCTCGTGCATCTAGAGCGTTGTCTAGGAGCTCCTTGACGACGGAACTGGGATCAACGAGGACCTGTCCGGAACCGATCTGTCGCGTTGTCGTTGGTGGGAGAGCCGCGATGCTGGGTACCGCAACACTGTCGAGGCCTTCCTCCATGCTGGTAGGAGCGAGAATGAACTTGCGGAGGTCCCATCGGTGGCAGAACATTGAGCCCAAGTGAGACTCATGGTTTGGTAGTCGGTGCCTCCATCGTGCCTACCTCTTCCACCCAAGTCACGTCCGACGTGGAAAGAGCCCGACGCGACGCGCCGAATGCTTCGCGTGCGCACTCATCTCGTATGCATTGATCCTTGATATGTAAGGAATGCTGCGTGAAACGTGTGTTTATACGCGATGTTTAGGTGTTAATAGAGATGAGTTTAGCGTGCGTCATCGCGTGCTCTCGAGCTGGCTCTCAAAGTATCCAATCACAGCGTAGATAGCCTTGGGATGCGGGAAGACTTCCAGAGCTCTTAAGAGGGCCCGTTGCCGCGATTACTGTTGCTCTCCGTATCTGACTGACTGTGCTTTTACCATCTGAGTTTCGCGCAGCACGAATTTGAGCCTGCTGTACAGTCGCGTTGTTGAGCTTCGCACTTTCCTGCTGTCTAGAAACATCTCTAGGTTTACAACATAGAAGGTATGCTTTGCGCACCATCGCTGCGAGACTTGAAATCATGCTAATTACGTAGTCTTTTTGTACGAATCCTATACCATGGCATATGCGACTGATGCTGCACGGTGGCGAGCCCTTTCGACACGAGACGCAGACGCGAATGGGCACTTCATTTACTCCGTCAAATCTACCCGAATCTACTGTCGGCCAACGTGCCCTGGACGACTAGCGAGGAGAGCAAATGTTGGATTTTATGCGACACCGCTAGAAGCAGAGGCAGCTGGGTTCAGGGCCTGCAAGAGATGCAAGCCCAACACTGTACTCGAAGATCCACAAGAGCGAGCGGTGGAGAAAGCATGTGTATTGATTGATGAAGCCTTAAAGAACGAGGACGCCAGCGCATTGAGACTGCAAGACCTAGCCAAGAAGGTCAATCTCACGCCGCGGTACTTCCACAAGATCTTCAAGGACAAGACGGGGTTGACGCCGAAGGAGTACGCAAAGAGAAAGGCAAACGAGCGCAACAGCCCCAGCACGCTATCGACATCGGCGACAGTAGCAGATGGAAGTATTCAGTCTTGGGATTGGGATACGTTCGATTTCAATGATCTAGTCGACTTGGGTACAGACGCGAGTGCCCTCAACACGGATGATCTCGCCGTACTCGAAGGGCAATCCTCTATGATCAATCCCGATCTCGACTTTGACATGACCAACTTTATCCAGTCTTGGAGCGACAGCTATGCGTTCGATCAATCGATCTCGTGGCCTACCGGCTGCGGCAACCTTGCCGACCCCTTCCTAGGGTTGCCAGACACTGTGGGCTTGTACGAAAAGGCGAGGCCGTCCGTCTCCATACTAGAGTTGGATGCCGCGGCCTTGTTCGACAGCGATAGCGCAAGCAGTACTCTGCAGACGCAGCATCTGTAGCGTCAATACATAATATGCCATGCGCATCTCGCAAGATATCGCATTGTGCCCTTGTCATCACATCTGCTCGCGCGACATAACATATCTATACCACCGAATCGACATCGCGCGTCGTGTACGTCACGGGTTGTGTGTAGCGGTCGCTTAGAATATCGCAAATAGCAGGCACCTAATCTTTGCATCGTCAGCGACAGTTCGAAACTCAGTTTCCAAAACGTGAAAATGATGATGCTCTTCAGAGACCAAGTTATAAGCAGCGACGGCGTAGCATTTGTCGATGCTAGCCATACCTTTTCCGGCTCTTCCTAAAGTGTTTAATGGTCGATGTACATATCATCTTTTGAGCTGTGCGCGCGCGTCGCGAGGATGCGGGTGCTGTAGAGAGGAGGAGACAATGAACGTACCATGAGAAATGAAGCACAGCGAGCAGCGGCTGTAGTTTAGTTAGGACAATCAGCGAACTACTATTGATGCGCGCCACTGCTCCGTAGGGCTCTGCGCAGCTTGCATCATGGTGTCGTAGAGCTGGTTTGGCGGCGTGTAAGAGCGGATGAAGAAAAGTTGAGGGCTCAGACGAAGCTGCAGAAGCCGCCGCCAGGGACCCACATCAGTCAAGCGAGACGCTAACGGCTTTCACTCGCTAGCTCCACCCGCATCCATACATTTGCTGTAAACTTCGAATCTTTAGCATTCTAAGCTTGTCGCTGAAGGTATTTACCTAGCTTTCGAACCCCCAATCAGTCTTTCGATATCCACGAGTTCCAACGATGACATGAGAAGGCTCACTCCCCAACAGCCTCCCAAGCACTCAAAGGATCCGCCCAAATCTCCCAATGCCCTATCTTCCCCTCATGATTAAACCCACTGAACCGATAGATGAACTGCTCATCCCATCCCTTGCCCGTCTTCTTACTCGTAAACCTTCCTTTGCCAACAACACTCACCATCCCAGCATCTGCATCCACAATGAACCCGCTGTCTCGCGGGAACGCATCATTCGGCAAGGCCATGTCCAGCACATCAGTCATCAGCTTGAAGTACTCCTCGCAGCCATCTTTGCCAGAGAATGTCTTGGCTAGGAAAGGCAGCCGCGAGCGTGACCACTCAGGGCCGTGCTCTGTGATCTTGGGCGACTTGGTGAAGTAATTTGATAGGAGGTCTGAGGGAGGAGGGGGCGAGATCAACGCGCAGCAGAAGAGGTATGTTGACATTCGCAGCTCCATGTTGCGATCTGCAAACATGACTGGTGGGTCTTCCTCCGCGAGGGTCCTTCCGAGACGGTGAAGCGGGTATGTTGGTGTTGCTGGCCCTCGCTGTAAGCTGTAAGCGATGTACGTGGGCCCTGTTGCGTGCTGATCGGTCGGGTTGTATGCAGTATCGCACGCTCCGAGTTGTGATTTGATATACCCGCAAAGTGGCGTATGCACCAGGGTGTGCTAACAGGTTGTCGGTTCTGTTGCGAAGCGGTGGGCGTCAGCCGAAGACGCAGGTAAGATTTTGGGTTTGGCAGCTTTCACCTGGGCAACGTCGAATTGATGCCCTTGATCCAGGAAAGATATCAGTAACGAATATCACAGGTGGGTACGCTGTGACCAACAATGCGATATGAGTGCGTGGGAGGATGCGATCGATGATGGGTTTGGAGAGCATGCACGAATGCCTGGCGATGAAGTCATCGTGATATTTACCTACACCGGTGTACAGCGCCTGCATTTACATGCTGGCTCAGGCGACATGATAGGGAGGAGCGTTGTTCCACCTGAGCATGATGAGCACGCCTTCCTGAATCGCATTCCTCCGAGAGATCCGAACCTGCCTATCATGGTAGTGTTCAAGTTGGTCATGTGCATTGAATTTCGCGCGTAGAGCCACGCCACAAAAAACAACATGCTCATTACCACCTGCGACCAACTTCAGCCACAGCCGATGGTGCATAATTTTGTATTCCCAAAAAGTACCCAATGCAATTGTCGCAGGGTTCGCCAATGCGACCAGCGCCAACATACCGTAAGGGGCGTATGTTAGCAAGGCTATCATCTAATCTACAGCGTAGCATGCATATGCAGCTTACACAATGTAACGGTCCTGCGGTGGTTCCCTCTCTTCACTTCAACGTGGGCATTCTGATGAGTCAGATGAATTGCATGCAGACGGTCACGCAATTTGTCTCATTTTTCGCAATTCGTTCTGGGTGAGTAGTTGCCAAATGAGAAGCTGGTGGAAGGCTGCGTTGCTGCCCTATGGAAGGACTAGTATTTGAGTTTGATTAGTGTTGCCCTTGGGCCTAAATTATGTCCAAGGTAGTAGAGAAGCCTGCTGCCCACTCCCAAGATCTTGTAAACTGTAATAGCAGAAAGTTCCGATGGGAACTGACTGCAAAATGCTGTTCCATGGTATCCGTCCCGTGTTCCACGGCCCCTTTAAACGCCTCGCGCTGTGTGGTTATATACAAATACAATTTCAACCTTGGCCGACGTAAGATGGCGACTTCAGTCCATCGCGGTGAAGAGACATACCTGCCTGGCCATCTGACTGGCCAGCAAGATCTCCCTAAAGACTTGATCCATGCCGCCCTTGAAATGGATCGTGTAACTGTCCACTTTACCCTTCCTCCTCTTTTCTCCCCAGACAAGTTTGATCAGCTTTGCATCGTCGCATCGCTTGCCCGTCCTGCTTCCTGGCTTTACCCAGTCTTGCTGATATTCGTACAAAGTCTCCGGCATGGCATCGTCGTTCGGATCTCCCTGCTTCCACACGAAGCGGCGTCCACCATATTTAAATCGTCGCGGTGACCATGGTATCTTCTGTTGCCTGTCTGGGTATTCCTTGATCGGTTGTGAGAATGGCCCGCGCAGATGTATGCCCCGCGACTTGTAGGCTGCGTCTTTGGTCATGGCGCGCTTCTTGTCAATGCCGGAGAGAAGGATGTTTATGCATGGTTGTGGGTACTCGGCGACACGGAAGAAGTCTGCAGCGTTGACTTGGCTGTCGTCGCGGTGGGTGGCTTCAAGCATGTATAGAGCGTATTTATCCGAATAGTCGCGTGCGCTGTAGATGAATTTCCTGAAGCCTGAAGATCCCGTCCATTCTCGCGTGCGGTGAAGATTGTACGTGGTCGTGGGCTGGTGAGGGTCGAGCAGCGAGTGGTACGGTGTATTAGGAGAGGGAAGTTCGTCACGCGGGGCATGTGAGACGGGCGAGTATGAAGTTTGCCATGTGAGGAGGTTGTGGATCTGAGGCATGTCAATCACAACCCAACAGTGAACGGAAATTGCTACTCACTGCAGACAGACTCTCGCTCTCCTCGTCCAGGTCCCCATTCGCGCCCCATTGGTTCGGTGCTGGTACAAAGACGCACTCGTTCCCGTCTTCGTCGATCTGGTCGCTCCCGCTTTCAAGATGCGGCCTTAGCGCCCGCTGCCTCTCCCTGTGGATATTGATCTGCGTCTTGATGATGCGCACTTGCTCGTCTGAGTTGTCGTCTGGCGATATACTGGCATGCGATTGCTCAATCTCTTGCTCCAACGCCATCGCTGCTGCCTCATGTTGCAGATAGGAAGTGTCGTAGAGCCAGGCATGTTCGGATTCAAACGCAGAGCTTCGCAAAAGCTCCAGGTGCTCCCGTGATGTGAGTGCTGGGCGGTCCATGGTCGGGGTTTGTGTGGTGTGAAATTCAGACTGGCGAATATTTGAAGGCGACTTGTTCCAGACCGAGGAGTAAAAAGCAAGTCGAAATGAAACGGGGTGGTGATTCAGCCTGGGGTCGCGAGGCAGCAAAAGGAATATGGAGGCACACGAGGAATGAGGGACGGCGGGCTGGACATAGCTGCTAGGCTGGCAGCAGCTGATGAAGCACCATAAGAGTCCATGGGCGAGTAGCGTCTCCCGCCCGACTGTCTGCTGTTGTGCTACATGGCGTAATGGGGGGCCAGAAGTGACCGTGACGCACGGCCGCGCTCGGCTAGCTTCCAAGGTTAATGCGGTAGTGCCAGACTGACACTCCATACTCCAAGGCCGGAGCAATGCATCGGAAGATTAACTTTGCCCTTTGACTTTTCCCTCATCAAAGCACGGTTGGTTGCATGCCCTTGGCGGTCCCGATCATCTGTTATGCTCTCGTGCGATGGCCCGGAGCTGTCGGCATGCCTTCGTCCATCATCTAACATGGCGTGAGTGGAGATTGCCATGGAGTCCTTTCGTTTGCTCAATCTCTCTACACGTCTGGCCTTAGCGCAAGACCAGTCCAATGGCGCATGACGAGTCTCACCGTCCTTACAGCAGCAGACTGCGGGCGCTTAGCAGGCATCGGACTCCGAACATGCGGTCTGTTCTTTGTCCAACCAAGCCACACACCACTCACAACATGCCGCTAACAGCCACGGCGTGCGCCGCTCCCACCATCCCTGGATCTTCAGTGTCTTCGAGAAGCGACTGAAACGTCCGGTACAAACCCTGCCTATATCTTACGCAGGGCCAGAGGATCCCGCGCTGAATGAATGCCGTGAAGCCCGCTGGGCATACGAGGAAGCGTTGCGCTGGGACCTGGCTGCTGACGGGCATTACCCCACACCGTTATCAGACATGTGCAGCGCCTTCGCCCGGCTGTACGGAAAGAGAAAACCAATCCATCACTCCTTCAAGTACAGCGACACCCCCAGCACCGCACGTGGTCGCAAGTGACTACACGATTTTCCTATAGAATGCGAGTAAAAGCAACGTAAGAGTTCGGAAAGATGACGACACGTACTGAAGAGCAACGTCAGCAATGCCTTTACATTCTGACCGCAGCACGTTATAGCCTTCGTCGTACTGAAGAAGCCTGCCAAAAGACCAAGATCATCACAAGCATCGAGTATCCCATAGGAACAAAGGACCACTGGGTCGGTAATGCCCCGGCATCCACCGGAGCACAAGCGAGACTTGCTACTACTGCTCCGGGCGCATCTTCTGACCCTAACGGAATCCGACTGTTTTGTTGACTTATTGAAACCAAGCGATATTGAGACATTCCCACATCGGTCCTCCGCCTCCCGCTCTCTCGGTGTAACGCATCTTGTGTGCTCAAGCGAGGAGTGCCAGAGGAATATGGAGAGTAGTCCTGGGGGACGGTTTCTACATGTCATAAGCCCTTGAGACATACACACAAAGATACCAAGTCTGGAGGACAAACGCGTATCGCATGCGCACGAGAACCCGAATGGCGTCGTAATCGATGTCTGCGACAAGATGTAACGGTACGCCAGAACGCCGAACAGGTCGCCGAACTGTGGCAGGATGGCTCACCGCTTCGGTTACATTGTGGCACTGGCTTGATACACAGCATCGCGTGGATGGTCGCACTGCCAGTCCGCACTACAAGGTACGTTGCTTTGACTTCATTACCGGCACTATGGTTCCGACAGGTTGCGATCCCTTGAACACCTCATCTCATGGCATGCACTGGTACCAACATCATGGTCTCATCTACCTCTTTGTCATATTCAAACAGTTGGCATATCACATGAGATGACTGGTGCATGGTAACGGCTTTATTGGTTGATCTCCATAGGTTATACACGATCAGAACAGGGGATCGCTCTCTTTGATCGGTACCAGTCCACCCTTGCCTTTGAACACCTCTACAACATGAGCCTGCTCGCTCAGCATGAACCTCGACGTCTGGTTTCCCACACCAGCCAGCCCCCTCCATCTCTCCAGATCCTCCTTCTTCCTCTTGTCGCCCAGCGCCTCTTTCGCCCTCTTCCAGTGGCCCTCCGAGAAGGCGATCAACGTCGTCATCTTCTTCTCCTTGATGTCGTAGACTGCAGAAACGATGCTGCCTGTCTCTTCGAGCCAGTTGATCTGCCATAGTTCGCCGGGGCGGATACATTGGTATGTTGCGCGCTGGTAGTTGATGCGGCCAGCCATTGGACCACCGTGGATGGCATATACGACACGTTCCGAAGAGAAACACCATAGTTCGTACCGCCATTTTTCGGGGTTGCCATCGTTGTCTTGCGCATCGTAATCGTAGATTAGATGTGTGTCGAGAATGTCTTTGTCGAAGCTGGGGTCGAGCTTGGTGTTCGTGAGAAAATCGGGTAGGTTATCGCCTGGTGCCATGGTGTCTGAAAGCTTGTTCTCTGGTATTGAGGGAGGTAAGGATACCAAGCATGGTGATGGATTTCAGTTGGATATAGTTGATGCTCGGCACTACCGGATCGATGACGTAGGTGCAGTTTGAAGAGCTAGATCTCGCGCGATGCAACGCTACTAGGAAGCCGGCATCTGGATTCGCCTTTGCGATCGGTCCGAGTGGAAAAGAAATATGGTCGAGTGCACCCGATGCAGTGCGTATGCTGAGTACACCTACCTACCATCGTACCGTTTCATAGAAGGAAGACCCGAACGCCATCACCCAGCCATGGATCGGATGTTCGCCACAAAAAGCCAAATTATTCTGGCGCCGTACGGCTGAGACGACTGGAGTGGGACCATGGAGCAAGGCCATTCAGGATGAATACTGTACCATCATCGCTGCCCCCGCGCCCACCTCCGCGTCCACCTCCGCGTCCCCCTCAGCGTCCAAATCCGTGTCCAGTTCAGGGCCCAATGTCGACATACTGGCTCGAACGACATCCGACGACATGGATATACTCGTTGAAAGAAAGGCATTCGTAGTCACAAAGCTTCGCACAATCATGGCTGTTCTCGAGCACGAGCCGGACGGCCTGATACCGAACGTCCTCTTCACGAGATTGATGAGACATTGGTCGGCTACGAGGACCGCCAATATAAAGGAGCCTAAATGGAGAGATTTCAGCAGCTCAAAGGGTCTACTCATACAGATCGACGAAGACGGAGTCGAGGTGCGACCTTCTCTCACCCGCTCAGACAGACCGATTACTATCAACCCTGCCGTCAGTTATGCATGCTGCCCTGACGCAAGAGCACTATTTGGGACAGACGTACATGTCCACGACAATACCGACGATATTAGAGAGACCTTCGATATCGTGCTGTCTTGTTCGCGATCCAGCGGACCCCGATCCAAGGAAGATTCCGTATGCCAGGACGCAGAGACGGAAGCGCACGCTCACGTGGACGCGCTATACAACACATGGAACCGTGTCTGCAATCGTCTGGCTACGCCCCACACCAGACTCGCGCATCCTGATAACGTGTGGGAAATGGAAATCGCATCGCCAATATACCTACCGTATTTTTTGGGATAGGACTCCTCCATGGAAACCGTCTTCGGTCAGCTAAGCCAAACCTCTTATTACCGCGAGTCGATCAAGCAGGCTATCCTACACTACCAAGAGCTAGCAGGGCGCCCGATCCGTGTGCTCTTCATTTTCCCAGGTTGTGACGGACTCACGACCTCCAACAGGTCGTGGGGGCAGATGGCGGGACATTTTCCTCTTGTACAGTTCAGCCTGACGAGTATGAATTACGATACGTTCGCAGACAAATACCCTTGTTTGTATACGAAGAGGGGAACATATTCATTCGCGCACCTTAAAGTGGACGATCTCGCTGCGGAGTGGGCTATAAGGGAAACCAGCAACGACCCTACACTACGGGTTTTGCAGCGACCGAAAGAGCACCGATTTCTTTAGTAGCTATCCGTACTCCATCACCACGAGTCTACTCATCATTAGCCTTCACCGCAGCAGCTTAAGAAGCCCGACGAGGTAAAGCGTCTAACCATTCCGCGACATACCCTGCCCAACAAGATAAACAACACCCAGAGCGAGCCAAAAGCGTGCGAAATCTGTGGGGGGAGACTGAGCGTTGCTGGACTAGAGGGGCTGAATCGCACACTATACGATGTGACAGGTGTTGAGTGAGGCACAGGAAGTGATGTTCGCACAAGACGTGTCCGCCTTAGTAAGAGGCTCTGGTTAGTGATCAGTCCACAGAAATCCGGCTAACCGTATGGGGTAACATTATTTCTTTGCTAGCTCACCAAAAAGCACGGTCCGAACAATTAAGGAAACATAACGCTGGCTTACGATATCAGATCAGAATTTTGGTCTCGGTATGTGACGGACGAAGGTAGGAGGATCTCGCAGGGGTTATCGGTCGACGATATAAAGGTCGACGGGTTCACAGAAATGGACAACCAACACATCCATCACCCTCGACGCTTCAATCAACTGCCTGACGATTGATCATTTCTATATACACCATCTACTCCTCAACTTCCCAATCACCCAAAACCAGCCTTCCGAGATGTCAACTCCCTCTCTTCGCTCGGTCATCGGAGTCCCCAACTCAACAGCATCAGTCAAAGACTCCGTTCTCGTCATCATCGACGCTCAAGACGAATACATCCATGGTAGCCTACCTGCTCAAGACTACAAGGAGGTCAACGTCGCCATCTCCAGCCTCCTCGAAAAATACCGAAAGCAAAACGGCCACATCGTGCACGTCCTGCACAACACGGGCGACGACGAAGCGGCTATCTTCAAGCCCAACGGCAAGCTCACTAAGGAAATGGACGGCATCGAAGCTATCAACGGCGAGCCTGTCGTGTGGAAGAAGCACGCTGGATCTTTCTCAGAGACAGATCTAGCAGAGGTTGTTAAGAAGACTGGGCTTAAGAAAGTTGTTCTCACGGGATACATGGTGCATGGTTGTGTGTCGAGTACTGCTCGCGAAGCGACTACCCTGGGTTACGAGGCTCTTGTTGTGGAAGACGGTGTTGGTCAGCGCGATATGAAGGATATTCCGGCTGCGCAGGTTAAGAAGGTTGCTTTGACGGAGATTGATGACATGTTTGGTACGGTTGTGAAGGCTTCGGATATTAATTAGATGTATGAGATTTACTTTAGTCGATACTGTTCACTCTAATAAGAGACATCGTTATACGAAACGACGATGGAGGTGTTTTCTCAAAAGTACCGAGACCTTGCATGTGCACCAGTCTTGCTCAATGATGCAGATGGTTCAACTTTCGCTGGCCTGCCGGCGCTTACCAAGCACAAAACCTTCTTTTGCATCAAATCTCAGTTTGATCTTCGCAGTTTTGTTGTTCAGCGGCTGTGCTACACGTGCTTGCGAATCTTCGAGCGCTTCCTTGATCTGGCTTGCTATCAGTTGCTGACCGGGGTTGTCGTTGCGGTTCGGGCTTACATCAAAACTTTGCATTGCAGCGCCAAAAGTGGAGACTCGATTGTCGTAGCATGCGCCATTTTTGAGGATTGCGTAAAGCCCAAAACATATGGCGATAGTACTGCCGAATATAGCCACACCATAGGATATGAGGAGATTTTGCGGGTTGTACGTGTAGACAAAAGCGTCGTTGTATATGGTCAAGTTTACAGGTACTTTCGTGCTTTATGTCATAATGTTAGCTTTTGACAAATTATAAGACTAGTGACTGACCAGAGCGAAGCATCATTGAGAATACTCAATGATACATTCAACGCAAACGCTTCGATGTCCTCACGAAAAGTAATGTTCCGAACGTTTGAAGGGCTTTGAATGTTGCCGATAGTTTTACTAGCCTCATTCATATTGCGAGTCATGTTATAGAACTGCTCTCCCGTAGATAGAGCTGTCGTGCCAATTGGGCCAGCGGACAGATACCGAGAGCGCGCGTCATCCTGGCGCCAAGCGACATATCCAAGCAAGTAGCTTGATAATGCAAGCGAATATCCGGAATAGGCCGGAGATCCTAGGCCCCCTGAGCAAGGTAACTCCCTGCAGGTATCAACAATGGCATACCTCGGATCAAATTCGTTAACGAAGTCCTGGTGAATGTCTTCAATGCCGACAATTCCATTTCGCGTCTTTACGGTATAGGATACGGAGGCATTCCACAAAACACACGACAGATATTCTGTGTCTGATAGGTGCTCGAGATCTGTTGGCCGTCTCTGTATAGCAAAGACGTAATGATTCGTGCTGGCCGATTGATTGTTGTTCCAGGTTAAGCTTGGGTTAGGATAACCTAGACCTCGAGGGTAGATAAGTCCAAGATAGCCAATCTCTCCTCTATATTGATCTCCGTTCCAGTTCAAGCTGTCCGCGGTTCTGTTTTGTATATTCGTAACGCCACTGAAAAGGTCTCCGTCCACTGACTTCACTACATCCTCGATCACAGTGGAATCTGCAGTATCGCATTTCAGCGATGGTAAGAAGTTCTGCGTTTCGTACGACGTGTTTTGATGAGAGGAAGGGCTGTCGAAGGGTAGACGACTACCTGAACCTACGACTGCACTAGTGATTCTTCCCATTCGAGCCGATGGACCGGTGATGTAGATCAGATCCGACGCGTCCCTGTACACGAACGCGTCTGATGCGGTGCGATTGTTGACATCCGCTCTCAGGGCTTGCTCCATCGAATTGGATTGCGATGTCCTGGACTCGACTGATAACGTTGCAGGAGCGAATAATGTTGGTAACGGTAGGCACCTGTGGTACGGTGAGTAATAGCCGTCCAACAATGTATCAACGACTTACCATAACATGAGTGCGACTAAAAGCCCTAGCTGGAGCTTCCGAATGAGCTCAAAGTTGAAGAAGGCATAAAGATTGCTCGAAATATCGAAAGAGTCGTTGATAGACCCGAGGCTGATTGATCGCTTCTGGAGACGCATCCAAAGAAATTGAGTGTACGCAATTCCGACCGCGATTTTGAGGCTCAGAGAAATGCTGATTGCGAAGGCGTTGCCAAATCTCTCCAAGGTCAGTTCTGAAATACAAGCGTCTGTCATGGTAAATACCGTAATGACCATTGTTGTCGTTCCGTTGAGCCAATGACGTCCCCATCTAGCATGGTATAGTATCGATGATGCCCTACAGCGAGGCCGATGCCCAGAAGGTAGGAGAGGAGCATAGTAGTTGGAGTGAGCCAATGGATCTTTGCACGTGTTTGCGAGCTAGCATCATGTTCATGATGAGCTGGTAGGGGTTGTGGGGTGGATGTAGCGTCGCATTGTTTGGTGTCGCGTATCAGCGGCGAATCGGCTTTTGCTAGTGAGCTATCAGGTTGGCAATCAGTCATCGCGAGATCCTGGTGTTCGATCGTGCGTCGAGGTTACGATTAGAAGCGTATCGAGTGTGTAGCCTAAGTGAGGGCAAAAGGAGCGAAAAGATGGACATGAGCGACGGGTCACGGAGTAGCAGGTACTTCTCGTCTGAACCCGGTCTTTCGCTCAGCCCCGCCATTTTGCTAGACTCTGAACGTTGTGCATTACGCTTTGGGGCGGTGCATATGCAGCAATGCGGCGTCGCTGCATTGCTAGGTTTGTAACGTGAAACGATTGGCTGAGCCTACATTCCATGCCTGCACATGACTGATCTCTACGTAGTAGTTAATTAACATGATACCCCACTCACGCACACTTCTCTCCGTAAATAACAACATCTTCGGTCGATCTTCGCCCAGATACCCCTCCCAAAACAGGGCTGTCGTCTAGCGGAGCTACACCAGCTCGCTTTGCCTCCGCTTCTGTGAAGGTACCATATAGATCGATGGGATCGATCTGATCCATATCTGGAACTGGGAAGATCTTGTTAAGGACGTAGAAGATGAAAGCGCTGATGAAGAATCCTATCAAGGTGTCAGTGGCCCTTCAGTTTCCAATGTCGTAAGACAATTTACTCACCTATGAAGAAGGCCATATTGTAGAGCTGTACCAAAGCCCGTGGTGGATCGACATCTCCTCTTACTGTCACTATAAGACCCCCAATCGTCGGGATCCAGCCACATAGCCATGAGGGTATCGCTCGCCAGTTGAAACCCTTGCTAAACCAATACGACGAGTCTTCTGTTCGATATAAATGACTCAAGCGGATCCTTCTCTTTCGCAAGAGGAAGTAGTCGCATGCCATTATGCCGATGATTGGTGCTAGAAACACCGAGAAGGAAGACAGCACGGCGATAAACGTAGTGGCGCGGTTGATAAGCTGCCAGGGTTGAACGACCCATGCCGCCACGAACGTAATGATAGCACCACGACGTATATTGATGTAACGTGGGAAAAGGCCAGCAAGGTCGATTCCACCGGAGACAGCGTTTCCGCAAATGTTCTCGAACATTGCGGTAAATGCGAAACCTGCAGCCAGGAAGAATACCCCCGCACGTGCCTTCGATGAGCCGTTGCCGTTGTCCATCATGCGCATGAGTAGATCCGGTGGGTTCCAATATATCTCTCCATACAACTTTTGTCCTGAAGCAGTCGTAACAAGACCAACTAGAGAGACGATGACGCTGGTGATCACACAGCTGGTGATAGTACCGACCATGTAGGGTGTTCTTCCACGTGAATAGCGTGAGAAGTCGCTGCCGTTTGTGATACCCGCAGCAATGCCACCAAGACTCTGATTGATGCCAGCCATGATGAGCCACGAGGTACCCCAAGCGGAACCCGAGGGAATATTCTCGCCAGCATTCCATAGAGGGCCTACACCTTTAGCAGTCGTCACTGCCCAGATCATCCATGCCAACATTCCGATGCCGCACCAGAGGCAGACTATGAGGAACGGGATCTTGAACTTCTCCGGTCGCAGCCACAAGAAAGGTGTCGATATGAACCAGAAGACTACGAATCCCACAAACTGGTCGGTGGTAGCAGGGAAGTTGGGGCCAAACGTATTCGGCATACGGGCATACGAAGGCCAGATCGCGGTCAAGCACACAGCCACTAGACGGCCGCCATTCCAACCTGGTTCAAATTAGCATCATAGTACCCGGCGTGCCCTCATACTTCTCCGACTTACACTGAACGGCGTTCCAAATGAAGTTGAGCAGGATTCTCTGCGACAAAGGTATGAAGCTCCCGCGCATTCCCCAACTATACCTGTTCTGGACGGTGAAGCCAATGTGCCACTTCAATCCAACCCAAGCAATAAGTGTGGAGAAGAAAGCGATCAAAAGGCAGCTCACAACGATGATAAGAATAGATTGCGAGACAGATAAACCCATGGCTTCGGTGATATCAGCGATCGAGAGCGACAAAAGTCAGGTGATGTAGCTTACTCAAGAAGGTACTTGGTGTTTGCCAATTCGCGAGGTTCAGCGATGAAATCGCCCAAAACCCGAAGAAATTGAACCAGCCCCATGTCCTACGCTCCGGTGGGAGGGGGATTAAATCGCGGTTGCTCCATGCATCTGTTTGCTCATGCTTCGCATCGTCTCCACGGAGACGTACTTTCTCATCGATATTCCTCAAGCGCTGTCTCAAAGTCATGATGAACGCGAATCGAGGGACGCGTCGCTAGTCAAGGAGGCTGGGAGGGAAGTAATTGCGACGAACGCCAGTGGTGAGCTCTTTCCGCCATCTTAGTGTTGCTACCCTTGTTATCAACCTCACTCGGAGTCACCCCAATCTAGCTGATCTAAAGCCGACCCAAGTTTAGTGAAGATGATAATGCGCCGACGGGGGCGACGATGCAGCATACGCGGGAAGAACACCTTATCCGCCGTTAGAAAGAGGGGTATTTGCGCCTATCTTATCTGATCATCCGAGCGCAGTGATCAGCGCCGAAGAAATCCCATCTCAACCTCTGCTGCTACCAATGGGCAAGCTGTTGATGACGGGGTAAAGAGTTGGAGTAGGAAGTAGCTCCAAAAGTGGGGTATGGGTGAGCGATAAAGTAGGAAGGCGGCTTGGGGCGCGAACGTCCGCCGAATCCCGGACCTACCTAGGTGGCTCGCCCCACCAATCGAAATCTTATCAGATGGATTCTGGACGCATCGTGACCAGCCAACACCAATCCTATCAGAAGAGGCTTTCATTTTGGAAGTGTCTACGGTTACAATGACGACAGGAAAGAATCTGCGAATAGGCGTTGACGTCGGTGGGCACGTACTGTACATCAGAGTTTCGAGAGCTATGAGGCTGATACTGCACATAGAACCAACACTGACGGAGTCATCATTGATCCTATAAGATCGAGTGAAGATGACCGGGGCATTGTTGCTTGGTACGAGTCCTATACCCATACGTTGAACGCCACGCTTCCTTGCTCCTTCATAAGACCCAAAGAACATCCATGATGATGCCTACCGGAAGTCGATCACCCCCTGATGAGAACGCGAGCTCTTACCATAACTCAGGCACAAGGCACCCACTACTACCGACCCAAGCCATGGCATCGCCGACGCCATCACCACGATGTTCAAATCCGCCTCAGTCGATCCATCCTCCGTTGCGAGCGTGACAATCGGAACGACCCACTTTGTCAACGCGGTCGTAACCCGCGACCGAACGCGTCTTTCTCAAGTCGCCGTCCTCCGTCTCTCTGGGTCTTTCAGCAAACATGCACCGCCATGTGTCGACTGGCCAGCTTCTCTTCGTAACATCATCCTTGGACACTATGCGCTCATCAAAGGAGGGCTGGAGGTGGATGGAAGCCTGATCTCCGACATCAAAGAGCACGAGATAGTAGAGCAATGCAGGATTATCAAAGAGAAGAAAATCAAGAGTATAGTCGTGAACGGCGTCTTCAGCCCTATCGATACGGTAGAGAAGCAAGAAGAGCGTACTGCGGACATCATTCGGCGTGAGCTAGGAGCCGGTGTCGATATCGTTCTTAGCAAGACCGTCGCAAACCTGGGATTCCTAGAGCGCGAGAACGCTGCGATACTCAACGCCTCGATTCTGTCATTCGCCAGGAAGACGATAGCATCATTCCAGACACCAATCAAGGCACTTGGACTGAACTGCCCTGTTTTCATTACCCAAAATGACGGCACGATACTGAGTGGCGAAGCCGCAAGCCGACTACCGATCCGAACATTCTCATCCGGCCCAACGAACAGTATGCGTGGTGCTGCTTTCCTTGTCGGAAGGCAAGAGAATGGCGAAGCAATGATGGTTGTGGATGTCGGTGGAACTACCACAGATGTGGGCTTGTTGCTCGCAAACGGCTTTCCCAGGCAACAGGCCGCGTACTCGGAGCTTTCGGGTGTGAGGATGAACTTCTCGTATCCCGATGTGAAGAGTATAGGGCTAGGAGGCGGAAGCTTGGTGAGAAGAGCGGGAGAGAAAATGCAAGTAGGGCCTGAGTCCGTGGGTTATAAGCTACCAGAAAAGGCGCTCGTCTTCGGTGGTGACGTTCCGACAGCAACTGACTACACCGTCGCTGCTTCATCCGAGGTTGCGATTGGTCAGCCGGAAAAAGTACGAGGGAAGCTGCAAGACGATGACATCCAATCCTTCAAAGCTGAGACGACAAAGATGCTTGAAACAATCATTGACAAGATGAAGACATCACCTGATGACCTTCCTGTCCTCCTTGTCGGTGGTGGTGCGGTCATAGCCCCAGACGAGTTGAGGGGAGCAAGCAGAGTGATCAAGCCCCAATGGTCCGGTGTAGCTAACGCTATTGGTGCTGCGATGGCGCGAGTGAGTGCCGTAGTCGACACGGTCAAGTCTACCGAGAAGCAGACGCAAAAAGAACTACTAGCTGAGATATGCGAGGAGGCGAAGCGAAAGACAATCGAAGCAGGTGCATCAGCGGAGACGGTCTCTATCGTCGAAGTGGAAGATCTGCCGTTACAATACGTGGCCCACAAAACGCGATTTATGGTCAGAGCTGCGGGGGACTTTGACTTCTCACGAGCTGGAGATTTCATAGATTTGAATGTCACTCAGGAGGGAGTCAACGTAGAGTCTGGGTCAAAGGGTACAGGCGATGCCATCGCAGCACCTTCGACCGAAAAGGCATCTGGCGAGGCCGATGCAGCACTCGAAGTTGACATCGTCGCGTATAAGCCCAAAGTGGTCAACCGAGAGTGGTGGATATCTGAGACCGATCTGGACTGGATCACCATCGGCTGCTACATTCTTGGTACTGGCGGCGGAGGCTCTCCCTACTCTACCATGCTCAGAGTGCGCGGAATCCTACGGTCTGGTGGAAAAGTCCGCGTCGTCAGTCCAGACGATCTCAAAGACGATGCGCGAGTGGGAAGTGGTGGTGGTGCTGGTAGCCCAACAGTCGGCATCGAGAAGCTGTCCGCTGATGAGTAAGTCATGTACTGGCGCCAAATCATGCCTTTGCTAACCTTCGCTTAGAATGATGGATGCTCAAAACCACCTCTACGATCTCATCAAGGGTGGTTACGCGACGCACATCATCCCTCTCGAGATCGGCGGCTCGAACGGCTTGCAGGGTCTCGTATTGGGTGCATCAACTAACATGAATGTGCCATGTGTAGACGGTGACTGGATGGGCAGAGCGTATCCAACAAAGTGGCAGACAACCCCGGTAGTCTTCGGGGAGCGAGAAATCGTGTTCGCGCCTCTTGCAGTGGCCGATGGCAATGGCAACACGCTATATATGCCAACTGCAACGAGTGACCTCAAAGTCGAGCAGGTCATCAGAGCAGCATTGAGCCAGATGGGTAGCTCCGTCGGAACAGCTGATGCTCCGGTTACAGGCGCTGAAACAAGACGTTGGGCCGTTGAACACACGATCTCGCTATCGTGGAGGATAGGGCGAGAAGTGGCACGCGCCCGAAAAGAGAACAGAATCGACAATGTCGCACAATCAATCATCGACGCGGTTGGAGGTTCTGAAACAGGGCGTGCGCTTTTCAAGGGCAAGATTGTTGGTGTAGAGCGCAAGCTGTACATGGGCCATGTGTACGGCGAGGTGATCATAGAAGCCACGGGGAGCGAGTACCAGGGCAAGATCAAAATCCCCTTTAAGAACGAGAACATTGCTGCGATACGGATACCGGAAAGTGGAGAGAGCACGACTGGAGAGGAAAAGAATGAAGACGTCCTAGCTATCGTTCCTGACCTTATCGCGGTCATTGATGCGCAAAATGGCGAGGCTATCGGAACGCCAGAATATCGGTACGGACTGTTAGTCTCGGTGATCGGTATCACTGCGAGTGAGCGCTGGACTAGTCCGAAGGGTATTGAGATTGGAGGCCCAAAGGCATTTGGGCTGGATCATCTGGAGTACAAGCCTTTGGGCAAGTTTGTGAAGCCTGTTAGCGTTATTGACGAGTATGACGGAAAGGCATAAACGCCAGTATCAAGGGTTGGCAGAGCTAGTTGAGTAGGTATGCGGTATCTTAGATGTCTTTGCGTCTAGGATTACTCGGCCTGCTTTGTGCCAGGATATAACGGCAGGATGATCTTCACAGCAGCCTCGTAGCTTGTGAACAGAATACCTCCACTAAACACTGTGCGACCCAACCTCATCGTCGTGCCTTTCCAAAAACCCTTGATCCCGTAATCCAACAAAACACTCTTTACAGCCTCGGCAGTAGTCGTGCCTTTCGCACTCTGTGAACGCGTCTTGATAACGTCAAAAGGCTGCGTTGCAAGCGTTGTCACAACGCCTGCTACTGATCCGTTTGCGAAGTTGACCAGCGTATTTTGTTCGATATTCTTGGCCTTCTCATAATCCTTGAGGATGTTGTAGGTCCCCATTCTGAAAGCCGTTGCTGATGCTTGTTTCAGGGTAGTGCCTGCGAACCCGCGGTACAAACCGAGGATACCGTGTTCTTTCCAAATGGTGGTTGTAGCGTGGAAACCGGACCGAAAGCGCCTTTCGTTCCTGGCATCGTCGATGAGGGCAGTCTTGATGCGCTCTGTGGGTGTAACTGCGGTGATCGACGCGATTACTCCCGCAGTCATGCCGGCCAACAAATTGCGCAGAGGGGAGAGCGTGCCCGTCTCTGGGTCTGCAAAAGACGACTTGATCTGGTCGAAGAAGAGAAATCGGACGGCGTCTTTGCCTACTGATCCAAAGACTAGCGCTCCGCAGCCTTTATATAGCGCTCTAATGCCTTCATTCTGATAGACTTGGGTCACGACTAGGAAGGGATTTCGCGGCGTCGGCACGCCCTTCTCAGCTCTTAACTGCACACGCGTTTTCGCAAACTCTAGAGGATACTGCGAGTGGTATGAGTCACGGGATCTGGGCCGGAATGCCTCTTTGGACGTACCGAAAGAAAGCCTTCCACACCGCCAGCTATGCCGCCGGCGACCAGAGAGACTACCGCAGGTGTGTTCTTGTCCTTTAGATTGTTAAGCTTGATCTGTAGACATTGCGCGTGAACTTACATCGCCGCCTGAAACCATTTGCGTCTAGGAGAATAGGGATAAAGATGATGTTGTGATGATGGAAAAAGTGACCTCGGGATGGTCGACAGAAAAGATGCAGATATAGCCGAAGCGGTTCCGTTCCGGGTGTCCTCAGCGGCATCGACCATGGAACACGAAGGCGATGCGCCGAACCGAATGATATCACGGGTATAGGACGGGCTACTTTAAAACTCAATTTGCATTCTTGCGCACTTCCCGCGCGGAACTCAGGCTCCTGAGGTAGTCCAAACTGTATCGTGTGGCGCATGACGTCAGCGGGTCTTCTCAGGGCTCCTGGGCGGAAGCCCGTGGACGCGACCTTTACGGCACGCGACACCAGAAACCACTGGACTCCAGAAGCATCAGTCCATTTAAACACTTATATTTCATTGATTCCGAGGCAAATTCGCCTACTGTGACTACGCTGCTGCATCATCCAACTCGAACAAACTATCGAACCGGTTATCCCTCGCTGCAGCATAAGCCGCCATCTTCTCGTCGCCACTGTTGTCGTCGCTTTCATCCTGCGCTCTGCTACTCAGCTTCCCCAGTTTCTTCAGAGCATCATCCACATTCCAAGCGATCCGCTCAGCGCCTACTCTTGCGCCGACCAGATTCGGTGCGCCAGGGCCAAGTCTCAATCCGGCCAGTCGTCCTGTCACGAACAGAGGGACGTCATCGTCCCACATCAAGTCTTCGTTCAAGCATGGTAGACCGCCAATGTACTTGATAGGGTACTCTTGTTGGATGTTCTGAAGGTAGGGGATGGTGCGGATGTCTGATTGAATGCCAGTGGCAAAGACCATGTAGTCGATAGAAGGCAGTTTGGGCTCCGAATCTGTGGACGCGGCTTCGCAGGCCCATGTTTTCGAACTTTGGTCCCATGATACGGACTGGAGTTGAGTGTAGGTTTGAAGCTCGATCTTCCCGTGTGCGACATGCGTATCGAGAATTTTCCGGTACCGCGGCGTCATACTTCCTCCGTTACGGGCTTGCACTATCATCTCAAAGCGCTCTATGACCGATTGTTAGATGCGATTACCAAATAGGACGGTTGACATACCTTCATCAGTATCTGCCGTCCAGAACTCGGCCTGCTTGAAATTCCGAAACTTGCCCACCCACTCTAGGTCCACGTCAAAGTGCTTGACCTTGAGCGGACCGCGCATGAGCATCCATACTTTGTTCACGCCTCGTTTGATTGCTAGATCTGCCAGCTGAATGCTTGTCAAGCCGCCACCGACTATGAGCATGCTAGTCGACTGGCGAGCCTTGACTTTGGCCATTACATGGGGTGGTGGGAACTGCTTAATCTGCATCGCGTGCGCGAAACCTTCGTGTGGAAGTTGAGCTGGTAGGCCAGGAACAGGAGGTATCGAGGGCGCATTTCCAGGACCGACAGCCAAAACGACGAGGTGGGCGAAACGCACGCCTTGGTCTGTGGAGACGCGGAAGACTTTTCTCTCGTCCGCCATCACATCATCTGAGACGACACTGTCAAGGTCCGCTTCATCGAACTTCGAGATATTGTCGTATTCGATGTTCACGACGCTCTCTTTCCTCAATAAATCCTTGCCAAGCCGATATCTTTTGATGACCTCTTCACAGTGAGCGTCGAACAAATCGGTACGTGGTACAAAGTAGTCCTTTCGGTCCCTTTCATCGACGTCTGGCGTGCGGCTCAAAAACCTTCCTTGCGACTTCAAATTCTTCTTCTTTTTGTGCTTGCTCACTTCCTTCCCGGCAACTCCAGGTAGTGCTTGGATGTCTTTGTCTCTCTCTTTCTCGTACGTATACCCGAGCAGTGCATCTCGATCAGCAGGATCGACATGGAAGAACATCGGACTTCGAAGGTAGTCGATGTGAAAAGTCTTGAAGAGGCGTTTCCACTTTGACATCCAGTCCGCACCATCAGCGTCAAGTACGAGCATATCTATCGCTTCTTCGGGTGCTACATCATGGTCGCAGCCACAATCTGAGTTCCCGGGTGTTGACGGTGGGGTTGGTAGTGAGTCCTTGTTCGTTCGGTAGTTTTTGATGTTCATTTTCCGACCATGCTTCCGAATCCAGTGGTAACGTTGATGTTCATCATCTGTGAAGGTTGCCGAGGGTGTCTGCTCACGGAGCCGTGCTGCTACTGCTAGGCCAGCCGGGCCTCCACCGATGATGAGTACGTCGTGGATGTGCATTGTGTCGCAGTCTGGTAGTAAAGGCTTGGGAGTTTACTGAAGAGCGTATGTATTATGGAACGTCGAGATACTTCGAGTGTCTTGTGCCCATGTGAGTACCTGATGGCTAGCGTTCCAAATTGGGTGCATCCATCATGGTGCTAAAGGCACACGATGACGAGAACACGACTCCACGTACAAAGACGGACCGATGCCAGAGGCTCAAATCAATTCGAGCGCATGTTCAATCACAGCTTTTCTGATGAGTAGCAATTACGCGCATGTGTGAGCGGAAGTGTAGCCTATTGTGTTGATAAGAACTCGTGTATTCATTCATACGGCATGGAAAATCTCCTGGTCCTTATGGCCCTCCGTCGTTGCGGACGTCCGCCAACTGGCAGGATTACTCACGCTCGACACTCGTAGTGACCTCGCGTCCTCCATTTCGATCGCGCTGGTGATAAATTGTGGATCCTGATCCTCCCTTTGCTTCCCAAGACCGCCATTCATGTCTTCTTGACTCTCCGTCCGCCTGAAAATATCACGGAAGCCTCTAGGTATCGGTTCCGCTCTAGGTTCCGGCCAATAGGCGCGCGTGTGTGCAGACTGTGTCGCGCGTGTGACGGTATTGGCCCCGTATGTGTTCTCCGCAGTGTATGTGTTGGAGCTCCAGTTTCTTAGACCGAGAACCCGTTGTATAAGCGGATAGGTCAAGGGCAGATTGGCGCAGAGTATCGCTGTATACGACTCTCGAAGGTACCAGATCGTCCACTCAGTTCCAAAGGGATTTGTGAACGAGTAGTATTTGTTGAGGACTGCTGCGACGATGGTGAACGCTCCTATACAGAAGATCACGAAAAGGATCGTTTTGTTCTTCTTCGGTAGGCGTACTTTGAAGAGCAACGGCATGGGTATGCTGATGATGATTAGATCACTGGAAATATTGAAGACGGCGTTTGTGATGAGATGATTGGTCGCTGCCGAGCATTGTTCTGGTATCGTCAGTATCGTGTGATTAGATGTTGCAAAGGCACTTACTCGAATTCGGCGGTACTGCCCAGTATTGCGAGAACGGCCGACACCAAACCCCAAGGTACAATATTTCCATGACCACAAATGCGACAGCGACATATATGGAGGTGGCGATGACGATCTTGTGTTGCGGGAGGACCATCGTCATGCGGTTGTACATAATGAGTAGGCATGCCTTGACCAGCCATATGGTAAGGAGTTGCATCTGCTCTACTACCAAGACCAGCTTGGATCCGTATATACGCATCTTGATTTCGGCATCTGAATATTGAGAGACGTCGTCTCCCGGCGGTATTAGGTTGCCTAGATACCGGTATAGAGTCAGCGTGTGTCTCTCTTGCAGTTTGCACACGGAAAGACGTACTGCTAGTCTTTGTGACTTCGTGCATGATAGCAATCAGCACTGTGTCGGTAGCCTTGTGTCACAATCAGTACTTGTAGTCGCTCGATGCTGCGGGTCACAAACCATGGCTACAAGTATTAAGTAATCATCTAATTGCAATAATTTCCATGATCCACGATGAATTCTTCTTGATATTAGTCGGATGATGACGACGATCCAGCACACGCCGTAGAAAATTCCAGCCTCAGGCTCAAGAACTCCGGCCATAGATAAGTGGTTGGCTCGCGAGCCGAGGTTGTGGGAACGTTCAAAGGCCGGGCCAGTAGACGGCGAGTAGTCTCGGAGTTGGTTGCTCAGGGCTTTAGTGGGTGTTGATCAAAAGTTGTCGTAAATATCAGGGGGAATCTATCGATGCGATAGAAACCACGGTGCGTTGGGGAACAGAGTAAATCGATGAAGAACTGCCGAGCGCCCGGTCAGCAGCCTTGTTGTGACCACAGGCGCTATGTTGTGAAGACCGGGTGTGAACTCAGCAATCACTCGGCATTTCTCTGTGATGTCGGCGGCTTTCCGTCACAAAATGCTTCATTGACAATTTGATAGGTGCTCTGGGATGTTGCTTGGTTGGACTGTTCCGGGGTGGCGCTGTGGATGGATGCCCTGGGGTGGTCGTGCAGTGTTTCAGTGGAAGTATTCGGATTGAGGAGACAGCGCTCAGAAATCGCGGACCCCCGGACCCCAAGATATCAGACTAGGCATCTAAAAGTGTCGCAAGCGCCACTTTCAATGGAGCTGTGCATCCTCGATGATCTGCACAATCGACTAAAGACGGACGTCCCTGGTCCAGCTTCGACACTTGTGGGACTCGCGGTAGCGCCAATTGGATGACGAGTTTGACGACTCAGACCTGGGTTGAGGCTGCCCAGGTGTCAGAGAGGCGCGTCCAATTCGAAGGCCGCGGCAATATGGCGATGTTGGCTGCTGACCGGAAACATTTCGCGACGATTCGTGGTACGGTTCAAGAAGAAATGTCACAGCAAATCAAATGCGTCCAATGCGCGATGGGTTTCCCGGCGCTGCTTCGGTGATTTCATGCCTGGTAGTGTTGCAAACTGCGACTTCAGGCGAGCAATATCGTAGGTATGCTATACAGCTGTTGCCAGTGTCACTAGAATTCTGACTCGCAAAAGATATCGGTAACATCGCAGCGCAAATTGAAGGCGTTGAGGAAAGTTTGGCGGTGCCCGTCAACTTGCGTGAGTGACATCGGGTGTCCCGGCACGCTTAGTTTGACGCCTTTGGCGGGCCGTAGCCGTAAGTTGTACTGGTCCCGAGGTCAACACTCGCATAATTTTCGTCCTTGCTTCAGGCGTTCAGTCAAGGAGAAATGAAAATCGCGCAGTGACAAGAAACTCCCAGGAGCCTTGTCGCTGATACAGATAGCTCTGGAAAGAGACTGTGCTGTCATGGGTGTGCATAGGTAGTGTAGCGGCGTCGGCGCCTCAGAAGCACGAGGGCGAAGGGAAGTCGCAGCGTTCCGCCGAGCACCCCAAACCCGGGTCTCTTTCGAACACAGACATGATTGACTTCAGCACATCCACAATTGGTAGAGTCCTACCGTCCGCTGTTGGTCATGCAAATCGCAATCTCTGCGATTGAAAGACAGCGAAAACTGACCAGCAAACACATGTCAACCACAAAGGTCTTAGTTCAATCGCCAAACAGTCAGGTTATTGAATGCAAGTTTCGGAAACTGTCGAAACCATTGAAACACCTGCGCGATATAGACAAGGAAGACCCGACACCACGACCTTGGAAACAGCGGCTTAGAAGACTCAGCCTTCGAGAAGAAAGCTCAGACTCACCTGGGCAGTTTCAGTCGGCATTGAGCGCTGGCTACTGTCAGATTCGGCAAAGCAGCACCAGGGGTGACATTCTGTCGGCGATGCGCGAACTGCACGTGAATGTGTCGTATCGCCACACCCGCGGAGGTCCGAGTCAGTGGTTTCGCGTTTGCCAATGAAGAGGGACTTGAATGATCAACCTCACGCCCGACCCACATCATGTAAGCCATACGAACCCGGAGCAGATTCGATATAACACACATAAGGCCGAGTCAGCTTGTTCGGTGAATCTTGTATCTGGTGCCAGTGCTGTTACGCCAGATGTGCCAGTTGTAAGGAGGCGATTTCTTGTGCTTTGAGAGATGCTCATGGTCAACAATAGCAGAAAGATGTGGGGTAGTCTTAGATACCGATACAAAGGTAAAACTATGGGTTCGTTGGACCGAAATCCCAGTGCCATTGCCTGAGAGCTATACCTATGTATCCAGCTGAAAGTTGCACTGATCCAGCAGAATCGACCCGGGTCCTCCTGAGTGCACACCTGGGCAGTCTCGCCTCCCGAGTTGGACATCTGGAGAGAAACTTCAAGCGATAAAGACCACTAGAAACACTTTCAAATAAAGTAGTAGTTTGGCATGTACACTCTAGTACAGACGTGACTGCTCGTACAAATACAGGCAGTTGCATGGTGGTCATGGCCTCGTTCGACATGGAGGAAAGGTTCAGCCCGGAAAGAGCGTTTGGTCAATCTCCTCCACGCAGTTTTAAGCAAACAGCGGATGTGTGTTTAATCATCAATGTTTTTGGGGTAGACGTTACCCATGGGATCGACGAACAGGGATAGCAAGGGGCATCAGCCCATGCTGTGCTAGGGACTCACCTGGGCACCAAGGTACTTCAACGCAAGCAAGCAGCTGCGCATACGTATCAATCCTTCTGATACTCCAGCAGCGATTGCTTATCCATTACGCGCTCCTCATAATGTAGCTACGGTAAGCAGCTCGTAGGCGTCTCGCCATCTCTCAACGAGTGACATCAACGGTGAGCTTATCGCTCCTGCCACGCCACGTGGAATCTGACAGGCAAATCTATTCTACGAAAGCCTATGCCCATTGAAGCATGTCCAGCCGTATCGCAGCGTTGAGGTATCCCAGGACACGGTACCTCGATATGCAGTCCCCGGTCGCAGATATCGGGCGGAATATTTCCGAACAAACCTTGGAACCTTGGAAGCACCAAAGGTGTCTTATCCATCGCGAACACTAATCCGTTCATGTAAGCGGTCGCCCATTTCCATACCTAGGTACCTCTGTGTACCTCATACAACTTCGCTGCACGGATCGCACAACACAAGAAAGATGGACGCCAGAGGATACGGCTGCCCAACCTCTCGACAAGCCACCCTCTCGTCCTGGGTGTCGTGTGCCCTGGCGTGTCGCAGCCCGCGATCTCCTCCACACCTCTCCCTCTAAGTTACCTAGGTAGTCTAGCCGAACCGCCGAACCACGCAACTGATAAAGAGCAGAGAGATAGGCGTTCGCGCAGCGAATGACGAACGCCTACCACCCCTACTAAGAGATTATGACGCCGCACCCAAACACCGTTGCAGCATGGCTTCGCGTGTACTCTCCCACTTGGAGTAGTGACACCCCGCTTGCAACCCTGCTGCGCGGTGATATGCAGACTGGGGTGTGGGTGTATATAGACAAGTTGCTGCGCTTCTATGCGTTGCGGCATTCTTGGAGTAAGAATTCGTATCGCGACTTCTTCTTATTCACTAACTGCGACTGCGACGGCGCGCGCATGCATCTCGCGTTGCGACGATGACGACTCCCCAGCATCGGAACCACTCCGTCGCGGAAGAACCGGTGACATCTGTTCTTCCAGATGGCGATATACCCTACGATCCCACGCATTCCCTCAACCCGGATGAAGAAGTCCTAGCAGCCCTTGGATACAAATCGGAGTTCAAGAGAGAGTTTTCGCTGTTTACCACCTTCTGTGTCAGTTTTGCGGTTCTGGGTCTACTGCCAAGTTTCGCGTCAACGCTCTATTATGGCATGGGCTATGCGGGAACGGCTGGAATGACTTGGGGCTGGATTGTGGCCATGGTTGGTATTCAATGTGTGGCAATGAGTATGGCGGAGCTGTGTAGTAGCATGCCCACGAGCGGAGGTTTATACTATGCTTCTGCTGTCCTGGCACCACCTGGTTGGGGACCTTTTGCTGCTTGGCTTACTGGCTGGAGTAATTGGCTGGCCCAGATCACGGCGGCACCGTCCGGCAAGTACAACCCGCTATCTCGTTCGCGACAGGTATGGACATAGAATTGACTGTTTTGGATAGTAAATTATGGAATTGCGGCTATGATACTGGCGGCGGCTAGTATCAACGACCCGTCTTACGTCCCCACGGATTATCAGACTTTCCTGTTGACGGTCTTCATCATGATTCTTCATGCGATCCTTTCCTCTATGCCGACACGGTGGCTTGCACAGTTCAACTCCGCCGGTTCCACATTCAACTTCATTGCGCTGATCGTGGTCATCATAATGATCCCAGCTGGTACAGACCGTACAGAGCGCGGTCTACCCCGTTTTGCCCCTTCGAGCGAGGTCTGGGGCACAATCTATGAAGGTACATCCTTCCCAGCTGGTATATCAGTCCTGATGTCCTTTATCGGCGTCATCTGGACCATGTCAGGCTACGACTCGCCATTCCATCTTGCGGAAGAATGCTCGAATGCGAACCTGGCTTCTCCGCGCGCTATTGTTCTGACATCCGCTACTGGAGGCTTCTTTGGCTGGTTCCTTCAGCTTGTCGTGGCGTACACTGTCGTTGATATCGACCTTGTCCTCGAGTCTGAGCTTGGGCAGCCCTTCGCTGCCTACCTGATGCAATGCATGTCGCAAAAGATGACGCTGGCCATCCTTGCGCTCACTATTATTGCTGGGTTCAGCATGGGTCAAGGATGTATGATTGCGGCAAGCAGAGTGACATTCGCGTACGCGCGTGATGACTGCTTCCCGTTATCGAAGTACTGGAAGAGGGTCAACAAGCACACGCAGACACCTGCAAATGCCGTTTGGTTCAACTGCGCGATCGGCATACTGTGTCTGCTGCTCATATTTGGCGGCGAGCTGGCTGTTGGAGCGCTGTTCTCCATTGGTGCCATCGCAGCTTTTGTGTAAGTGCTGGTGAGCATAATGTGCGTGCTCTACTGACATCTGGTAGCGCCTTTACCATACCCATCGCCATCCGTGTCTTCTTCGTAGGCAATCGCTTTAGACCGGGTCCTTGGAACTTGGGGAAGTACTCCAGTGCTATTGGTAGCGTTGCATGCATCTTTGTCTTGCTCATGATACCTATCTTATGCTTCCCAAGCGTAACCGGACCGGACTTGACGTAAGTCTCACCAACACTTCCACGCTGCTTTGGAAAGACTAACGCACCAATAGCGTGGCAGACATGAACTGGACATGCGTCGTTTACGGTGGTCCGATGTTCTTGGTAACGATATGGTGGTTCGTTTCCGCACACAAGTGGTTCAAGGGCCCCAAGGTGAACGTCGAGCACATGATGCTTGGACGGGAAGAAGCCGTTCTAATCGGACAGGGGTCAGTGGGCGATGGTAAAGATGGTGAGAACTCGTTGGGTGATATGAAAGGTCCAGAGGAGATCACAAAGTCGTAAAGGAGGCTAACCCCGGCGTACGAAAGCTCGCATGGACAGCATAACAGAGCATGCTACATTGGCGAGTCCTCTCGAGCCTACTTTTAGAACAGGAAAATATGCCAATTTAGTCCGAATGTGTCCACAGGGAGTGATGCGCCGGGTAGGATACGACTCTGGCAGATTCATCCTGTCACACAAATGAGCCTGATTTTTCCAGCGGGTCGGCCAAGGTTACACCTCGGTTGATTCACGTCGTATACTGAGTTTTGCGAGACAACGCACTTATATAGGCGTGGTGTCGCGAATTTTGTGTGAGTCAGGTGCTTGCCAATGGCCCCGCGCTTCGGCTGCAAGACGGCGTGTCGCGGGGCACATGATCGAACTTACGCCACCTTTGATCGGCAAATTGAAGACTTGGTTGAAGCGATTTTATAGCATGATGACAGTCAAGCTGATGCGTCTGCCCAAATGGTGAGATTATATTTCGTGTATTGTGCTATTCTGTCATCAACCAACTACTCAACCATCAGGTTGACCAATCTTCAGTAGTATAGTGGTCAGTATTTCCGCTTGTCACCTTCTAGGCAACTCGCGGGAGACCGGGGTTCAATTCCCCGCTGGAGAGCTCTCGTTTTTTTGTTTTTGCGTGTCAGTCGAGAAGACCCAAGCCATGTGATACCACCGGCAGGATGTCCATTAGTTCGAGGTCGGCTATCCCATGCATGCATCTTTTGCTGAACCTGTACCTTTTTTTCCTCCGAAGCAGGTTACGTCACGAAATTAACACTAATGTTGATCTTTATGTGTGTCATGTACTCCGTTCACGTTCTTGCTGAGGGCGCGGCTCGCGCCTGCGGTGTCTCGCCGATGCGAACTTCGCAGCTACCTCCACCCCCAACATAGTCCCCGGACTGTCCGGAATATACCAAGACACCACGATACTCAGAAGGTATTTCAGAGCTAACACACTAGACGTCTCCTCACTATTATACTCTAAAGCGCAGATACGATGCGTGCCGCGACGCTGTGAAACGGATGGCATGCGCGTCGGCGGTATGTTGATCAAGACCACCAGGGCGCACCGCTCCGTCGGAATCCCATCAACCTCCAAATACTGATGAGGCTCTTTTTGGGAGCCTCGATCTGTTTCAGATCTACATTATGCTTCATTGTAGTGACGCTGACGCCAGCCAAGCCAAGACTGACGAGAGGCCAAGGTATCTCCCCGAGCAGCAGAAACATCTAACGCGATGAATTCGTCAGCTCCAAACCGTACTGAGGAATTGCACCAAAATATATGTCTCCATTCACACGATCCCTTCGACAATCTCCGTTCAGAATTCGCGTATAGGAGAAGAATCAACAAGTCCGTGAGCAGGATGTGTAACCACACTCCGCAAATACCATATCTGACCACAAAGTCCGACCACAGCGCGTTCGCTCTGTAAGCCTCTGTCATGCACCAAATTGGAGTCAAAATCCACTAGTAGTATGATTTAGCTAGAAAGATCAATGCCAGAACCTCTGTGCTCAAGACAAGCACAGCGAAGCTCTTGGGACCGGACATGCCAACGCCGCCATGCCGGGCTGGCTGTCAACCTGACGCCCACTTACCACAAATACACAGCCGCATAATCCGGCGACGTTGGCATCCCAAGAGAATGCCGCCGTAGCATTCGTCACCTCGTGTAGCTTGTCATCTCGACCATGTCTTGGAAGGACCTCTCCCAAGTCTGTTTTCTACCCCTTCTTCTTATTCGCACATACATACATAGCTAGCACCCAGTATCAATAAGATGTTCGGACATCCGCGCTACAAGCCCACCTCCATCCCTTCGCCATCCCCTTCCACTCGTTCCAAAGCCATGTACGCACCTCCGCGCTTCCTCACGGGCAAGTTCTTCATCTGGCTCTGTCTTTTCCTCATCGGCTTCCCCATCCTCCTTTGGAACCACCCCAACTTAGAGAACCTCTCCGTTCCGTATGCCCGTCCACAACCGCGACCCAACGCCCAATTCGTTGCCCACGGCGACTCGAAATGCCTACCAGAAGTCTCCGCTGAGCTCATCAAAGCAGCGACTGCGAAACGCGCTACATGTCGGAAGTACTCACCTTTTGCAACGGGGCGGGCGCGCGTTGCGACTGTGACAGCGCATTTTGGCAAGCCCCAGGAACACTATCAGAAAGCGCTCAAGACGCATCTTCAGCATGCCTTGGTGCATGGTACGGAGGTGAGGGTGATGTGCGATCCAATCGTAGATGATCTGTGGAACAAACCCGCTTTCATCCTCAACCTACTCATGCGGGAGATGCTGAAGCCAGAGAAGGAGCGGTTGGAATGGATACAATGGGTTGATCGGGATACCATTATCCTCGATCAATGCCGTCCGATATTGAGTTTTCTCCCACCAGAGAAAGCGCGCTTCGGGTCCTGGTGGCGTCGCTCCTCCTCTTCCGACGACGACAACGAAGATGAAGACGATAAGCAAGCCCCAGCACCAGCAAACACAACAAACCTCCTCGTGACACGCGACTGGAACGGTCTCAACAACGGCATCTTCCTCCTCCGCGTCAACGCCTGGGCCATCGAACTCTTCACCGCCATCCTCGCATTCCGCCACTACAAACCGGAGATCGACCTCCCCTTCACCGAGCAATCTGCCATGGAAGAGGTGCTCAAAACAGAGCAATTCAGAGACCAAGCGAGATATGTGCCGCAGCACTGGTTTAACGGGTATGAAGAGGAAGGCACGCAGAAGTTTCTGGAGAGGGAGGATGTGGAGGGGTTGAAGGAACGGGATGTGAGGAGGGGGGATTACCTTGTTCATTTTGCGGGGAGGGGGAACAGGGGCACTTTGCTGATGGCATGGAGTGGTATGTTGGAGGGGGCGGGGGATGTCTGGGAGGAGGGGAGGGTGCAAAGAGATGTTTCGGGTGAGGTCGCGGAGTTTTGGAGGGATCTTGGGTATGTGGTATGATGGCGTGTTTGGTCAGCTAGCTCTTTTGTTCGTTCAGAAATCGTCTCATTCCAATTGTATTATATACCCTTGCAATTCAATAGTAGCTTGAGCCCGGTGCATAGTCCGCTTTTGTGCCTGGGAAAGCACCGGCTGGAGGGTTGCGGTCGTCCTCGTCTGCGCTGTCGTCTTCGTTGCCTTCGAAAGCCTCGCTTGGATCCGGTGGCGCCCGCATGCGGATCAAAGCGTCTTCGTCGAGCGCGGGGACGATAAACATCTTGGTGGTGTGATACTCGCGTCCAGAGGGCATGCTTGCTAGCAATGGCTCTGAGGGAGGTACTATTTGAATGCCAACCTGGTATAGTCAGTCCACCACACTCGACAAAGCAGCGGATACGGGGTATACATACAGTGTCGTTCTGTTTCTCCCACTTCTTCAACAACATATCGACGATCCGACCTTCTTCAAACTTGCCTGCATCAGTGCCCCAGTCCACACCTTTTTCGATCTTGCGATCTTCCCTCTTCTCCTGCCATTCTTTCTTCAGTTTGGAGAAACCCGACGACTTCTTCTCTTCTTCCGCGCCCAGGGATGCAAAACCCAGCTCCTTCTTTGCGCCTCGAAGCCACGCGATGCCCTCGCCTGTTTTACCACCGCCTTCAGCATCGCAGGCAAGGAACCGACACGCCTTGCCTTTGGCGGTCCGCCTCAGATCATCCACGTATTTCAACAGATCGTCATTGATCTTGGAAGACCGCCCCAACATAGCTTGGGCTTTCGCAGCGTGTTCTGAAGAAGCAAGGCACAATCGAGCGAAGAGATGCGCGCGGACCTTGGGTATATCAACGCCCCGGAACATCCAGTCTTTGTTCTGCTTGTTCCGGTCTTCTATCACGACCGCTGGGTATGGATCGTCTTTCAGGACGGTGATGAGTGTAGCTTCAGCCATAGTGAGCTCTGCCAACGCTCCCAGCACAGCCGCGGATATGTCTATAGCCGCGGGCTGTGAGTTGTACTGTCCTGCGCGGTTCACCAAGTATGTGTGTATGGAGTTTGCTTCGAGAAAGTGCTTCATAGCAGCACCGATTGCGGTTGCGCGTTGTTCGGGCGTGGGTACGGTCGCATTATAGAGGGTGTGTAGCTGTGCTCGAGCCTGGAGACTGTATACGTATGCGAGTGTTGAGAGAGTATAGCAGAGCTCGCTCTCAAGACTCTTGAGCTTCACTCTTGCTGGCTCGCGACCCGGTATCGAAGACCCCAGCGTCGAGCGCCATTCTACTTCCAGCTCCTTGACCAAGACCAGGTCGATCTCTTCGCCGGCGCAGCTTGCACCACTCAGTCCCGCATCGAGGGCGAACAGATATGGTATGTAGTCGTTGAGGGCGGATGTTACGGTGGAGAGGTTCGAGGCCTGTGAGGCAGGTGGTATGCGCTTGTGTCGCTTGAGTACGTCTCGAAGGACGCCTCGCGCAGTGGTCGCGCAGTTCGGTAGGGACGGATGGGTGCTGCTGTTGAAGTATTCGGTGAAGGAAATACTGGAAGTAGTGGGTAGGACGAAGGGGAAGGGCATCGTGTTGACTGTTGACAGTTGCTGGTCGGAGCGGCTGTTGACGCAGGTACGCGATGGTAGCGGGGTTGAGGAGCTAGCCTTGGCTTCATCATGTCAAGGACCTGGGGAGCCACAAAGAGTCCGACATACGCGTCTGGAACAGAAGACCTAGAAATTTGAGGTTTCACGTCAGTAGGAAAAGAAAATACACGAACTGTACCACTGCAATTGTACACTTGATCCAATAATTCGTGCTACATCGATCTCTCCTCCGGCATGTATATGTACAGTTTCGCCAGTACGAGAGAAGTGGTGCGTTTCTTCAGCATACGCTTGCCGAACGCCATAAACACTTGTCTTCGTCTGGCGGTGTCTCCCACTGCGTGTCGTGTATGGTCTGCCTGTTGTCCGTCCTTCATGCAAGCGATCACCGCTGTTGGCGGGCCGCTTATCGCTTCAACGCATCGTCGACGTAGTTTTGTTGGGCAAAGAGGTATCCCTTGACCTTTGCGTCCTTGAGAAGCTCAAAGTAACGCTCTGTTCAGCCTGTGTTAGCCTTCGCTCTTTATGGCGTACATCCTCAGACGGCCTTGCACCGCTTGAACCAGCCCCAAATCAGACCTCTTTTCGTTCTGCGCGCATCCTTCTAGCCCGTAAAATAGAAGAAGACCTACCTCGCAAATGTCCACACTTCTCCAGGTGGTTGACCCCCTCCCTCCGGTAGCACTTGCCCATCTCGTCCCTTACCAACCTCGCCATCATGCTCCTCACCCACTGCTCCCTGATAATAGCATCTTGCGCGCCCTTAAGCGCGGTGTTGTCCTCGTAATCGACACCGTCAAAGGTTGGCGCAACCTTTGGCTTTTTGGCAAGGAAGAGTTCGGACTCTGGTGTCGGCATTGCGGCGGCGGGGAGTGCGTTCGGCGGTGGCGGTCGTGTATACGGTTTCCGAAGACTCCGTCGAGTGATTTGGAGACGTGCGACGAGGCAATTGGCGGTGTTGCGAGGTGTCGTGGTCGTGATTGTTGGTGAGCTTTGAAAGGGCCGAGCTGCGATTGGCGGCGGTGCACGTGATGCTGCATCACCACACGTGCAGCGCCTTCCAAGTCCGCGCAGCACCACTCTCAGTTTTCGGTATGGCGTTTTTCTTTCTCTCCTTTAGATACAATCAATCCATGTTCATGTCACACCATCCTTATCCTCCTTCTTGCCCCGATCCCACCACCCACCCATCGCAACACCCCAGCCCGCACCCGTCTGCTGATTTCCATCACTTTGCAACTTCACATCTCCTTGATACTTCACATGCCATCTCGCAGGGTCAAATCTGATCTCCCTCATGGAAGAGTACAACAGTCGTAGTCTTTCTTCTCTCTCTTGTTCACAAAGTGGGCACATGCGCTCGAGCCGGACAGTGTGCAGGGGATGTACACGTCCTTCTTCGCAAGTCGGCTGGGTATCGTTGTCCTCTAGAGCCGGAGGATTCGGCGGCGAAGTCCTGGCTCTTGAAATGATAGTAGGCGAGGTCGTGCGCGACAAGGCAGTTCTACCATCTGCGTTTGGAGTTAAGAGAACGTCGGTGGTTGACACAAGATTTGCATGATGTGTCTTGTTATGGTCTGATTGTACAGCAGAGTGTAAAATCTGCGAATTATCTCCGTACGTGGTTGTTTTGTCTGTTCTTTCGGTGGAGTCATCGTCTGGCACCAACGTCATTTGTGAGTCTCTGCCCTTGCGACTGCTTCCCGAAGAACTCTCGCCTCTGGTAGCTAGATCCTCATGCTGCGTTGATGGCGATTTTGACTTCTTTCCGCTCTTCGTCTGCGCATTCTTACAGTGCCTAACTGGCGTCTCTGAAAAAGTTGAGTGGCCGCAGCCGACAAAGATGTAAAGTCGATAGTAGCACATTGCGTTGACGTTGACAACAAACTCTGTCTGGGACCATGGAGCTTTGTTTAAGATATCAGTGTGTAGTGAATGATGATTGCTCGCTGAACACGCTGTTATGAAACGTGTACCAGTGGTGCTTTGTCTACTTCACCGCGGACATGTCTAATTTCGTATTGACAAAGACTCAGCGAAGGGTCAGACCCTGTGAGCAAACGACATTGTGAGTAAGAACACACCATGACTGGACCGCACTGACACTTCTGTGGGCCTACACGGCTGTTATATTACAATTTTACTACAGTGGTATCTTGGACAAACTACATTGAAGGATTTTGACACGAACACCTACGCTATGCTTGATGCTCCATGAAATCGGGGAAAATTCATCATGCCGCCGTCTCCTTCTCTTTCGCGACATCAGGATTGCTCGCCTGTGCCTCAGGGTCGAGCGGTAATGACCCCTTGCTAGCCCTCTTCCTCCGCCTCTCTGCGCGCTCGGCTTCCCTCTCGAGCCTCTTTGCCTTTTCTACCTCGATTCCAGTCTTGGTCTCTTCGTGCTGTTTGTCGAGCTTGTTACGCGTGATTAAGAGGCTGACTACGAGACCCACGACAGCAAATGCGACGTAGAGTATCCACATGGTGCTCAGCGAGTCTGCGAATGCCTTTCGCGCAACAAACTTTTGCTCATCGGGGAGGGACTGAATAAGCCCGACGTTGGCGCCGGCGGAACCTCCACCGAACCTCGACGCAGTTTCGGGACCGAGCGAAGTGGCCAGTTGAGACTGCTTCGACTTCATCTCGTTGTTGAAGATGACCCCACCTACAACGACCGAGATGGCGCTACCAAGGTTCCGAGTAAAGCCGAATGTTGCAGTCGCAGTAGCGATGTCGCGTTTCTGGGAGCATGTCAGCATCGGTAGACTAACGAATGGCAACTATGGTTGCTCTACCGCAACCCCGCCTCTAGTGTCATGTGTAATGATCACATGTACAGGCGCAGAAAAAGAAACTTTCGATGGAACTTACCGGTACGAGACTCTGGAGTGCAATGAGCGGTGATTGAAAGTTTGGACCGACACCAATTCCAGCAATGATCTGATAGACGATGATCTTGGCCCAAGAGCTGTTGACGTCAAAGTCGATGAAAAGACCAAAGCCCAGTGTCATCATAATCATGCCAAACCAGATCATAGGTAGATACTGCCCGGTTTTCTTGATAAAGATACCAGTGAAAGCTGAAAGGAAGGACAGTGAAACTGCGGTAGGCAGTAGATAAACTCCCGAAAGGATAGGTGTCGCGCCAAGCACAGCCTGGAAGTAAAGTGGGAGGAAGTAGTTGCCGCTGATGAACACGAAGGAGTGGAAGAAGCAGGTAGCCAATGCAGCCAAGTTCGATCGCTTCGAGAAGAGATCGAGGGGCATGAGAGGATACGGTGCTACCCGCCACTCAATGGCGAAGAAGATGCCAATGACTACGGCTCCGAAGATGATCAGACAAAGCACTGTGGCAGAATCCCAAGGATGTGAGATGCCTCCGAATTCCAGGCCGAGGAGCAGCATAATGACTCCACCGACCATGGCGAGCGAACCCAGCCAATCAACAGCTTTGAGGCCATCACGGAGCGGAGTCTTTGGTGTCTTGACATCGAGGAAGAACAGGAGGATGAGGAACGCAACACCGTCGAAAGGTAGATTGATGTAGAAGCACCATCTCCACGACACCTTTTGCGTGAAGAGCCCTCCAACAACAGGTCCTAGGGAACTCGCCAAGGCCCATACACCACCGATGATTCCAAAGTATGCACCTCGGTCCCGCACAGAGAAAAGGTCGGATATGGTAATGTTGACCAGTGTGATGAGACCTCCACCACCAATACCCTGTATCACCCTTGCAGCGATCAACATATCCATGTTGACAGCCACGCCTGCAAGGAGGGAACCGACGAAGAAGATGGCGTTTGTGAGCAACAGGATGGGCTTTCGTCCGAAGATATCAGAGATCTTGCCCCAGATTGGTGTGGCTGCTGACTGTGCGATAAGGTACGCCGAGCCTATCCATGTATATCCCGAAGCGCTGTTGAACTCTGCCGAAATCGTGGGTAGGGCGGTCGTGACGATGGTAATATCCAGAGCAACGAGTAGAACCGCCACAGCCAGAGAGAGCATGATCAAGAAGATCTGTAGCTTCGTTCTCTGGGGGAATTCATCTTGCGCACCAGGTGCGCCCGGTGCAACAGCGGCGCCATTCGCTCCAGTAGCGCCCTCTTCTACAGCCTTCTCTCCATTTTGTGTTGTTCCGTCTCTCTCGGTGAGACTGACATCGGTCGAAGAAGTCGTAATATCGTGACGTCCGTTCGGCGCGTTCGAGTCGAGGTGTGAGTCCCCAGCTGGGGCTGGCGCATCGTGTGTTGCGCTCATGTTATGAATGCTAAGGAATGACTATTATAAAGTTTACGTGTGACGCGGCCGTGACATGTTATAAAGGCGCACACAAGGCTGAGTGCAGAACTGAGTGCAAAACGTTTGCGACAGGCGATGACACAAACTGGGTCGCTTTCGCGCCTCTCGGGGCTCTCGAACACCGACGCGACATGCGTCATGGCGCTACATACGGCGCTGAGATCGATCGCACAGGCTGGATCATTCCCGCTCTGCATTTTACCGGAAATAAATCCCAGGGGCTGCTGCAGTTCGCAGATAGCATAAATGCTCGCGAGATTGCTGTACGAGACGATGTGCGACTGGTGAGGCCCCTTTGACGTTCGTGGCCGTCGGAGAGGCGCTGCTTGGCCCTGCAAACTCATGAACCGTCCATGACGAGGCTACTGTTGTGCGACGTTGCACAGACTGACCAAGTCTGCCACGCCGTTGGGGAACGCATGGCTTATCTTCGGGTTGCTACAAATGGTATTTCCATTATCGATATGTGGTGGAGTGCCATGCGGCTGGAGCAGCGGTTGGAGCAGCGGCTTTGACGCAGTGCCACTGAAGAGCCGGGGGCAAAGACATGGTTGCAAATGCCGCGGAGAGAAAGGATGGCAGGAGTACGACTGTACTTTAACATGTTGTGTTGCTGATGTTTACACCAAGGCCCTAACCAGATGATTCCTTTTGAACCCCGACTCATCCCCACTGTAATACCCGTGGGTAGTTTGTTCTTCGCTTCTTCGCGCGCTCTAGGGTGAGCTATGATTAGCAAGGCGAGGGCTAGCAGAGGACCATTTCATGGTTGCACGCAGCACGGAGCTTGCGAAGGAGTTTGGTCCTGATACGAAACGTACTAAAGTCGTCTGCAGCCCTTTATTTTGTTAAAACTATGGCATCTGGCAAGGCGAGCAGTTTAAATCGCGCTTTAGTATTGGCGAAAACCCTTGATCCACGCGAAATGTGTGTCTTGACCAAGATTTTAAGTGCTTTTGGCTCGTCGTGCTTTCTGAGCGGTCTGGAAGTACACCAAGTAGAGATCCAGGCAAGATTGAAATGTTGAAGTTCGATCGATGAGCAGAACGTCATTCTCCACAAAATCCCCAGGCGCCGAGAGAGGAAGCGCATGTGGAGGAGCAGGTGTTTGGACGAGAAGCATGGATGGTTTTCGTCATACTGCTGTATGCTGAGCATCGGTGAAGTGATGGAGCAGAGGCATCGTGTTGAGAGGCTAAGTGAAGGCTAAGTTAACCTGCATCTGAGTGGGGGGTGCATCGCAGTGCATGGCTTTGGCGTTCGCCGTCAACGTCGTTGGAGCCGGGGGAAACGAGCGTGAGCACACATGCGCAGCTGGCTCTTAAGGTTCTCAAGGTTCTCCGCAGTTCACTTTCGGCGCTGCTGAGGTGCAGCAACGGCCGGCGCATCTCGGAAATGAGGCAACCCCCGGCACTGTGTCGCGACAGGATGTGAAAGGCGCCTCCACGCGAGGGTGCTAGCGACGGTCTAGACTACACATGCTTCTGTTGGGCATCTGCAGGCTGATCACCGAAAGGCCTTCTGCAGCTACCCCGTAGGTGCAGCGAAGCGTGCTTGGAGGGCAAACGGATGCGCAGCGGCAGAGCGGTCGGTCCTTTGTGGCTTGAAGGCGAGGGGTGACGTGAAAGGCTGGACGGGACCCCAGAGTAGCCCTGGTGTGAGGGTGCAGGGGCGCCTCTTCAGGTTTCCAGAGTTCGTGGCTAGGCCAGTGCCGCTACTCCGCTTCGTGGTTCTGTCTCGACAATCTCCGCACCTCCCACTGCTCAACAGCTGCCTCTACATCCGCCGTTGCGTCGTCAGCCCGATTCCTGGCCACGCTCCACTGCACCTCAGTCCCCGCACGCCCATACATACCAAGTCACGACCGCATGTCTACGCCGAACAATCTGAGATTTTCCCTCGCCGCCGCTGGGCCCACGCTGTGATAGATATTGAGGCATTGACCCGCACCCGCCCGGTATGACGGCCATGCTGTCGCTCCCGCGAGACAACCCGCCCTTCCAGCGCTCGCCCTCGTCCGCCTCCCTCGCCTACGACACCTACACGCCCATCCGCAAGAACCAGTACTCGCTGCCTGACCTGCGCTCGCCGTCGCTGAGCGGCTCCTCGCGCACCTCGTCCATGCACTCGACGCCCTCCAGCAGTGTCTCGCTCGATCCCAAGTCAGACGAGTCGAGCAGCGAAGACGATGGCCTGGCGTTTCCCAATTACAGCTCGGCGCGGCAGTACAGAAAGGGAAAGGGTGTTGCAAAGGGCAAGGGCATCAGTCACGGCGTCACGCCCATCGACATGGCCTCGTTGAAGCCTGCATCCTCAGCCATGCGCCCGGGCTCGCTGCCTTCACCGTCGCCGACCGAAGGCTTCTCCTCCGATACTCCCATGACTACGCCAGACCCTATGCCCATGTCCGAAGACGACACGGCCGTGCGCAAGGAGCCCTCACACCACGTCGACTACCTCTCGTACGAGTGGCGCGAGGAGGACATCTGGTCGTCATGGCGGCACATCGTCGAGCACCGCAGCGTCTACGGGGAGCGCTCCAGGCTCGAAAATGCCTCGTGGCGAACGTGGGCCAAGGCCCAGTTTAAGCTCAAGACCATCTCGCCCGAGACATTGAATTGGTGAGTCCCGAATATTTCGATCTGCAGCCACGGCAGGGGTGTCGATCACCCCCATCCGTGCACCATCTTGCAGATTTTTTAACTCTTGGGCACTGCTAACGAATCACCAGGCTCAAAGACGTTGACGTGACCTGGCTGTACGGGCCCATGCAGCCTGCCTCAAATCGCTTCTGCTCGCAGCAGAATTCGGAGCCAGCCAGCCGCCTGTCCAAGACAAACTCCTTCGTCAATGGCGTCAAGAAGCCAATTCTCAAGAAGCGCAGTATGTCCGAGGCCATGCTGCAAAAGTCGCTGTCGTCGTCGTCACTGCTGCAACAAGCGGCCGAGTCGGTGCAGGCCCAGCAAACAACCGGTGTGACGCTGGAGTTGCGACGGCCCCGACCAATCATCGGCCGTGTAACCCCCGACTTCCCCACATCTTCCACTTTGTCCCGAGGCCTGCTTTGGGAAGGCACGGACTACTTCTCCTCAAAGTCCACCTCCGGACTGCACACTCCCGATCACGGGGAGAAGCGGCACATCCGCTTCGACGACAAGGTTGAGCAATGTATCGCCGTCGAGTGCAAAGACGCCGACGATGAGGAGGATGACTGCAACCACAACCCCTGGGCCAAGTACCAGGAAGCGGATTCCTCGTCGGACGAGGGCGTCGTCATGATGAAGCGGTCGCGCCGGAAGAAGCCTCTTTCACGGACTGCCTCGTCCGTCAGCATCAGCACGGACAACAAGACCATTGCTAAGCTTCCATCGACGACGCTCAAGTACCGGACAGACTCTCCCGACGTTCCCGAGACGCAGCAACATCACTCCCTCGCCATGTGGAAGTCGCGCAGCGGGCTCTCTCCGTCGCCGTCCTCCGAGACCCTGAAGCCGTCAAATCCATCACGAAATTTCCTGCTGGAAGAAGACGACGAAGAGAGTGAGGAGTTCCTCAAGCCCTCTAGCGCTTACGGCTCAAAAAGGGCCGGCACTCCCACTGCTTCGGATCCGTACTCATTGCGCCGGAGTGGGTCGTCAGCCTCACTGGAAAGCGGCGCACTACGAAGAACACCATCCGGCATGTTCATGCCATTTGAAGGCGACGAAGAAGAGCCTTTACCACCCACTCTCATCGGCAGAGTTGTTGACACCGTAAATACTGCACGCGACATAGGCCATGTCATATGGAATGCGGCATGGAGTAATTAGAACTTTGACTTTAGCGTATGGCGTTCGCGGCTTTGTACTACTTGCGGGATGGACTTGGGAACAGGTAGCATACATACGCAGACCACATCTTACGACCTGGCTAGGCGGCGGAGTTTTGGGAATACCTACACTGAAGCGCCGTTGGCTGCATGCATTGGTGTGACTATGGATATAGCTCACCCACAATCAATACCACATACGTTCAACAACAGTAATAGGTGATGTAGTGTGTTGTGTTGGTTGTACAGCGCATGAGCGTGATCGATGCGAGCTTGTTGTGAACAACGTGGCCTGTTTGAAGTATCTCCCTGAGATTTGAAAAGCAGCCTGAACTGTATTCCTTATCTTGGGACCTTTGGATTCGGGGTTGACGTGTGGAGAACACGTTTGTTCTTCCCGAGGTCTGCACTAGCGCCGCGGGCACAGAATCCTGGAAAGAGCGATCGTGAGCAAGCACCTGGACAGGTGCATGGGTTATTATAACTTCTCAAACAATTCACAGTAATTGCATGCAGTGAACTCTTAAGTGAAAGTGTATCAGATCTGGCCAGCTGGCGTGAAAGTAATTCGAGAAGCATCCATAACCCTGGAGCATAACCGTGCAGGGGTCGCGGCGCTAGTGGGGAGCTCCAAGGGCCCGCTTCCTGCCACATTTCACTAAGGTGGCCTTTCTGTGTACTGGGCATTTAACTGTCACCTTGCCCCAACGTTGAATCCGTGAACTCTTCTCCTCTACTTCAACCCTCAACCAAGGCAAGCACAATGCGTTTTGCAATTGGCGCCACCGTTGCGCTCGCTGCCGCCGTTGTGCGCGCAGACGACGCCAGCTCTTCCGAGTCAGCGTCTTCTTCCTCGACTACGGTCGCAAAGCCGACCTTTACTGTACGTCTCTGAATCAGTCACACAGCCGAGGCTCTCTCTAACACTCGTATAGCCCACAAAACTCAAGGCACCTTTCCTCGAGCAGTTCACCGACGACTGGGAGTCCCGATGGAACCCCTCACACGCGAAGAAGGACGTCAAGGCCGATGACGAGGAATGGGCATACGTTGGCACTTGGTCCGTTGAGGAACCTTCCGTACTGAAGGGTATGGAGGGTGACAAGGGACTGGTCATCAAGGACAAGGCGGCTCACCATGCCATCTCCGCCAAGTTCCCCAAGGCCATTGACAACAAGGATGACACCCTTGTTGTTCAGTACGAAGTCAAGCTTCAGGGTAGGTTTTCTAGCCAAATCTGGGATATCACGTTATTCTAACAACGGACAGATGGCCTCGAGTGCGGTGGTGCGTACATGAAGCTCCTTCAGGACAACGCAGCCCTCCACGCTGAGGAGTTCTCCAACGCTTCTCCCTACATCATCATGTTCGGACCCGACAAGTGCGGTGCTACCAACAAGGTACGACACTCCTCTCAATATAGCCAACTACGCTGACATTTCTAGGTCCACTTCATCTTCCGTCACAAGAACCCCAAGACCGGCGAGTACGAGGAGAAGCACCTCAAGAACCCGCCCATGGCTCGTATCGTCAAGACCACCAGCCTCTACACCCTCATCGTCAAGCCCGACCAGAGCTTCGAGATGAAGATCGACGGCGAGTCCGTTCGCAACGGAACCCTCCTGGAGGACTTCACCCCCTCCGTCAACCCCGCTGAGGAGATTGACGACCCCAACGACACCAAGCCTGAAGACTGGGTTGACGAGGCCCGCATCGCTGACCCCGAGGCTACCAAGCCCGAGGACTGGGATGAGGATGCGCCGTTCGAGATTGTCGACGAGGAGGCCACCAAGCCTGAAGACTGGCTTGAGGATGAGCCCACCACCATTCCCGACCCCGAGGCTGAGAAGCCTGAGGACTGGGATGACGAGGAGGACGGTGACTGGGTCCCTCCCACCGTTCCCAACCCCAAGTGCGATGAAGTCTCTGGCTGCGGCAAGTGGGAGCCTCCTATGAAGAAGAACCCTGCCTACAAGGGCAAGTGGACCGCTCCCTTCATCGACAACCCGGCTTACAAGGGCGTCTGGGCCCCCAAGAAGATCGCCAACCCTGACTACTTCGAGGACAAGACCCCTGCCAACTTTGAGCCCATCGGTGCTGTAAGTTGGCTCCATCTTGATTTCACGGACTCTTTGCTAACATGCCGCAGATTGGTTTCGAAATCTGGACCATGCAGAAGGACATCCTCTTCGACAACATCTACATTGGCCACTCCATCGACGACGCTGAGAAGCTCAAGGCCGAGACCTTCGATCTCAAGCACCCCGCTGAGAAGGCTGACGAGGAGGCCAACAAGCCCAAGCCCAAGGACACACCCAAGTCGCCCTCTGACCTCGTCTTCAAGGATGACCCAGTCCTTTACGTCAAGGAGAAGGTGGCCCTCTTCCTCGAGATCGCCAAGCGCGACCCCGTTGAGGCTGCCAAGTTCGTCCCTGAGGTCGCTGGTGGTATCGGTGTCATCGCTGTCACCATCTTCGCTATCCTCGCCTCTGTTCTTCTCGGCTCCGGTGCCGCTCCTTCCAAGGAGCAGGTCAAGGCCCAGGCAAACAAGGCCAAGAAGTCCGCTGTTGACGCCAAGGACAAGGCCGCCGAGGCCGTCGCTACTGGATCTGAGAAGGCCCAGGCTGAGATCAACAAGCGCACCACTCGCTCAAACGCTTCATAGGCAGTATTGACTGTTGAGTGAATGGAGTAGTACTCTGTTGGGAGATACAGAGTACGAGGAACAGACTACCAAAAAGTGTGGTTCAGAGGGCATCTCTTCGCCCCTCCCCGATTGGATTCCTGATTTGCAGTTACACATCATTTCGAGATTCTCGGCGCTATGATTATGTATTGAGGCTTTGTTCCTGAAAATGGGATGTGCAGCGCCCCGGGTCACAGGCTGGGAGATAGGGTGTGTAGAAACATATGTTCAGATTTCATCAATAAGCCTCTGACTTGTTTGGATGTGTGCTGTTACTCGGCTTCTTCTCGTGTCTCTTATTCTCGCACGCTTGATTTGCCCTTATCCCTGACGACCTGTTCCTCATCGCCTGTATTGGCGAGATCTTCACCATTACTGTCATCGGACATCTCTGAGTCGCTGGTATCGGGGTCCTCCTCATCGCTAGATAAGATTGCCTGCCGTTCATCCAGTACACAGTAATCTTCAGTCTCGTCGATCTCGTCATCTCCCACGTCTTCTACCTCGACAAGCAGCGTATGCCTCCTCGTACTTCTCTTCGCGCCACAGGTTAGTCACGGCGTGGAACCTGTCGGCACACAGCTTATCAAGCGGGCTGAGGGACGGCATAATCGCAGACGTTATTGACGTTCTGGTAATGGAGTGGTGGGGGGGGGACAACCGTTAGAGTAGATATCTATCCAATCGACACCGACTTTGCGTCTCCACTATGCACATGTGCCCCGCAAAATGTAACCCAAAATCGACATCCCGGATGTGTTCCCGTATCCGTCGACCAACCATGGAGTTGAAGCGCCATCACGAAGAGAGTCCCAAAGTGGAGACGGTTGTATTCGACGTGAGCAATCATTTGCGGGATGCATCCATCCTTACGAGCCGTACTATTATTGATATTTTGTAGACTGTCGATATCGATCAGCGCACCAAAACGAACAAACACAGAGTCATTGGGGAAAAACGGTCGCAGTCTGGGCACCGTCGTCGCTAACAATTACACCTCTGTATTGGACCGTGTCTACTTTTGGAACGAACCTAGGAGTCGCTCCATGGTCAAAAGGCAGGCTGCAGCAACGACATCTACGACAGCAACGTCTGTAGAGGTACCAGATCAGCTATGATCTCGAGCCTGCACGCACAGAGCAATACGCCGCTGAGCATGCTACTCAAAAGTCTACTTTACCACGGGATACTGAGTAACAGCAACGGCTGCAAGAAGACCCAATCTAGTTCATGTAACGCGCACTTCTGGAGGTCAATATCGGGATGCTCTACGACCCTAAATATGGGAAGCATTTCTTGAATGTGCTGAACAATGTGGGGGACAAAAGTGTATGCACCCCTACGAAGAAGGTGCGGCTTTCCAGGGTCCTTGGCCACATTTTCTATGTAAGAATAAAGATAAAAGATACACTCTCCAACTCGACAGCCATATGAAATGTCAAGATGTGTATCAGTGTATGTGAAGGTGGGGCGGTTGATGACATAAACGCTGCACACGCCGCGGAAGAGAGACCACCGACCTCGGGAGCTGGTTATCGACGGATGCGCAGCTGGCATTGCGGGGAGAGTTCGGCTGTACACCCTGCTGCTATGAAAGGCAACCCGGATTCACTTTCCCTATAGCCGCAAGTGCCGGTTGTTTACTACGTGGTTTCTTCTTTGATTAGGTGCAATCTCTGTTCCCTGATCCTGCAGAAGACTTGTTCAACTTCAATTGCGTCTTCCCAGGTTGCGTTGAGCTTACCTTGCTCCCGATCATGTTCTCTCGTCGCGCGCTTTCACGCCTCCCAACATTGAGTGCTCGCTCGTCTGTCGCGCGCGCGGCCCCTCTCTGTACGAGAATGTCGTCGCCAGTCAGCCAAAGTCAAGTCGCCGCACGGCGGCTGCATGCCACGGCGCAGCACCTGAAGCCCGCATCGTCTGCGGCCGAGTCGTACCCCATGAACCACGAGCCAATTCAATCGCCCGCAGACACACCAAACTTCCTCGACAACAAGTTCGTGGCATCGAAAGCAACACAATGGATAGATCTACACGACCCCGCGACCAACAACCTGGTTACACGCGTGCCGCAGAGCACAGACGAGGAGCTCAAGGCCGCGGTGGACAGCGCCGAGAAGGCCTTCAAGCCATGGAAAGAGACCAGCTTGCTTCACAGGCAGCAGATTCTGTTCAAATACACACACTTGATTCGCGAGAACTGGGACCGTCTGGCTGCTAGTATCACACTGGAACAGGGCAAGACATTTGGAGACGCGCGTGGTGATGTGCTCCGCGGCTTGCAGGTTGCGGAAACCGCATGCGGTATCACAACACAAATGACTGGCGAAGTCCTCGAGGTCGCCAAGGACATGGAGACACGCAGCTACAGAGAACCATTGGGTGTCGTAGCTGCCATTTGCCCTTTCAGTAAGTGCACGACTGGCGGTAAATGAGGTTTGTGCTAACGTGGTACCCCAGACTTCCCCGCTATGATTCCCCTCTGGACCATCCCCATCGCTGCTGTTACCGGTAACACTGTCGTTATCAAGCCCTCGGAACGCGACCCCGGCGCTTGCATGATCCTTGCCGAGCTTGCGGAGAAGGCTGGGTTCCCCGCTGGTGTAATCAACATTGTACACGGTTCAGCCAAGACCGTTGACTTCATCATCGACGAGCCCCGCATCAAGGCAATAAGCTTCGTCGGTAGCAACAAGGCTGGAGAGTACATCTACTCGCGCGCATCGGCCCAGGGCAAGCGTGTTCAGGCAAACTTGGGCGCAAAGAACCACGCTGCTGTCCTTCCCGACTGCAACAAGAACCATGCTCTGAACGCGATTGCCGGTGCTGCCTTTGGTGCTGCTGGTCAGCGATGCATGGCTTTGAGCACTCTGGTCATGATCGGCGAGACCAAAGAATGGGTTCCTGAGATCGCTGAGCGCGCAAAGGAACTGTCGATGAACGGCGGTTTCGAGGAGGGCGCCGATCTGGGTCCCGTCATCAGCCCTCAGTCAAAGAAGAGGATTGAAGACCTTATTGCGAGCGCCGAGGAAGAGGGTGCGACTATCCTCCTTGACGGACGTGGTCAGAAGCCTCCGTCCGACAAGTACGCCAACGGCAACTGGGTAAGTCTTGCTGATATGTGGGGATGATTGCGTACTGACTGGGCTGTTCAGGTCGGTCCTACCATCATCGCCAACGTCAAGCCACACATGAAGTGCTACACCGAGGAGATCTTCGGCCCTGTCCTTGTCTGCCTAAACGTCGAGACCATCGACGAGGCTATCGAGATGATCAACGCAAACGAGTACGGTAACGGTACCGCCATCTTCACTCGCTCAGGTGCCACTGCCGGCAAATTCCAGCGTGAGATTGAAGCCGGTCAGGTTGGTATCAACGTACCCATTCCCGTACCTGTAAGTTTTCTTTGGAACCAAACGTAACGAATGATCGCTAATATCAGCAGCTCCCCATGTTCTCCTTCACTGGTAACAAGAAGTCGGTCGCAGGCGGCGGTGCAAACACTTTCTACGGAAAGCCAGGTCTCCAGTTCTACACACAACAGAAGACAGTGACAAGTCTTTGGAGGAGTGAAGATGCGGTCGCGACGAAGGCGTCGGTCAATATGCCTACACACAGCTAGTGGGGGGACGTGAAAAAGGATTAAGCATATGTAATGGATATGATGAGCATATAGCACTCATGAACGAATAAATGATGGCTAGCGCGCAAGGGTCATGTCCACGGGGAGCAAAGTGATGCAAGCCCACCCGAGTTAACAGTGGGAAGCTTGGCGCGTTGGAAACGTCGGCAAAGCCGCGCCGTGCCTATCGAAGTGCTTGACGTATCCTAGGTGACGATGATAGTATCCACCGCCCCGCGCGTAACCCATGTCGCGATCTTCCATGCCTTTTTTAAAGATGGGATTTGACACACGAAGAACAGCGGCAAAATGCAAGCTGTCCATGTTTGTCAGAGATTCTGCAAGAGTCCGGCTACGCGGCTAGATTTCTGCTGGTTGCTGGATTGAAGGGACGCCTCAGCCACTAGTCTGCATGGTGTACCATAGATAGCATTTGCGGGATGCACGACGAAGATCAGAGGTGCTGCGACAGCAGTGCAGGTGCCGTGATAGCCAGATTGTGCTGTGCTGCGCAGTTAACAGGTGGTGGTTCTCTTGAATGTAATTGAGATGGTGAATTGAGTTTCGCGGTGGCTGGCGTGGAGGTGCGGGTGAGAAGATAGCGTCCGCTTCCGGAAGTAAACTATTGACGCTGTCTAAATTTGCCAGCTAACGGGAGATACGAGGGGCGTTTGGGTTGAACTAGTAGGCTGTGCAGTGAGACTTGACCCTCCATTGTCTCACAGATGAACGGACGGTCGCGGTGGAGTGGGAGTATCATTGTAGAGTAAGGCTGGGAGAAGTGCACGGCAGAGCGATAAGAGTAGATAGACACCCTTGCTCGGTACTTTTGTTTCAGAGTGGGTGATGGTGATATTCCCCAACCGTTTAGTCTGGTCGTGGCTTGATGACGAGTCGCGTCTCGGCGTCGAAGAGTGAATGGACCGCGCGTCACTACCTAGGTACGTTGTCTTACTACGCAGCCTAGACTTGGTCCGCCTTTCGTGTGTTAACACCCAGTTTCCATAGCTCTACCGGCACGCATTCTTGATCCTTCATCAATTTGCTTCTGCGACATCTCTCGTCTCAGTTACTACGATACGCCGCACGCTCCACTTGCTCACCACGCGCCACATTACAGCACCAGCTCCACCGAGTTACCCGGCTCGCACGACTCGTTAGACGCTCCGCAGAAAAAACTGGGTATCGCCCATCGTTGCAAGAATGGAGCAAGCGGCACAGCAGCCATCGCGCCCGCGCGGTCTCAGCTTCCACAGCAACAAGAGCAACAAGAGCCGCGAGACTCCCGCGTCGCCCAAAAGCCCGACCAAGCACCAGCGCAAATACTCTGACCACTACGACCCAAACTCCAAGGCGAACCCCAACGCCGCCATGAACGAACAGCAGCCCAGTATGCCGTCGTGTGCACCCTGTCTATCTTATCGTGGCTAACTTGCCCCAGTCGCCGAAGCCCTCACCAAGCCCACTCTCGCCTCTCTCCGCTCCTTCAACCATACCGACTCAGCCGGTAATCCCATTGGTAAGTCGTGTCGTCAGCGCTGCGTACATTCGTCATCTAACCAGTACCAGCCGATCCCGATCTCTCCAACCCCACGCGCTCGCGATGGGAGCGACCACTCGACACGATCCGCTCCTTCGAGGCTGCCATTGATGGCGAATACAGACGCCGCGCGCAGTCAATGCGCGCCGACCAGACCGACGTCATGAGCTACGCGAGCCGACGGAGCAGCTACTATGGCGGCGGCGGCGGCGGATACAACGACCAGAACCGCTTCTCGTCTGTCAGCGGCTACTTTCCCCAGAGACAGACGCAGCGCGACAGCTATGTCGATGGCTACGGCAACGGTGGGCCTGTTGGCGCACAGCCACAGCGCATGCGATACGGCAACCGCATGCAGTCCGACCCGGGCTGGAACAACCGACAGAGCGCCCATGGTGGTGTTTACCCCATGAACGGCTACCAACAGTCGCGCGACACCGTCAACACCAACGGCTCGAATGGCAGCCACAGCGACGGCCCCTACTCCAACGATCACAGCAACAGCGAGAACAGCTCCATCGAACGCGGCATGCCCGTGCAACCACCACAACAGGACATGGGTGCACAGTACGGATTTAATGGATTCGGAAGGGGTCCCATCATGGAGGAGTACGCACAGGGGTCGGGCAACTACTCACAAGGACCACCGCAACCGCCCGCTCACGCCATGCCACCACCGCCCCCGAGGCACTCCACCCAGGCAGCACCGATCAAACTCGGTGGAGGTGGACCGCCTGCTACCGAGAACACAAGACCAGCTATGCTTTCGAAGAAGAGCAGCGATGCTGGCGAGAAGCGCAAGAGCTGGTTTAAGAGACGGTTCAGCAAAGACTAAGCCACGAGCGATGATGGGGAGGAAGATGGCGACTAGCTATAACGAACGGCGCTCCTGGGAATCCATTCGACAACGAGAGGCGCGGGCTTGCCATGATGATGAATGAAGATCTTCACCATGGGGCTCTGGAGTCCTCTGGTCGAATCACTGTTGCGCGAGCCTGCGTATACAGCATGTTGGCGTTACTGTGGCGTTTTAGGAATGTGGAAAGGGTATATACCGCGATTGTCACTCCTTGTAGTTTTGAAATGTGCTGCTACAGTAGAAGTTCGCTCCTTGAGCCGGCTGGTAATGTGGTAATCATAATGGTTGATGAGTAATTCGTCTTTGGTCTTATTGTTTCAAGTGATGTATGATTCAGTCACTATCATTACCACGCATAGTCCGCAAGAACATGTGTTGGCGACTTTACACTGTCGAGCCGATCCTTCCAGCATGCATCGATACCCCAGCCATCTCGACGAGCAAGCCCTACAACTTCTTCTTGGACTTCTCTGCTTCTTCTCGCATCTCCTCCTGATCATCTTTGAATGCCATGATTACATATGCGATCAAGACCACGTTCGCCATGAGTGCTGCCAAACCACCTGCCCATGTTGCGTTGCCTGGGTAGAGTCAGTGCCAGTTCCAAACCTCTCAGGAACAACTTACCCTTGAAGACAAAGTTGACTGTGAAGAAGTATGTGCCAATTGGCAGTGTGATCATGGCAAATGTGAAGCTCATCAACTTCCAAATCACCGAGCTGTTGCCATTGTCAGCCATTGCACTATACCCATGATATCCAGCATAAAGGCGACTCACGATGGCACCGCTGGCGAGGTGTTGGATGGCTCGGGGGCAGCCTTTCCATCATAGTCCAGAGACGACTTCTGCTCGTTTACGGTTCTTCTAGTCGTCATTCTGCAGATGGGGCCTGTAGGTCGTGGTGTTCTGGCTCGTGAGGAAGCGACGGACCAGGCCCTCAGCCGAATTCAGCAACGTAATAGGCTCTCAGAATGGTCCAAGCTCAATATCTTTACGCGTAGTAAAGTGGTTTTAACGCGTTGTGTTTGGTGATCCGCGTCGCCAGGCAAACCCTTCCACGGCTCCTTCCTGCCTACGCTCTGTGGGTGTTTTAGCATACCCGTTGCTTTGTCCACTTCGCCTTTGTTAGTGCGCTTGGCCGTTGTTCTCTGCGTCTTCTCTTTGCGCTGCTCTACTTCTTCCGCCCGCGAACGAAGCGGCGAAATCGACGACGGCATCCACTACCACGACGGCATCCTTACTCTGCTCAACTCGCTGCCATAGTGCAGTCGCACCATGTACCGCCGCGATCCCATACTGTCGTCTTCTCCGCCCCCGATGGCACCGCGCGCCTCTCCGCACAGCGACGACGAGCGCGATACCTACGTCACGCAGCCTACGCAAATCCTTGGGGAGCGCTCGCCCTTCTTTGCGGCGCCGTCTGATACCACGCAGCCCACGCTCATAGTCACGCCGCGCGCGCACCCAGTCCAAGCCACGGCTTCTTCGTCGCAATTACAAGTCCCGCGTTCGTCGCCCGCCCCTCAGCGCGACTCGTCGCCTGTCATGTCGCCGCCGTCGCAGTCGCAACGCCCATACGGGGGCTACAGCAACCCAATGGCACCACCTGGCACAGGCTTCTTCCCCCCACAAGCAGTCCGCAAACCAGTCGTCGACCTCACCTCGGACGACCCACCTGTTGAGCGCGACCCAGACGAGGACGAGTCGGAGTATAGGTCCAATATACCCTTATCCAAGATTGAGATGGCATCCATGACATCGAGGATCGAAGAGACACCGCAGAAGCCGACCTGGGATCTTTCGAGTTATAAGTACGGCAGTGACCAGTCGCGTAAACGACCAGCGGAACGATTCGAGTCGAGTACACCACCTAAGCGGCAGAAACCTATGCAGCCGCAAGGGGGTCCTTCACGCGCTATACCTATAGACTTGACCGAAGACAAGGAGATGACCATGGAAGACATCCATGACTTGAGCACGTATACCAAAGTCAAGCGACTACAGGCTATATACCCGAACCGCTCTGTCAAGCAAATTCACGATGCTTTGACAAAGCGAAAAGGCAACTTCAACGACGCCTCTGAGTATCTGGCGGAACAGGAGTCTGAAGATGAGCTGCTACGGTCGCCACCTCGCCCAGGAGTAGCCCGTACAGCATCGAATCCAGTTGTAAAGAAGACGGCACAGCGAGGTCTTAAGCAGCCTGTACAGTCGCTGCAGAACAAGTACTCGAAGTTAGGCGCGACTCAGAATAGCCCAGTCACGATCGACAGCCCTGAGAAGGAGCCAGCGAAACCAAAACGTCGACTCAAGAGCGGAAAGGACCGCAAGAAAGCCGTCTTCTCGCCCTCCCCCGAACCTGCACCCGCACGACCGCAACAGAAAACAAAGAAGGAGGCGGCGATCGTTGTCTCCTCCGACGAGGACGAGGGTATTGCTGCGGATCTCATGGTCGACGACGATTCGGAGGCAGGTGGTTCGGTGGTGGAGAACAGCTTTGACGACAGTAAATTGCTGAACCTCTTCAACACTTGTACAGTGGAGGAGTTGATCGACTTATCCAGTCACAAAGAAGAGGACATTAAGGAGATCTTCAAGCACCGCCCATTCAAGTCTCTTGATGCTATTCGCAAGGTTCATGTGGATCTCACGCCGGTAGAGAAGGGCAAGAAGAAGTCTCGCAAGCCACGTATAACAACCGGACAGCGACTTGTGGAATCTACCGAGGCCATGTGGAACGCATACAACACGATTGACTCAGTCGTTCAGCAGTGTGAGGCTCTGGGCAAGCCGATGGTCGCGGGCATGGCCAAGTGGGGCATTGATATTTTTGGTGCTTCCACAGAGGATGGAGTCGAGATTACAAGTCTCGATGATGCTAGCGACACGAACTCTTCTCGCGACTCAGGTTATCATACCCCTCGGAGCCCGAATGGCAGCGACACGGAGCCTAACAGCATACGAAAAGCGGTCACTCGTACGAAGCTTTTGACACAGCCCGCGATCATGAACGACGACATTGAACTCAAGGATTACCAGGTTGTAGGTCTTAATTGGCTGAACTTACTTTGGAAGACCAAAACCTCTGGTATCCTGGCCGACGATATGGGTCTGGGAAAGACATGCCAGATCATCGCTTTTCTGTCACACCTCAAAGAAGAAGGCGTCGGAAAGCCTGCGCTGATCGTTGTGCCTGGATCTACACTAGAGAACTGGTGTCGTGAGTTTGAGCGCTTCTCCAACACGATCAACTTTACGCCCTACTATGGATCACAGGCGGAGCGGTTCTCTCACCAGGAGAGCATTCTCCAAAATATTCGTCAGGGAACGTGCGATGTGATCATCACGACGTACGACCTTACCTTCAGAAAGGACGACTCTTCGTTCTTGAGAAAGTGCAGGCCTGAGATCTGTATTTTTGACGAAGGGCACATGCTCAAAAATGCCAACACGATCCGGTACAAGAGCTTGATGAAGATTCCTACGACTTGCAGGATCCTGTTGACCGGAACGCCACTTCAAAACAGTCTTCAGGAGCTCATGTCGATTCTGGGTTTCCTCATGCCACAGGTTTTCTACGGCGACCAGCAGGAGGAGGTCCAGGAGATGCTGCAGATTCTGTTCAAACACAAGGCCAAGACTATGGAGAGCGACTCGCATAGCTCTCTGCTCTCTGCTCAACGTATCCAACGCGCTCGTACGATGCTGACACCGTTTATCCTCCGACGAAAGAAGGCTCAAGTGCTCAAGCATCTACCGAAGAAGACGTCACGCGTCGAGTACTGCAATCTTACCGATACGCAAAAGACGCTTTACAACGAGCAGTTGGCCAAGCAGCGCAAGATCCTTGAAGACCGAGCAGCAGGCATACCCGTCAAGGACCATGCCAACGTTATGATGAAACTGCGACAAGCAGCTATCCATCCCCTACTCTTCCGCCACCGGTACAACGACGACAAGATCCGGAAGATGTCAAAGGCGTGTCTCAAAGAAGACATGTTCGCCGAAAGCAGCCCCGACATCATCTACGAAGAACTCCAGCTATACCAAGACTACCAATGCCACCAGCTCGCCTCCAAGTACCGCGCGCTCAAGAAATTCGAGCTCCAAGAGCAGGAATGGATGGACTCTGGCAAAGTCGCTGCGCTCCTCGCTTTGCTGAAAAAGTATAAAGAGAACGGCGACCGCGCTCTGGTTTTCTCGCAATTCACGTCCGTCATGGACATTCTCGGCTGGGTCTTTGACGACCACGACATCAACTTCATGCGCATGGACGGCTCCACACCGATCCAAGAGCGCCAATCCCTCATGGACGTCTTCTACCAAGACGAATCCATCCAACTCTTCATGATCAGCACCAAGAGCGGCGGCGCAGGTATCAACTTGGCCTGCGCAAACAAAGTCATCATCTTCGACTCGAGTTTCAATCCTCAGGATGACATCCAAGCGGAAAACCGCGCGCATCGCGTTGGTCAGACAAGGGAGGTCGAAGTCGTCAGACTAGTCACCAAGGGAACAGTCGAAGAGCAGATCTACGCGCTCGGTGTCAGTAAATTGGAACTGGATAAGATGGTCCAGGGCGAGGAGAGTGAGGAGGGCGCCAAGGGCAAGGGTAAAGCGAAGAAGAAGGACGAGGTGGCCGGTGCGGCTGATAGTCTGAGCAAAGCGGAGGAGGCGGGTATTGCGGCTGTGGAGAAGATGATGATGGCGCAGCTTGGTGCGCCGGCTGCAGAGGTGGAGAAGACGGCTGAGGCTGTGACTGTTGAGGGGGATGTTAAAGAGCAGTTTTTGAATGGCTTGAAGAAGGCGGGTTTGGATGTTGCTGCTTGATTCTATTCCAGCCGGCATATAATGGATGGAGTGGAGTGTGCGAGGTGTTGTTGGCACAGATTCCAGATGGCCTTTATCATGCAAAGGTCTATAGATGTTCTTTAGTTGGTTAGATGTGATCTTCTCTACTGCATATGCAGAGTCAGCATCCAGCGATGGCGTTGAAATGATGCGATTCATCTGCACATGCAATATTACGGCATTTGCCCAAAATTTGATTATGTACTACTATCTTGTACTTGAAACTATATACAGCGCCTGCTCCTAATATCCACACATGCTCTCCGTTCTCTCTAATCCTTCACACTCACACCAGCTTTACTCGCGTCCTTGGCAGATTGCTTCTGCGTCTTGGCTGTTTCTTCTTCTTCCTCTGAGCTCTCTTCTTCATCATCCTCATCGCTATCTTCCTCTTCTGAACTCTCCTCCGCTTCAGCTTCTTTCTTGGCTTGCGTCGCGGGTTTCCCTTTTGTAGCCAATGGTGCGGGTTTCTTGTCCTCTTCGCTGTCCTCCTCGCTCTCTACTTCCTCGTCACTATCCTCCTCTTCTTCGCTGCTCTCTTCGGTTGCTGCAGTCGCTTTTGCTGGGGCTTTAGTTGCTGCTGGTTTATCCGCATCGGCTTCCTCTTCTTCGGAGCTCTCCTCCTCGGACTCTTCTCCCTCGCTATCTTCCTCCTCATCATCATTATCCTCGTCTTCCTTCTTCGTCGAGCTTATCGGCCCAGCACTAAGCGCAGGGTTCTTCGCATCGTCGTGCATGGACGGAGGCGCATGTACGGGTTTCTGCAGATCGGAGAGCTTGGGAATGCCCGGTTTCGCAGCAGCCTTGGTGTCTTTTGTGCTCTTCGATTTCGTGTCTTTGCTCTTTGTGTCTTTGCTGCTTGAGGGTTTCGACGACTTTGACTTTGCGACAGGCTTTCCGAGACCGAAGAGTCCTCCTGTTGCGGGTTTTCTTGTAGACTTTGACTTTGCATCTTTTGAGAATGTGGCAGTCTTTGCCTTGGTGTCTTTCGCTTTGGAGTCCTTTGCTTTCGCGTCTTTCGCGTCCTTTGCCTTGGTGTCCTTCGCCTTGGTGTCTTTGCTCGTGCTTGGTGTAGCGGCTTTCGCGTCTTTCGTGCTCTTCGCATCTTTCGTCGTTGCGGTCGAGGTAGCGGGCTTGGTCTCCGCTTTGGCAGTCGAGGCAGCAGCCTTTGTATCTTTGGTCGCGGACTCGGTCGCGGTCGGTGTAGCAGGCGTCACAAGCTTCGGCGTGTCGGGTAATGGGACAGATTTGGGCGAGAGGATGCTACTAGGGTCTTCCTTTGTAGGGCTCTTCTTCGACGTCGCCGAGGTCGGTGTGTTCGTCTTCTCAGCCAGCAATGGGTTCGTAGTCTTGATGTTGCTTGGGGTAGGCTTCATCGACGCGGCCTTCTTCGCAGCTTCCGCGCCTAGCTCACGGAGCGCCAGGTTTGTCTCTGGACTGGGTATGACGATATTCTCCTTCTTCGCAGCTGCGCTTGTGGATGAGAAGGAGGAGGTGGTCGTAGCTGGCGCAGCCATGGGCGGTGGCCCGGGCTTCGCAGGAAAGGGCGTGAAGGCTGCCGTGACGCCCAGCGCTTCTCGAATCTCGTCGTACTCGTTCCATTCTTCGATCTCTGTGATGCCCTGCAAGACACGCATTAGCCTCCTGCCCCAGCTACGCGCCTTCGACTATACCTACACCCAGAACATATCCCTCTTTGACTATCAACGGTAGCTTCTTCCCGCTTGCTCTCCGCTGGAACAGCTTCTTTGCGAGCTCATCTGTCGCCGTGTCGACTCCCTTGAAAGGGATCTTGTTCGCCCTTAGGATTGTTTCGATCCGGGACGTGGCCGTGACAATGTGAGAGGACCCAGCGGTCAGTGAGGTGAAGAGGTATATCGTCGGGTCGTTGTCGTAGACGCTGAGTTCGGCCATGACTGAGGCTCGGTCGGGAGTCGCGCGGGGTACGGAGGATAGCTGTGCTGTGCCCTCGTCACGGTGGCGAAAGAGGCAGAAAGAATAGGAAGGCAAGCCGGCGTATATTGCGGAGGTTTTATAGGCCTCGAGACGACGACGTGTAGCGATTGTAGTTTCATAAGTCCACGGGTTTCATAACACCGCCCTGACAGGACGAGGGTCTAGTGGGGCGCTAGCTTGGACCCTTTATTTCACAATACAGTAGATCGGCGGGCATGCGCCAACTCGCGAGTCACCATGCACATGTCAAACACCATTTGGGATTTTAAGGTTGAAGATATGTTTGCATTATTCATATCGAGCGAATGACATTACAGATTATTCCAGAAAACATAACTAGTGCCGTTTTTCTCGTGACTACACATTATGCTGGCGTGGGACCATTGGAGTATTTGCTAGCAAGAACTGTCATCAGGGCGTCGCTGACTTCGAACTCCTCGAGGACTGCGCCAAAGCTAGGCAGTGTCAGTGCATGCTCAGCTGAAATCAGAGTGATACCAACATACCCGTAGCAGCGGACTTTGGCAAGGAGCTCCTTCTTCACGAGCTCAATGTCCTCTTTGGAAAGATCCCTGAAGCATTCGTCTTGGAGGATCTTCGCCCAGGCCATGATAGGCGTGATTTCCCCATCAAGGGGCAGACGATTGCTGAGATCGAGTAGTTTCATCAAATCCGGCATCTTGACGTCCGGCATCTGATGTGGATACTTCTCCTCGGGGCAATTCGTGATATGCGCATCGGGAGGTGCCGTTGCCATGAGCGCATGGCCGCTGATATTCTCGTCGGCCTCGTTGGCGCGGACCATTAAAAACTGCATGTGGTCCATGCAGGGTCGCTCGAGCCTGTTAGACGCAGTCGTCAGAACAGATCTCGTAAAGATAACGAATGACGTACGGAGGCCAAAAAGAATGAAGAAGAAAAGACGTAAGCGCATTACTGCTGGGGTGGAGGAGAAAGATAAGGCGATCGGTCGTACGTTAAGACGAAGTCAATGCCGATCTGGTCATAGTCCATCGAATGCTGCTGATGGTGACCAGACTGCTGGGCTTGTTGCTGTTGAAGAGTCAAGGCTTGACCGTTCATTCCATCATGAGAGCTGGATCCGCGTGTTGGTGGCGATGTGTAGCCAGTCGACGCTGATCCTGGCCCGTAGCCTGACATGCTGCCAGTGGAGCTTCCATAGGCAGAGCTGTCGACGCGGCCCATGCCATTGCTCCCCGGGCTGGAGTGGTCGAAGGAGATGCCATGTGCCATGAGCAGCTCTCTCAGTCGGCGGTTCTCGTCCGCGAAAGCGTCCCGTTCCCTCGTAGTAGCCGCAAAGGTATCCTTGAGACGGATCACCTCCTGCTCGAGGGCCTTGATGTATAGCTCCTTTCGCTCTCGGTGTGTTCTTGCCAACAAGTCAGTGCGTGATACAAGACATGGCTTGGCTGATGTTACCTCTGCGCCTGGCGGTTCAGCTCTTGCCGTCTGGTCAAAGCCGGTTTGCTATCCGGTTTGGGTCCTCTTCTCTTGGGTGGTTGGCCATCTTGCAGGAGTCAGCCACCATATCGAGGCGATGTCTCAATGAACGAACCTCTTGTTGTCTTCTTGTCGGTGAGACCCTTGAAGAATCCAAATTGTGCTAGAGGACTCTTAGATTCGCTTCCTACAGAGTGCCACTGCCCGGTACTCTCCATGTCCGACGCAAATCCAGCCAAGCTGCCCCTCCTGCTGCTGCTCATGCTCACTTCAGAGAAACACTCGGAAGCCCGACGAGAAGCAGCAGGTGAGGGGTACTCGATGGCAGCGCCGGATGGAGGGTAGGTGGGCGCCATGGTCAGCGCATGCGCATTAGGCCAGGACATATAACGAGCATGCGACATGATGTTTCGATATTAGGTAAGAGATGAAAGAAACAAAAAGGAATATTATGTATGTGTGTATGATGAGCTTTGACGAGAAAGGAGAGTAGTGCGGCCATGTATATGTAGTGTCGCCAGCGCCTCGCCGGGTGAGGCACGCAAGCGTTCGCAGGGTCTTTGGCCGTTAATGCATCGATCTCAACTCAACGGCCGGCAACCATGCGAGCCGCGGGGAATGTTGCAACGTTCATGCTAACACGAGCAGAGCTGTCAAGGTTGTCATGGCGAGACTGGTCATGTCTCTGCAGCACGTTTCTGGGAGTGGAGTAACGACGCGAGAAGCTTCAGCGGCGGCGACCCAATGGCGGATGCCATGTCTACGTGCCAAGAACAAACTGTAGGAATCGCGAAGCGGAGCCAAAACAGATACAACTTCAAAACGTGGAGCGATTAAAGCGCTGGAGACTGCCAAGAGAAATTCCACATACCACTGCTGTTGTCGCGATGACTGGCACCCTCGGAGGAGGGGTCGGTTTTGATAGTAGTTGCCATGCTATAGGAGCGGCATTGGCAGCAACGCGCACTTATGGGTAAACGGTTCTCACCCTCGGCGCCGAAATGGCGGAGAAGCCGTCGAGTTGCAGTGAGCGATGCGCTAGACGCAAGTCAGTCCACAGGGCGACAATGAACCCCTGCGCACATCCGAAACGTACAAAAGTCGGGCTCGTCGGCGCGCAGAGATGACGAGTAGACAGAGCCGGTGCCCGCGGTTCTGCCGTGGGGTGTTTGGGTATTTGAGCAGCGAGACTTTGAGGGTACGTCTAGTTGTAGTGGAATGCGGCCGAGGTCCTCCTGTTCCGTGCTTCCGAGTTGGGCCAGACGGCGATGATGAAGAGACGGTTGCAATGGGCGACGAGCTGCCGGTCAATTGAGACAAGCGATGGTGCCCTTGGCGTCGCAGAGTTGAATGTAGCACAGGAGAGGGCACGCTGGTCTGGACGGACGTGCCAGGGTAGCTCGACTCCTACACTTGCAGTGCGATGTTCAACGCGATTTAGTAGCCAGCCATGCACGAAATAATGCGCTACACACTCGAGATCGTCGGCGAGAACACAGCCCCAGCTAACGATTTGGAATCTGCCTGCCATCCGGGTCTGGAGGTTGCAAGATGAGGCGGTCAGTGCACAAGATCGAGCCAAACAGCCTTTGGAGCAATCACAGCCAGAGCGCGGAAGCAGCTTGTGATCCGCTGGTGTTTAGCGGCTTCATTCTGCGGCTCTGCAGCGACTCCGGTCTAGAGCTTGCAGCTGGCGTGCAGTGCAGTGGCGCCGTGCGACACCCAACATCCCAGCTTTACAGCGCAAAAACAAAGGGTCGGCGCGCAAAATACCCCATGGCATTGTGTCATGGGCGATGCATGGTCAGGGCTGGGTATCAAAACCTGGCCCAGCCACTTCGACCGCCCGATAAGTCTCGGGCACGCCTTCCCGAGGTCCTGTGGCGGGTGCATTCTGCTCTACCACACTTCAACGTACTTCGTATAACAGCTATCCACTTAGACATGCAGTTGCCTACTCCGTACGGTCACGTTGTGCGGTATATACGATTTGCGGGGCAGCCAATCGCTATATTTCCTGACGTCGACCCTTACGACATAGCGCCTACTTGATCGTACCATCGGAATGCGATTAGGAAGCAAGACTGGTCACATATCCTCCATTGTACTATATAGCCTGCTCTAGATGCTCCAGATCGGTTGAGTAATCACTGTGGCCTTTGAGCAGATCCCGCAGCCGTATCCGAGTGCCTATAGCTTTGGCTTGTTGTCGAGGATCTTCTCAATCTCCTCCATGAGCTCCGGTGTCAACTTCTCGAGCAACTTGAGAGCGCCACAGTTGTCCTTGACCTGTTCGGGCTTCGTTGCGCCAAGAATAACAGTAGACACATTCGGGTTCTTAGCTGCCCAGGCAAGCGCGAGTTGAGTCGTGGTGCCTCCAAGTTTCTCAGCAATCTTAGTCAGTTCCTTGACCTTCTTGATCTTAGCCTGTCCCTCGTCGCTCTTCAACGCCTCGATTGAGTTCTTGAAGAATTCGGGGTTAGTCGCGAATCGGGAGTCGGACGGAATGCCATCGTTGTATTTGCCAGTCAGCATGCCCGAAGCCTAGGTTTTGGCGCACGAGTTAGTATATATCTCACATGCAGTACATTCGTGCTGGATTCTTACCAAAGGTGACCAGATGGTCGTGCCGTATTGATACTTCTTGTACAATGGGGCGTATTCCTTCTCGAAGCGCTCACGGTGGAAAGCGTTGTACTGAGGCTGCTCCACGATTGGGGCGATGAGGTTGTACTTCTCGGCGATATCGCATGCCTCCTGGATCTGCTCCGCAGACCATTCGGATGTACCCCAGTAGTATGCCAGGTTCATCTGGATTGTCTGCGTGAAGGCTTCGACGATCTCCTTCATGCCAACGCTAAACGTACGTTAGTGGACACTCGGAAGGCAGACAGCCAATACATACTCAGGATCGTAGCGATGAGCAAAGACAACGTCGACGTAGTCGTGGTCAAGACGCTTCAGGGAGCTCTTCAAACCCTCGACAATGTGCTTCTTGGATAGACCCCTACACATTCGTTAGACGGGTAAAAGGAAGCAAGACGGCCATCTTACCTGGTGTTTGGCTCCTTCCTCTGAGTTCCGAAGAAGACCTTTCCAGTACTGTCAGTCCCCACTCATGATGAGAATAGACTGATCTTACCTTTGTCGACAAGACGTACTCGTCACGCGGCCATTGCAGCTCCTTGAAAGCCTTGCCCATCTCAAGTTCACACTCGCCTGCTGCGTATACCTCTGCAGTGTCGAAGAAGTTGATACCGTGGTTCCAGGCCTCCTGCATGCAGTCCTTCACGATGGAACCCTTCTGCGTTCCTCCGTATGTCAACCAACCTCCCAAGGACAGGACCGAGACCTTCAACCCAGCGGGTCCAAGGCGACGGAACTGCATGCTATGTTGACATTAGCAAATGTTCGGACGAAACAGATGTAGAATGCATGTGTCAATTTGGGAGTCCCAAATCGGACGCAACCACGCATCCGGGCAGACTCTTCTATACTAGCAATTGGCGTGACTTACTCCTTGGGGTCAAACTTTGTCTCGACGGCAGGCATTTTGCTTGTTTATTATGAGTAATCTGCTGAAGAGGAATTTTGGTTGTGTATGAGCTTAAATGAGGGGCAGGACACCTAGGCATAGAGAAGCAGTTGCCCCACCGTGGACGGCAACTACCATGATGTCACGTCATGCGGGGTTAAGGTAAACTCCATAACGGCACAAGGTAGAAGAATTGCCGTATGCCTTGGGTAAACGCGACTGAAAGAATTGGGAAAGATCAGCCACTGTACAAACCAAGCGGCGCAACGTTCCGCCTTACTTACGGCTATCACATTTGCGGCGGGTCAGGGCTGAGACACCCGTGGCCAAGCTCGTAAGCCGCAACAACCTTTCTTCCGCCCGCGACCCAACCAGAATGCCCCATTCAACTCTTCGCTGGATGCCTATCGTCCCACAATTACCCTATAATTTTGTTGCGGTGGCACGGGAAGCTGTTTAAACTCATGTCTAACTCCTGTCCAGCGGCATTGGCGAAAGCTTGACCTCGCTCGTTTCATGTTTCGAACATCCCCGGCAGCTCGGTGGCGCAGAACCAATCACAGTCGCACAACGCGTATTCACGTGCATTGTTCGTCACCTCGCACAGGCAATGATTGGCCGTCACTGCTCGTTGATCTGGGGAATACGGTAAGACGGGTTCCTGACTATTGTGCTGACGGCGCACCTGAAGGGGGCGTCGAGGCGCGCCTAAGGTCATATATCTTGGCCGTCACCTTCCTTTATCACTTCTATACACTGCCTCCTCACGGTCTCTCGATCCCTTGTTTAGATCACTAGCTTCTGCAGGCCTGAAGCAAATTCCATTCAACGTCACTCATTCAAGAACACTGTTCTGGCCACTCACTTTACAATACAACTTTTGCATTCGGCCTATTCAAGAGCTCCTTCTTACTTAAGATCATCACCTCGCACCAGACTTGGCCTCAAACATCACTCATTATATATACACCAACATCATCAAAGAACATCGACCTTACAACTATATACCTATATACTCCACCAATCAGCCGATCAACAACATGGGTTTCAAGAAGAACATCCTCGTCGCAAGTGCCTTTGCACTCTGCGCTTTCGCAGCACCTGTCCCCGCCCGGGGCCCCGATTGCGACCTCGAAGACGGTGCCCCGGCAGCTCCCCCAGCAGATGCCCCAACCACCGAGGCGAGCCTGACTGCAGACAACTTGATCGCCATCGCCCCCACCACCGCATCCTGCGACGGTGCACCATTCCCCGACGAGTGTGCAGATGCAACTGCAGCCGCTACTGCTATCAACAAGGCCTTCGAGACCTACAAGATCACATCCAAGGGCGAGAGGGCGGCGATCGTCGCGTATGAGCTCTTTGAGAGCGGAAACTTCAAGTACAAGAGGAACCACTTCCCCGCGCCAGGTAAACCTGGTCAGGGAACGCGAAGTAAGTAATGCTGCTATATGGACTGACTGTGAGACATCAACTAACTTTCATGCTTAGTGATGGCCATGCCAGAAGTTATCGAGAAGTACACAACCGCTGTTGTCGGTGCAGACGCCGTCACGACAGCAAAGGCTACAGGAGTCGATGCCGTTCTCGACCTGGTCAACTCTGACGACGAGAAGAGTTTCGGTTCCGCGGCCTGGTACGTTACTACGTGCACTGAGGACGTCAGAGCCGGTCTTGACGCGGCCACCATCGAGGGCTGGCACCTTTTCTTGACGAAGTGTGTCAACACTTCGCTTGCTGATGAGCGTGACGCGCTCTGGACCGCCAGCACGCCCAACGTCCAGTAAGGAGACTGAGATATGTCACGATACTGGATTGGTGGCACGGAGGATTCATTCACGGCGCATTGGCTTTGGTTGGCCTATGCTAGTATGCTTCACTAGAGGTGGAGTTTTCAGATGTAACGACTTACGAATTTCCTATACAATCATATCAACTTCATGATCTACCATGTGTGCGCCGTGTATGTATATTGGCTACGCGACATCTCTGCATTCACATGATACCTCTTTGAAAGTAAATATCGTAAAAACGACCATGCAGCGTGACAGGATGTGAAGATATCAGGCTGTTTACGTGACGTGTTTATCTTATATTCAATACATTATACTAAAGCAGCCTGACCACTGCAAATAAACGGCCGATACATTGCGTTGGCTGAAGAGAAAGAAGAAAACGAATGTAAGAGCGCTACTATGCTTAAATATATACAAGCAGACATGTCATAAAGTCTTCCTACCAAGTATTGTATACCATCGTCCGCTTCACATCGGTGACACCTCACCCCAAGCCCCTACATCCTCCCTCGACATGAGCTCTCCACACTCAGGACATGTGCATCCATCCAACCCGTGCGTACTCGCACACTGCCTGACCCACGCCTGCAAGCACCCAACACAAGTCGCAGGCTCGTGCCAACAATTGGCTGTGATCCTGCGCTCGCTGAACTCGAATACGGGCCGAGACGTCTTGCAGAGAATACACGTGCGCTCAATAGCTGGTGTGTTGCGGCGGGAATTAGGAGTCATTGCCCGGGGGCTAAGAGAAGCGTCGAAGGCGGGGCGCTGATATGGTTGGGGAGCGGTGCAGGTGATGTTCGGGGAAGGCAGCGCGACTATGCTGCTACGTTGGGATTGCATCGACACGGGGCGTGCTTGAGATTGCCACGAAACAGGCCGTCCTTGGGATTGCATCGAAACGGGTCGTCCTTGGGATTGCATCGATACTGGACGTACTTGCCGTAAGTTTTCGTTGGACAGCTGTGAGGGTAGTGCAGTTGGTGATAGCGAGTTTCCGCTGCTGCGGCGTCGCTCTGCGGAGGCGGCGGGGCTTGGTGGTGCGTCGGTCCAGGGCGCGAAGGGTGCTGGAAGGGGTGCTTCGAGTTGCGCTGACTTGACGCTCATGTCAAAGGGCGAGTAGGTCGGTGTCGGGATGAGGTCGACAGCCGAGAGACGTTTGGATGCTGCTGGGTCCTGGTTGGCTTCGGCTTCGTAGACCTGCAGGTTTTCCTGCGTTAAGTTCATTCTCCGCAGATCTTCGACAACTGTTGCAAACTTTTGCTGCTCATGTTGAGCTGAAGAGTCTCTTCTTCTAGCGCCAAAGTTCTTCAATGCTTGCGGTATGGTTGACCATCTGTGCTTGATCTTCTTCTCTGGTTTGTTCTTCTCTTCCGATGTCGCGAAAACATCCAACGTGGAGTGTATTGGTGTTGCTGGCGTAGCAGAGAAGACTGGTGGGGGCGAAAACGCAAGTTTTGAGGATGTTACAGGCGTGGGTGGACCGACTTCATCGTCCCCGTACTGCTGATAAACCATGTCATTCTCAATATTCTCCCCTGCGATAGCTTTAGGTGCACACCCTGACACGGGCCGCGACTTGTTCTGTGGGTAGCTGTTGTTCCGTAGTCCTCGCGAGGACGCAATCTTGGTTCCGGAGCGATTCCGTTGGTGGTAGGTCGCGAAGGATGTAGGTCGTGGTCGCGGCTGCATTGGCGGGCTGTCGAGTGCAGTGGAGCTTTGAGGGTGATATGAGATGGGTCGTTGCGTGTGTGGACCGTTTGCATCGTTCATCGGCGGATATGTCCACTGCGTAGGGTTTACTTGTGGCCTCTCACATTCACAACTGCCGCGGGAAGAAATGCTGCTCCTGGGCTTGTCTGAACTGTCAAGATACGATGATGCAGGCCCTTGACCTGGTGTATTAGGGCTCATGGTGGCTGGCGAAGCAATCCATTCTGGCGATAACAGGTGTTGCGCGTTGTATGATGTCGGTCGTGTGAGCGGTAGCGGTCGTCGCTTAATCGGGGATGTATTGACTTTCGTGCTTGGTTCTGTCTCCGGAAGCTTGCTCAATGTTTCTTCGGGATTGAAAGAGGAAGCCGGGCGGTTCGGATTCGTCCATTTGTCCAGCAGGTCAGAGTCGCTGTCCTCCTTTGGCTTCTCCTCGATTGGTTTGTCCTCAATCACTACCTTTTCGACGACGGCCTCCGTTTTCTGCTCTTGTATCACCGCTCGAGACTCGTCTTTTTCTTCTTCGACATCGGAAATCTCCAAATGCTCGTACATCGGTCGTTCCAACCATCGTGTTGTTACCGATTTTTCGCGTTGCAAATTTCTTAGAGCTTCCTCAGAATCTGCGATCAGGCCAAGCATGCGTTGCGCCTTTGCAGAATCCCTCTTAATCGGCCGTGGATGCCTCAAAAGTGGATGTACGTCATCTTGAACATGACTCTGCGCCACAGCCGCCATAGTTGTGAAGCCGTTCAGCCGAAACGAGGGAGGCCTGGAGAAATACCAACAACAGCGAACGTGGTTGGGGGGAACGAAACAGTGGGCACGAGCAACACAATAAAACAAGAGGCAGGATCAACCCCTCGTAAGAACGTGGGACAGCGTCCCTCCATATCAGCAACATGCCGCGACCCTACCACTACCACGGACCCCGGCACGGTACGACTTTACTGTGTGGCTGGCAGCAGCACAGAACCGACAATCCGTTTCAAGCCCTTGCGCAGAGAGCCCGGAGCTGCGTAAATCACCGTTAGCTTGGCTCGCGCAACACTGCGCCTTCGATTATTCGTTGCTAGGGCCCGTATTGCGAGGCCTGCAGTCAGAGTAGTTCGGCGGTTTTGAGTGGTCCCCGCCGCGTGAGACGTATTTTTAGAACTAGTAGTAGGGCTTGGTGGGCATGGCTACGGATAGCCCACGCGATGCCGACACTTGTGGTCATTGACAAAATCTCCTGCAATGGCTGTAACTGCGTCGACATGAGGCTGCAAAGTTCCACGATGACGACGCGTGGTTCGCGCTGGCGGTGTGAGCATCGCGTGATGGCTGGCGCAATCTCAGGTAACGAAAAAGATCAGCGAGCCACATAATCGACTGACGAACAGTGCCCGCTGTCGTGCCTGTGCTTCAATTTAGTTTCTGGAGTGGGTCTGTCGCCTCTGGTGCTCGAGACATGGGAGACCTGGAGCTCCTCGGCTTCTTGGGATCTATTTTGCTGATGAGTAGCCACTTGGTGTGCCACCCATTGTAGGGAGACGCGCATGCAGGCTAGGCGCCACCAAGGCGACAGAACTCAAGACGGATCAGTCCAGGCCTATCTCGCGCCTTCGAAGATCATGCAGCACACATGTAAGATGTTCGGGACGATCAGAAGAAGCAACGTGTCGGGCCCGCATTCTTGCAGGCTCTGGCATTTGTCGCCGATGAGTAAACTAGAACTTTAACTCTGAGTTGAACCCAGGGACAATGCACACAAAGCTGGCGTGAGTGGACGGACAATGCTATATGACCTACGTTCGCCCGTTGGTAGATGGCTGTGCCGCATTTCGATATATTGCGAGGCGGACTAGGGTACCGGGCGTGGGCACAGTGAGAAGAGAGGCTGCGCCGCTCGGCTTGGATGTGGCGGGTATCGATGAAGTCATTGTCTGTGGGCCTTGCAGCGACGTGATGCAGCCTGGCGACCTTTTGCACGCCTGTGTTGAGACTCCAAGCCATGGGTTTCGAGAGGAAGGGGGTGGGTGACTAAGCCGCTCACGCTAGTGCCAATGCGGCCGCTCTGCCAAGCCCTGGATCGCGAAACTTTGGAGAAGCTCACAGGCTGTCGTCGCCCCAATCACCCCAACCCCAATCCACCCGTCACCACCTGCTGCAAACATGGCCGGACCGCGCGCAGGAAACTCGAGGGCCAACGGCGCCGCCAACGGGGACACGTCCAACAACAAGCAATCGCTCAACGAGCCCCTCGACAAGGAGCTCTACGGCGGAAACAATGGCGACTACGTCAGTTCCATCGCCGTTGCCGATGACGACGCCGACATGGACGACGTGCAGCTGAACGGCCGGAGCCTTGTGGGCCAATACACGGCATCCAAGGAGATGATGAACGAGTTTGCGCATGGTGATGCCGGAGAGGCGGATATCCTCGACAGTCGCGAGAAGCAGGCGCAGATCGCATCACGCGAGACCGACTACCAACGACGACGATTCGACCGCGCCCTTTCTCCGTCGCGAGCGGACCCCTTCGCGAAGGATGGCGAAGATGGCGGCCAATCGTACAAGGACGTGATGAAGCAACGCGAATTCGAGCGCGAAGAGGCGCGTGTGAAGAGGCTCATCGAGGAGAGGGAGAGGGAGGGAGGCAACGAGGTCCTCGACCACAAGCCTACGCTCCAGGACGACGGATCCGCCCCTGTCGATGGCGACAAGACCCCACCCATGAAGAAGACTCGCAAGAGGAGACGCTGGGATGAGAGCGGCGACGGCGAAACACCTGCGATCAAAGAAGAGGCCGACGAGGCCACGGCAGATGGCGAGCCCAAGAAGCGATCGCGGTGGTCACCGGCACCCGAGGAAGAAAAGGCAGAAGACAAGTCAGCTGAAGCTGCTCAACCGGCTCGATCGCGTTGGGATACCACAGCTGTAGCCCCCGCCAGCGCCGCAACGCCTGCTCCCGCCACCAACGGCGCCCGTCCAGTCGCGCAGACGTTCGCATTCGGCACCGATATCTCCAACCGCAACGCTCCCTTATCCGACGAGCAGCTCGACATGATGCTGCCTGGTGAGGCTGAAGGTTACAAGGTCCTCGAGGCCCCTCCTGGGTACGAGCCAGTGCGGCGACCAGTGGGCATGCCAGCACTTCCCACGGGATACCAAGGCTTCTTGCTTCCGGAAGCAGACAACAGCTTGGCTGCCATGGGCAAGCAGCTGCCCACAGAGATTCCAGGTGTCGGTGATCTTCAGTTCTTCAAGAACGAGGACATGAAATACTTTGGAAAGCTCACAGACGGTGCAGACGAGAACGACATGACCGTCGAGGAACTCAAGGAGCGCAAAATCATGCGACTCTTGCTCAAGGTCAAGAACGGAACACCACCCATGCGAAAGACCGCGCTTCGACAACTTACCGACAACGCCCGGCAGTTCGGTGCTGGCGCTCTCTTCAACCAGATCTTGCCTCTCCTCATGGAGCGCACCTTGGAGGATCAGGAGCGACATTTGCTCGTCAAAGTCATCGATCGTGTCCTCTACAAGCTCGACGACCTTGTTCGGCCCTACGTCCACAAGATCCTCGTCGTCATTGAGCCTCTCCTTATCGACCAAGACTACTACGCCCGTGTCGAAGGTCGAGAGATTATTTCTAACCTTGCAAAGGCCGCTGGTCTCGCACACATGATCAGTACAATGCGTCCCGATTTAGACCACCAAGACGAATACGTCCGAAACACCACCGCTCGAGCCTTCGCTGTCGTCGCATCTGCCCTCGGTATCCCCGCCCTCCTTCCCTTCCTCCGCGCTGTGTGTCGATCCAAGAAGTCGTGGCACGCACGTCATACTGGTGTGAAGATTGTTCAGCAGATCCCTATCCTTATGGGTTGTGCTATTCTTCCTCACCTCAAGGGACTTGTGGAGTGCATCGGCGACAACCTGAATGACGAACAGCCAAAGGTCCGCATGGTCACAGCTCTTGCACTTGCAGCTTTAGCTGAAGCCGCGAGCCCGTACGGTATCGAGTCATTCGACGATATTCTGAACCCTCTCTGGACCGGAGCCCGTCGCCAACGTGGTAAGGCTCTTGCATCCTTCCTGAAGGCGGTCGGTTATGTCATCCCGCTCATGGACGAGGAGTACTCCAACTACTATACCAGTCAGATCATGGAGATCGTCATTCGCGAGTTTCAATCACCCGATGAAGAGATGAAGAAGGTCGTGCTCAAGGTCGTTTCTCAGTGCTCGAACACCGCAGGAGTAACCCCAGTCTACCTCAAGGACAATGTTCTCCCTGAATTCTTCAAGCACTTCTGGGTACGCCGCATGGCTCTTGACAAGCGCAACTACCGACAAGTGGTGGACACGACCGTGGACCTGGCGCAGAAAGCTGGTGTTGCTGAGATCGTCGGCAGGATTGTTAACAACATGAAGGACGAGAACGAAGCATACCGCAAGATGACTGTCGAGACTGTCGACAAGGTTATCAGCACACTAGGAGCGCACGACGTCGACCAGCGTTTGGAAGAACAGCTAATTGATGGTGTGCTTGTTGCGTTCCAGGACCAAACCATCGAGGACCCCATTGTCATCGACGGTTTTGCTACGGTCGTCAACGCACTGGGTGAGCGTACCAAGACCTATCTCCCGCAGATCGTCGCAACAGTTCTTGCTAGGCTCAACAACAAATCCGCAACCGTCCGTCAGCAAGCAGCAGATCTCATCTCGCGAATCACCTTCGTGATGCAGAAGTGCGACGAGGACCCACAACTCATCAAGCTTGCGCAGGCGTTGTACGAATACCTTGGTGAGGAGTATCCTGAGGTTCTTGGTTCCATTCTCGGTGCTCTTCGTGCTATCGTCACAGTCGTCGGTCTCCACGCCATGCAACCGCCTATCAAGGATCTGTTGCCCCGCCTTACGCCCATCCTTCGTAACCGACATGAGAAGGTACAGGAGAACACCATCGATCTGGTAGGACGTATTGCTGATCGAGGTGCAAACTACGTCAACCCTCGTGAGTGGATGCGTATCTGCTTCGAACTCTTGGACATGCTCAAGGCTCATAAGAAGGGTATTCGTCGTGCTGCCAACAACACCTTCGGTTATATTGCCAAAGCTATCGGTCCCCAGGATGTGCTGGCCACTTTGCTTGGTAACCTTCGAGTTCAGGAGCGTCAGTCCCGTGTCTGTACTGCCGTCGCCATTGGTATCGTCGCCGAAACTTGTGCACCCTTCACTGTCCTACCGGCTCTTATGAACGAGTACCGCGTACCGGAGCTCAACGTACAGAATGGTGTCCTCAAATCATTGTCCTTCATGTTCGAGTACATCGGCGAGATGGCAAAGGACTATGTCTATGCCATCACACCACTTCTAGAGGATGCCCTCATCGACCGAGATCAAGTGCATCGCCAGACTGCCGCTTCGGTCGTCAAGCACGTTGCTCTTGGCTGTGTCGGTCTCGACTGCGAAGATGCGATGATTCACTTGCTCAACCTTCTTTGGCCAAACTTGTTCGAAACCAGTCCTCACGTCATCGACCGCATCATCGAGGCTATCGAAGGTGTCCGCAACGCGATCGGTACCCCGCTTGTCATGAACTACGTCTGGGCTGGTCTCTTCCATCCAGCACGCAAAGTGCGAAACCCTTACTGGCGCATCTACAACGATGCCTACGTTCAGAACGCCGACGCCATGGTCCCAGCTTTCCCAACTTTCGAGGAGGACGAGGTCAGGAGACATGAGCTGGATATTTTCATCTAAACGTAAGATCCCCAGTACCTTCTTTTGCTTTCTTTCCTGGGGCCACTACCCCGGGGATTTGTTGCACTTTCTTGCTTTCAGCGAACTGGGAATTGGTTATAGTTGGAACAATGGTAGGCCAACCCTGTCAGGGTCTGGGCTTGTCTAGCTTATCATGTACATCACAGTAGGGTTGGATCGGAGTATGCGGCGTTACAGTACGCTAAGATCAGAGAGAGCATGAGTCGCCATTACCAGGCCACTTCAGTTTAGGACCTCTTATGGTAACAAAAAGATAATCTGCAACCACTTTACACGCTGATCACCTTTAGGTTTCTGTGAAGTCATCTCATCTATCCCAGCCCTTGATCGTTGTCAGAAGGTAAGTCGGTGCTTGCCGCTGTCCTGTATGCTGAACCATCGAAGAGAACCCGCGCTCCCTACCAGAGGGGAGTACGTCTATGTCATTCACTCACACACGTTAAACCGGGACAAGTATACGTGCTTTTCACCCCGTTTCGTTCTTGGCCATCGGATACTATGTTGGATATCACTCTCGTCGTCTAATGCCCCAGCACTATGATGATCATTTTCGTTGGACTGTGCTTGAATGTTGCCGGAGTCAAGCTTTGATCTGCTGCCATAGTCGCTGGCCTTCAAGCGGGTCAGACAGATGCATGGTCTTCACTGTCTTATATCCAGCATCAGTTCACAGTTATGATACAGCGTGAGTGTGCTGGGCCAGTGTCGTTGACTTTTGATACCAGAATATCAGCTGCGCAGTTCAACGGCGCAAACTCAAGCATTTCTCAATCACAGCCCAACGTTTGCAAGATCCTGTAATCCGTTCCATACATCATTGCATGAAAAGTTATCATTCAGCGTTAAGAAGATTTTGAGTTGATGTCGCACCTCACGGTTGAGAAAAGAAGTGGGCGATGCTGAGGTCGGGGAAAATCCCCAACTTTCTATTGGTGCGCGGACGAATGTATACGATCGAATGCGCGCGAAACCTTGGCCGAGAAAGTCCTAAATCCTAAATCCGTGTACTGGCATCCTAGCAATATGCGTTAATGCCAGAGACGTTTGAGCGTGGTATGCGACATGAATGTCTGAGGAACGAATGAGTGCTGATGGAGCCTCAGCCGGGGGGTAACTGAAAGTACAGGCTCAAACACGAGCATGGTGAGTATCGCGGCGGTATCGTAGTCCCTATGAATCTACACATCTTCTTGGCAAGAATACATAAACACCTGGCATTTCACGTCAGCGTTTAGCAGAAACCTTGAGCAGCTCGTACAGACGAATAAGACCATCGTCTCTTACGTATCCTTATCAACTTGCTTCCACGAACCACCAAGCAACCCGATTCTTCTTACGCATCAACTGCGATGGCCACTGTTCGCAAAGTTAACTTCCTCAGCCATGGCATCAACGTAATCGGCGATCTATACCTACCCTCCCCAAACGCACCAGACCGCAAAAATGCCGCCCTTATTGTCGGCCACCCCGGTACAGCTATCAAGGAACAAGCGTCTGGATTATATGCCAGAAAGCTAGCCGAACATGGCTTCATCACTCTCGCGTACGATGCAGCCTTCCAAGGTGAGAGCGGAGGGGAGCCACGTTACCTAGAAGATCCGTACCAACGAGTCGAGGACCTCAAGAGCGCCGTAACATTCCTTTCAACTCTTGACGGCGACGTCGACCCCGAAAGGATCGGAGTTGTTGGAATCTGTGCTTCTGGAGGCTACGCAATCTTCGCTTCACAGACTGATGTGCGCATGAAGGCCGTGGCGACCGTAGTCGGCGTTTGCGTAGGTGGTATGACTCGCAACAGTTTGAGAGACGACTCTGGAAATATCAACCTAGAAACACTGCATCAGCGCCTGAGTTTTGCAGCGCAAGAGCGCACCTCAGAAGCCAAGGGAGGAAAGCCTGCCGCATTCAGCACGCTAGACGTTTTCGAAGAGGCAAAGTCATACTATTCCACACCCCGCGGATACCATCCCAAATGTAACAACCTGCAGCTTGTGAGGAGCTTCGAAAAGCTTTCCACATACGATTCTTTTGCTTTCATCGACTGGATCTCTCCGCGACCGCTGTTGATGATTACGGGAAGTTTGGCAGACACGGGTAATGGAGGCCCAGCCGATACCGCTTGCTACAGCAAGGACGCGATCAAGAAGGCCAAGGAGCCGAAGGAACTTTTCGTCATTGAAGGAAAAGGACATCTCGATTTGTATGCTGATACTGAGGAGAGTGTTCCAAAGCTAGCTGATTTCATGGGGAAGGCGCTATGTACTTAGAAGCCGGTCGGTGTGTGCCAACACCTAGGAACATCCTATTCGCGTTAGCAACAGGGCGCCCTACGTGTGACGACGCGACTCTTACGCGAAGTGGAGTTTCCCAGCTTGGACGTAGATGCAATGCGACACTTTAGGCAGCAGCCACTAGATCTCAATAAATATCCTCTCTAACAACAACCTCACCTGCTGTATCTAGGCACACAAAAACAGACTACTGCTCTTGACCATCTCATACCAAACTCGGAAGGCAGGCTTCATCAACTACTACACCATGTCCGATACTGGCAAATCCACCTCTGGTCCTCCTGGCGCGCCCCCAGCCGACGCTCCGACCAAAACCTACGATGCATCATGCCACTGCGGCGCATTCAAGTACTCCGTCACTGCGTCTCCTCCGCTCGATGACCCCAACGCGGCTCTAGTGGAATGCAACTGCAGTATCTGCGTATCAAACGGTTATCTTCTTATCTATGTGCCCAACGAGCGTATCGTTTTCTCGAACGGTAGCATCGAACAGTTCAAGGTAAGTGAATATGTCGCTAGCAACGTAGTAAATACCGCAAAAGATTATGTTAGCTGATGTTAGTTCACAGTCTTATTCTTTCGGAACGAAGAGAATGGGCCACCACTTCTGCGGTACCTGCGGTGCATCGTGCATGATCCGCTCCAAGGACCCTGATTTCTTTGCCGGTATGACGTGTATCAATGCACGCATGCTGCAGGGTGTTGAGCTTGAGAAATTGAAGCGTAAGTCTGTCGACGGGAAGAGCTTCTGAGAGTTTGCGGTAGGGTTGTTGGCGCAGATGGTGTTAGGCGTGTATGGTGTTAGTCGGAAAGAGGGCGAACGAGGACCGGAGTTGGTGGTGTGAGGGGCCGGTCGCTGTTCATTCGTTGGGAGTCTGCATGTACCATTCGTGCTCGCTGACAAAAGTCGGATATTCAAGATTATAAATGCGACTTCGTTCTGCTGTAAGGCGTGCCATTGTTAGTGAAACTATAAAATCGGACATAACAGGTTCGGGCGGTTGTACGAGACATGCGTTTTATTGTTAAGTAGCTGACACAGTCTCCGCTCTCCGCTATTGACCAATTCAGAAACCTACATTCACAGAACAAGCGCTTCCTCAACTCATTCAAACTATGTCTCCATCGCTTTCCACGCCCAATACATCACCTACTCCAACCTCACCAGGCCGTTGGATCATAACAGAGTTCGGCAAGCCATCCGTGCTGAGATGGGAGGCATTTGATCCCATGGCCGCGCTCTCTGCTGGCGGAGTACTCATTCGCATCCTGGTTGCTGGTATCGCTGGAGTCGACAATATTCAGCGTGTCGGCGGTTACCCTCATCCCCTAGCCAAGGAACCGGGCTTCACACCTGGCTATGACCTCGTAGGCGAGATAATTGCGCTAGGCGATGCTGTTCCAAAGGGAAGAGAACTGAACATTGGAGACAGAGTCGCAGCGTTGAGCATTTTTGGCGCACATGCTTCACACATCGTCCTGCCGCACGAAGAAGTCATGAAACTGCAGCATGAAGATGACCTCCTGAAAACTTGCGCACTTCCGCTGAACTACATGACTTCATGGGGTCTGTTGAAGCACAGTGGTGTCGATTTACCACCTGGCTCGGCCATTCTGATCGGGAGTGTAAGTGGAGGACTGGGAACAGCTATGGCGCAGCTTATTAAGGCATTCGACATGGGCATCAAGATGTTCGGAACATGTTCGCCGAGCAAATTCGATTACGTGCGCTCACTGGGTGTGGAACCGCTTGACCGAAACTCCCCGAATCTTGTGGAGCAGATTCATGCGCTGACGGATGGAAAGGGGGTGGATGTCGCATACGACGGTGTTGGCAGTGAGAAGAGCGTCCAAGACTTCCTCGCAGCAACCAAGCAGGACGTCGGCAAAGTGGTCGTCTTTGGAGTTATGGGGGGCATCGCTGCGGATGGGAGTAAGATGTTGGCGAACGTCGACGATCTCCTTGAAGCAATACTGCAGCCACCGCGAGTAAGCTTCTGGGCGCTTGATATCGAATACCCAAAGAAGAAGGAGGTGGCGGAATTCTTTACGGTCGTTAAGAAGGTGAGGGAAGGGAAATTGAATCCGGTCATCGCGAAGCTGATGAGGCTGAGCGAAGCAATTGAAGCGCATGAGCTTCTTATTCATGGAAGTGCGATTAAGGGGAAGATGTTGTTTGTAGTGGACGAAGAGCTAGCTAAGACCCATGGCATTTAGAATGTTTTTTTTTGGCAGAAGAACCCTGCCAGAAACATGAAAGATGAATTTGTAACTGTAGCAAAAACTGTCCGAAGTTGTAGCGGAGTAAGAGATACTCAAATGCTGCACAGTCAGAACGCTAGTGAACCGAATCGACGAATGAAACCGTGACGTATGATACATAGAAGAAGGCTCTCGATGACACACATCCGAAGGAAAACGAAACGGAAAGTTTCTCTTTAAACGCGCTGAGGAGGTATGCCGCGATACTCTTATCCCAGTCTCTCATACGGGTGTACGGTCTCGGGTGTTTCGGCAGAGCTGTATCTTCCGACTTGTGCATGCATGGTACTAGGACTCATGCTTATGGAATTCGAAACTGGAATATAGGCATCGGTTGGATACATCGCGCTCGCTGTGGGAGCTTTGTCGCTGAAATCTGGGAAGTAGTAACCTGGGTTTGACCCAACCATTTGCTGAGGGGCCGTATTCCAGGTTGCAGGTATCGTGGGCATTGCTGGCGGTGGAAAAGACATGTGGCCCCATGCCGATGTCATGCCTGACACTGGATATTGTCCATGGCTGGTCGTAAAAGCTGATGTCGGTAGCGCGGGCATAGTCTGCAATTCTTTGGTAAGGATTCCAGCCATGACTTCGGGGCACTCGTTCTGCAACCGCTTTCGTACTGATCCTGGTATTTCGATCCCTTTATAAGAAAGAAGCTCCACGAAGCTTTCAATGATGTTCTCCAGGTTAGCGACCTTATCGTTGCTTTGTTGCTGTACTTGCCCAGTCTCATTCTTGGCCGCTGCCAGGTCAATCTCCAATTCGATAATGCGTCTCTCCTCGGCCGTGATGTCTCGCGAGGTGCGCGGGCATGTTTCGATTCCTCTAGGTCGTGCTCTTTGTTTGACAGGCCTTCTCTCCTGAAGATGCTCAAGATTGGGACCCAGAAGGAAGTTCGGACTCGGTGGGTTTAACTGGGGATTTACTAATGTCCATATAAAACGCCATCTTATCTCCTTGGAAAGCGTTGCCCAGGAGGGACATATTCCAGTTCGGCGAGGATGAGAAGCACTGTCGTTCAAAGCGTTGCCACAAGAACTGCCAATACAGCGTCGCTCAACGCATCCCGCTACATGATCGTCCAGTAGTTTCAGTAGTTCCTTTGGCGTTTTCTCATCGTCTGAAATCGGTAGCCGCGTACAACAATGTTCGCATATTCCTATGCTGTGACGACTCATGAGACTTCGCTTCAGCTCCGAGATTGATGGATTAGTTCCTTGACATCCATGTCGTTCTAACAATGGACAGCGCATTTGTACTTTGTAACTAGAAGGCGATGTTATGCCGAGATCCCAAGGCTGTTGCTTGCCGTTCGGCTTCTTGTGCGGGTACCCATCGTCATCCTCACTCTCATATCTCTTTGGGTTTGACCGGCTGAGAGAAGGGAAGGCTTTGCTACCAGATCCAATCGAAGTACTATGGGACGTTATGGCGCTCTTCGGAGGGTCGTCTGATCCAGAACCGTCGGTTGTTGGGCAGGTCATATTTGTATCCGCCGCATAGCTTTCCGTACTGTCATATCCCTGCGATGTCTCAAATATCTCGTGAGGATCATGTTCTGCCTGCAGATATGACCAGGACTCAAGAAGAAGCGCCCTATTGGATGGTGATATAGTCTCTTTTCTCCGGCTTTGTACCGGAGCAATTAGTGAACTGTGAATGCTCGTGACCGCAGCATGTTCGGTTGCACTAATCCAGTGCGCGACCTCATCGCCATCCCCATCATGTTGGCTGTTATTGTCCTTTTCTCGGCCACGATGTACTAGACTACTCGGTGTTGTAGTCGCTGTGTATAATCCTGGTGCTAGTGTTTTACAAGGCCCATGAGTCGGTATCCACCACTTAAACGATTTCAAAATCCTCGCAAACGGATACGAATGAACGGCGTCGTACGCTTGTCGTGTTATGGAGGTGAATCGATGAAGAGGCCTTGGCGATGACTGTGCTGTGACAGATGTTGTCGGAATCGAAGCAGCCGCAGGCGATTTAGAAGAACTGGTTGATGGAGACAATCGCTCGAGTCCGTCGGCAAGGACTGCCGGTATTGGACCAGTGAATTCTTGCCAGTGAAGCTTAGGAGAACCGCCGTAGCCACTGTCGCATGATGGTATGGGTGGTGTAATCGATGTAGCTTCCTTTTCGAATTGAGGAACTTGAGGCCTAGAGTCTGACTTTGCAAGGGGCTCGTTGCGCAAGTCCACAATCGGTTTGCGTCGCATAGAGAGGGGCCAGTGTTCTGTGTCACGGCAGGGCAGCTGCATAGCCGCGACCGAGATACTTCTGTACGCGTACTGTTAGAATCTTTTCCTGCTAATGCTATGAACCGAAAGTTTTCCGAAGAGAATTGTGAAAATAGAGATATCCGATAGAAGACCTAGGGAGGGCAAGACGACCTTTTTATCAAGCAGGAGTGGCGCGACGGCGAAGGCCACCCACGACTTGCCAAAGTCGCGGTGTAGAGCAAATTGTTGGCAACGCGAACAAATTGTTCAGCCCCCAAGAACTCCACGTTGAACGTCCCTCCTGCAGCCGAGACATTTGCAGCTAATAATAGAATGTTTCAGTCCGTTACACAAACAATTTGTTTATCTTTGCAAGCTGCGAACATCATTTTGTCGCAAGATAAATGATGTTCACTCACAGTGAGCAAAATGTAGGCGAAGGAAGACATGCGCTTTACAAGATACTCAAGTTGTTGATCCCTAGCTTGATATTGTGAGGTGGTGCTCAATTAGAGTCATGTATTGTAGCTCGACATGTATAAGACAATGCATGTGGGCGACGACAAGAATGCACCATCTCAGTGATCATGTCTGTCACTATCAGTCCAGACGATCGAACCACGAATGCTACCGTGATCGGCCGAGAGCCCGATATTTGGATTGGATACACCAAACATGGCCGCAACTTCCTCGACAAGCAAACCAAAGCACTCAACACGGAGCAGCAGATAATACATCTCTTCAAGGTCTACAAGCTGCGCTTCAGTACGACAGAGCGCGTCAGGCTGCGTTGGCTGTGGTGCCATGGGCCCGTCGTTCAGATATGCGAGATCACCCCCGTAGGTCGATAGCCAGACGGTTGCTAATGTAGCACTGATTGCTGACCATGTATAGCCCCTACTTCAAGGACGCGCGTTCCCTTTGGAGGTGCAGTTCGGAAGTACTGAGACGTCGCATACTCTCTCAGCTGCTCTACGACGTCCAGAGCTGCTACATGAGAGCGGAAGGATGTTCCACGAGACGAACTCGTTCGATGTGGAGAATACAGACGCAGCGACGAAGCGGAAAGTCTTGTGCATCGGCCATGTAGTCCACAAGACATATTTGGTATGGCCACTATGCGTATCGTTCATGATCGCGACAGTCGTAGCGATCATCGTAGGGGTCGCAACCCACAGCATATCCTCAGGCACAGAGGTGGGAGGTTTCATCGGCGTCGGTGTCGTATTGTCATGGTCGTACATCTTGTGGCTCCTAGGATAGCTCATGCATCCGTGCGTCGGAACCTTTGCCCACCTTCCTCATCTCTCTCTAGCAAGCCTCTCATGTCCATAGCCCTCTTCTCTACCTCTCTTGCGCTGCCCATTCGGCTTTCTTCAGGATGCCATCCTTCAATGTGCGTGAACAACGGTACGATGGCAGAGCTTTTCCAGGCCACTACGCCCCTCCTCCATGTATGTACAATCGTAGCTACGAAGAACGCAATGCCCATGATGACTTCAACAACTGGTACGCTTATCCAGGCCCAGTGGACTTTTATGTATTGCTCCGTCGTGATTGTTCTACCAGGGAGGTTGATACTGCTAGGCCCCTGGCCGAAGGCGTACGTCATTGAAGTGCTAATAGCTTGGACAGTCTGTGTCAGGTTTGTAGAGTTTTGCAAGGCAAGACCGTACGCGTCCTTGATTGTAGAGGAAAATATACCGGAGAGAAACGTCATCATTCCCTCGTTATCGACTGGGCCGACGCTGAAAGTTGTATTACCAGGGAGTGTTGTAGTCTCGTTCGAGACGTTGAAAGAGACCCAATAGTCCGGATTGAATGGATTGGCGATGCCGTAAAGTTCATAGTCCTGTATGATTCCAGGGTTGAAGGTACCGTTCACAACGGTCATGTTACGGACATGCCGACCGACCCAACGCATGTCACACTCAGTGAGGTCTGGACTATCCATGCTAAAAGGCGACACCATATTGGCGGTAGCAAAACTGACGATGGTGCTGTTGAGTACGCTGCCTATTTGAGATGCGCGCTGTATATGAGCGGTACTGTTGAATTGAGTTGATCCTCCGCCGCCTGAGCTTTGATGGGAAGACGACTCGATGAAGAAATCAGATGGTGTTGTATAATTGCAGCTTCTCCCTGCGTGTACACTACCACAGACAATGTCCGAGGCTGATGTGACGTTCGTACAGTTGCTAGCCACTGCCAGGGTTGTGAAGTCATCCCATTGGCAATTTCCAGTCTGGCATTCGACTTGCACCGGCGCGCTGAGGTTATAGAGTCCGTTGAGAATAGCACCTTGTATTTTGGGGTCCATCATCCGTCCTGTTCGGGTTGTAAGCTTGGAACGGCTTCCAAAGAAGTTACATATATAACTTACTGATAACACCTCGTCCGGTGACGCCCCTGGCGGCGCCGGAATCATAAATCTGGTTTTTGTAGAAAGTCGCACCAGAGGTGTCGAAACGCAATCGTGAAGGATACGAAAGCAACTGCTGTGACAAGGGGCCCATGGCGAGGGACAGTACCATGATGAGAGAACCCCATGTTGCCAACTTGGTTTTGAGATGCAATCTCCAAACAAGTTCCAGAGACCCCCAAGGTCCACGACTAGCGTCGTCGAAGATTTGCATCTCTCGCAGCGGGCGTGGTGACCTAACCAGATGAATCCACTTGAGTTGACTCAAGCATGATGCAACTGGTACTATCAGGGCTGTCCGCGATAAGGTCGAAAGAAGTGCAACAACTGTGTTCAGCGTAATGTTATGAACAAAATGCCAATTGGACAAGGGTCTCTCCTGGTAGACTTTCAATATGATTGTTATGGCGACAATGCATAGAAAACTGAAAAGTGCAGATGCGATCTCCCACCGCCAATCTCCCCAGTGAAAGCTTCCAGAACGCTTCGGTGAATCGTAGTGCGTTCGGACAATAGCCTGTTCCTTCGAAGATACGGATTCTGGTCCTTCTGAACTCCATGCTAGGTTGTTACCGAGTAGCCTTTCGCTATGAGTGGAACGGCCGTGATCCGGGATACCATGTAAACGATCCTGCTTGAGGCTGCTTGCAAGTGGGTCTGCTCTGACTGGAGCAGTGGCCGTCGGAAGGTACTCTTGGCTGAGCTCCAGCGAACGCATAGTGGCAGAGCGAGATGAAGCCATGCTCAGGATCCGGTAGAGCAGAGATAGCTTCGTGTGTCAAGATCTGCGAGGAGTCGACAGGACTAAGTACTGTTACATACGAGAGGCCGCTGGGCTAGTGGCTTTGGTGGCTTGGGCTAGGTGGGCCAAAAGCGGCTGAGGTGTTGTACAGATTCTGACCATTGGCTATGCTTTGGCGAGGCGTCCTGCCTAGTAACACCTAACGCTGTGTTCAACGATCTGCAACGCACGCGGATATACCTGTGTCACACAACAGTGATAGGTCTCCTGACGGCTAGGATGATGTGGACGGTAACACCAACAGAACTTGATCATTTCGAGATTGATATTGGACGTGGCAAAACTATCGCAGGGGTATCGTGGTGTTCGAAAGCAATATAGGGCAGGAAAGTAGCTCGAAGTGTTACAACTCGTCGAATGCGCGCAGTCGCTCATCGTCATCTAGTACAGTCTGCGCTTCGGGGGTCTCCATTTTTGGACTTGCAGTACTAGATGACGGCCCTATAATTGCCTCTTTTGCTATGTCTGGAATGTCGGCATTCAGTATTGCCTCTCTGGTCGCAGGATCGAGTGTATTTTTCGGTTCGTGTAGGTTGTCGATCGGTTGCGACGGGCGGAAGAAAACGAGAGCTAGTATGAGTGCAGCTACAAAGCCCACTATAGCCCAGAATATGCGCACGCGATCTGTGTGATGTTAGTTGGGACGGAAACAAAGAAGTTTATGAGGATAGCCACACGGGTGTTCTTCGCCTGCCACTGCGCTTCCGACTTGGCCCTCGCATCGACACGCTCTTTCGCTCGTTCGAGCCTCGCCGTCAGTGCATCGGCTTTCTCTTTGCCCGCCTTGATGCGCTCTTCCAACCCGCTCACTTGCTCCTGTTGTGTCTTGAAGCCATCGAAGGCTTCCACTTGGCCAGTCACATCCTCCAGCAACTCTGTGGTGTCCGACTCGAAGTTTTCGTGAAGCTCCTTGGTCAAGCCCGAGAGCTCTTGCAGTGTTCCGATGGTCTGGCGCAGTACGGAGACCTTCTCGAGGATGGAATAGTAGGTGTCGTCTAGACGGCGCGACGTCTTGAGGGACTGGTCGGAAAGGGTCTGGAGAACCGCACGAAGGTCTCTGCGGGCCATGTTAGAGAAGGCATCTTGGGGGAACGCTACGGGGCATCATGGGGGTTGATAGTGAATGACGCAGACGCACCGTTCCCTAGCTTCAACTCTCTTAGCCTCTAGCTCCACATCTGCCTGCCGGATCGGTCTCCGCGGCGGGATGGTGATGCCTGGAGTACTTTCCTCTTTCCCATGCACGCTGCCATCCGCCTGGCCTGGTGCGACGCTCTCCCTGCGACTGTGACTGGGGCTCGTGTCTCTGCTCCCTCGCGCCTGCCTCAGCAGGTCTCCGAAGCTGGTGGGCGGCTGTATCTGGATGGCCGACTGCATGGCCTCTTTGGCAGCATGGCGTCGGCTGGAGCTGTGGCGGTGCCGGTCATCGTGACGGTCGTGGTGGTGTCGCGACGACTTGTGCTTGTGCAGGTGGGAATGCGACTTCTTCTCGGGATCGGTCGTCACGCGCGTCGCCGAACGGGAGCTGTAGAGGTTGGGACGGAAAGACCTGGGGTCGGCCAGGCCGGCATGGAGGTGAAGCTGTCCGTCCATGTCATGGTGGTGGTTGGGTCGGCGCAACGAGGCAGTTGTCGGTGCTGCTGGGTTCCAAGATCGACTTCCGAGTTTCGCGTGTCATTGCAGGGGTCTCCTTCCGCTAGCCAGCTGGGGAAGCGCATGTGAAGAGAGTCATGAAACAGCCTAGACAGTCATGATGATTGTAGTTTTGCAGATATTATATTGCAAGTTGCCTGTATAGGTGATTCCACGTCTATGGTTATGGTACTTTCAGTAGGGAATGGCATTTCATTTCTTTACTCATGGGCAAGGTTCTAATATGATTGCTTTTTGCTCCGTCTTCCACTGTGGGAAGTCTCGATAGGGTATCATTGCTCGCATCCCGCCCTACAGACTGGACTTCTCTGGATCTGTTCCGGTCGCTCTTGCTTTCCCGGTGGTCTCTAGGCAGTGCAGTCGCGCCTGCCTCTGCACCTTCTCTACATCCTCCCGAAGCGGCATTTCCTTGACCGCATTTTGTGCTTCGGCTCTAGTCTAACCGACCCGAGCTCATGACTTCAGCATCTTGTTGCGCTTCTCCCTCCTCTTCAGGCGCTCGACGCGCTTCTTGTGCATCTTCTCCTCCATCTGGGCGAATCGCTCTCGTTCTGCTTTGGCGGCGCGCTTGGTCTTGATAGCTTCGACTCGTCGCTATTGCACAGTCAGCTCCCGTCTACTTGTAACCAGAAGCCGTGGTTTCCTACCTGTCTCTCAGACTCCTTCTCGTCCTTCAGCTCCTTCTCCTTCGCCTTGACAGCAGCGAGCGCTTTCCTCTCCTCGCTGCGCTTCTCCCATGAGGTCTGGCCAGCCTTTGGTCGGAAGGGACCCTTGTTGTCGTGCCATTGCTTGCCTGGGGAAAGTTAGATTGCCATGTCGCAATGGTATACTGCACACAGCAGTCGCATACCGTTCTTCTTCATGCCCTTGACAGGGGCAGTTTCCGTGGCAGGAGGCGCCTCGATTATCACAGATTCAGACATGGTTGCAGTGTTGCGCGACCAGTGGATCTCGCAGAAGTTCTCGAACCCAGAACACGGCGGCGCGAGAAAAGTTAATGCCGATTATCGATAACTAGCGCACTTTGCCGGCGCGGGCTGCCAGCCAGGGATCCCAAATCCCGCCCAACTCAAATGTTATCAGATCGAATTGATCTGATAAGCTGCATCAGCAGAAGTGCGGCCGGAGCGCGTCCCCAACTGCTCGTTGCGCTCATACTTTATTCGCGCATGCAGATGGTCTGGCTTAGCAAGCGCTGTGCGCTTTCCACTCCTGTAATACTTTCTTCCGATACTGCAGAATTTTTCTAGGCTAGCTAAAGAAAGGTCGACCCTGTTTGGTACAACGTTGGGCGTTATCATCTTCTCCATCCCCGTCGCACACACGGCCCGCTACATGCTCCCTCGAGCAAACTCTCTTCGTCGTGTTACACACTTCCGAACCTTCCTCCACTCGCCATAACGCAAACGCTACCGGTGTACTCCATCATTGACATGGGCTCCGATTCATAACAGTAGCCACGCGCCCTCTCACCGCCCACGACTCTTCGCACGCAACATGCGCTCGGCTTCATAACCATACATTCAATACAATCACACATATCCGTTGACGAGCCACACACATTCCGCATCCATGGAAGCACAAGAGAGTCCGGTGTCGGTGGTGGGGGGAAGAGGCCGGCTGCCCAACCCAGTCATAATGGAAGAGGTCCGGAGTCCTGCTACAGAGCATACCATAGGCAAGGGAGAAGAGGCCTTGAAGGACGTTCTCTGTGGATCCGCAGCAGGAGTGGTCGGAAAGTACATCGAGTACCCCTTCGATACGGTCAAGGTTCGGCTGCAGTCACAGCCCGACCAGGTGCCACTCCGCTACACCGGGCCACTGGACTGCTTCAAGAAGTCCCTACAGCAAGATGGCTTCCTTGGAATATACCGGGGGATCAGTGCGCCTCTGGTAGGAGCTGCTGTAGAGACAAGCACCTTGTTCTTTAGTGTGAGTAACGTGCCAATGGAGAAGTGGATCAAGCTGATGTGGTCTGTAGTATCGTCTGGCTGGCGATGCACTCAAGTCCTCGGGATTCTATCCTGAACTGAAGAGACACCCTGAGCGTGACTTGCCATATTCTGGCATGCTCTTTTGCGGAATGATCGCGGGCGCCATCACCTCGCTCTTCCTAACACCGATTGAACTCGTCAAATGCAAGATGCAAGTTCCCCTAGAAACGAGCGGTACCGTCGTGGCCGCACCAACCATCAGAGGAGTCATTGCTTCTATCTATCGTCACCAGGGCCTCAAGGGCTACTGGCACGGACAATTTGGAACCTTGATTCGCGAGACAGGAGGCGGTGCAGCGTGGTTCGGTGGCTATGAAGGCATGAAGATCCTGTTCAAGGGCTCCGGTATTTCAGCCAAGGACGAAGATATTCCCGTCTGGCAGCGCATGGCCTCTGGTTCTGTCGCAGGTGGAGCCTACAACTTCATGTTTTACCCTGCGGACACGATCAAATCGAGAATGCAGACCGAAGATGTCAAGCAATTGACTGGCGGAAAGTCAACATTCAGCGCCGTAGGAAAGGCGGTTTGGAAGCAACACGGTATCAAAGGCATGTACCGTGGGTGTGGTATTACAGTTGCGAGATCCATACCCAGTTCTGCATTCATCTTTACGGTATATGAAGAGTTAAAGAAGCGATGGCCTACTCGACGGGTAGAGTAGGGCCGTTACGGGATTTCGCGCTGGATGCGCGGAATTCGTCGAGCAGCATATCATGGTGTTTGGGGGCGTTTGTATAGCATCAGGCGGGAGCGTCGAGATACCATGTATTGTTACATTGAGCGCCTAGAAAAGAAGCAGCAGTCTTAGATCATAGAACGCATGCACATGCGAATTTCCCAAATTATTCTGCCTTCACATGTCAGAGCGCAAACACCCCTGTCCCTTCCTTCTCTTAGCGCGAAGCTGCACCAATCCACGGATGTGGGGAAGCAGCAACCGGCAATGTGACGCGAGCCGAGGATCAGATGCCAGCAGCCATTCCGCGACTGCGACTCTGCGCTATCTATACCCGACCGCAAACCTCGCTCTCGTCCCCATGTCAGCCTCATGATACGTACACTGTACTTCCACTCTTCTCTTTACTCTTTCGATTGTCTCCTTCAGAGTTCCCGCGACCGTAAAAGGTAGCGGCAAACGTCATCGCAACGCGCGCGCGCTGGACCGAGGCTCTTCTTCGCCGGACGCAAGCCAGCAACGACAGAACACAACACCCAGGTCATAACACCCACATACGGACGATATGGACAGATTACATGCCCTCGAAGTATGTTGCAGAAACTCGGATGTCGCATCTTCGCAGCGCGAGAGCTGATGATTCGAATAGGCTGCGCTCGACAGGATTGTGCTAGACCCTAAGTACCATGATATCCTCACACTGGTAAAAGGTGTAAGGAATGGCATCGTATACGGAAGTAAAGTGCGCTTTCCGCATGCGCTGGTGTAGGTTTTTACAGTACTGTGTGTTTATGGAGAGATGGATAGCTGACGCGTGGTTACAGAATGATATTCCTCTTCAGATCTGGAAGGTATGTAGCACACTCCCTGCCAAACCTCTTCTCTACTCCGTGACTAGAGAATATTCGTGCTGACAAAATTCAAACAGCTTCCGGTCGAAAGCCTTGCTCGTCTACAAAGCGACCCGCCAACACGCCCGTAACCTCGGCCTCTTCGCCCTCGTCTACAAATCCTGCATGATCTTCCTCCGACACGCGTCCCCGACCGGTAAAGAGCGACACTACGATTCCTTCCTCGCCGGCCTTCTAGGCGGCTACACCGTCTTCGGTCGCACAATTCACAATTCCGTCTCTCAGCAAATCGTCATATACGTAGCTGCACGCGTGTTGTTAGCGTTGGCAAAGCTGGCAGTACAACCACGTCAGGTCGGAGGCGGAGCTAGTGGACAAGGAGTTCAAGGTGGTGGTGGTGGATGGGAGCTGTTCGGTAACGGCGAGATGAGGAGAACGATGGCGAAGAACGGATGGCCGGTGTTTGCCAGTCTGAGTTGGGCGATGGTTATGTATATTTTCAGGTGGCATCCTGAGGCTGTGCAGAGCAGTTTGAGGAGCAGTATGAGTTATATGTGGGTAACCCTTGAAGCTCAAAGAATATGGGATTATGCTAACGTGTGGACAGTTACGTTCAGTCGGACGACTGGAATTCCTTACGGACATTACTTTGGCATAACAAATGAGCAAGACAGAGAGGAAGGGCATAGAGTGACGGGAGAAGACGTCATAGTTGGATTGAAGACCCGGCATGTGGAGGCGAATGCACGGCAATTTAGATGCATATACATTAGCGCGCTACACCATGACCGTGATAGAAAGCGAACATCAGGAAATATCCAAAGTATCATGAGACAATTAGATCTCCTTTCTAAATCCATCCACCAGTGACAAAATCTCCCGACCGACGGGGTTAAAAGCGGCAACACTGCTTAACGCGACCCCAAATATCCGTCATACATAGTGACATATGTCCGCACCGTGCCAAAACGAAGCGACCAATCTCACCAGAGTCATACCTAACTCCTTGGTCTACAATCGTTTTCGGTGTTGACCGGTGGCTTTTTACCCCACTTCCAACGCCCATATAGGCAGCCTCCGGTGAGCCCATCTCGGACACGCACACGCGACGCGTTCTCCCCAAAACAAAGTCCCCATGCCGTCATCAGGCAAAACAATCTACATGCCGGCTACCTTCGGGCTTTTACCGACTTATTTCAGACGTATCCTATGCTATCCTTCCGTCGCGTGGTTACTCGAGGGTACTGTCGACTACCCCAGGTTATGGGCACGCTGGCCGGTGTCGGAATACGGTAATAGATGAGCGGAGGATATTGGTCCTTCACACTCATGATGCGACGTCGCTTGCGATAAATGCGGGGAAGGAGGTCCAGTGATGGGTTGTTGGTGCCAGGTAGGTGACCGACTCAGGCTTGGGGTTAGGCAACGTGTCTGTCGCGGAGGCGGTTATGACTCCCTTTCGTTCTGTCGTATATTCTGGCTGGCCGATGATCGCTCGTGTACTGTGCGTATAAAGACTTGAGAGGATGTGTTGTGGTTGTTCTTTTCGGTCCCTTCTCAAGAGTTTGTTGATTTGGAAGTGTCTTGATCTGTATTATTAGCTTGTGTACCATTACCTTTGCCAAAACTATCATTGTCCTGTGACAAACAGAGTTGTCTTCCATTGCTTGCTGTCCTTGTTCCTTGCCGTAGAGCTGTCGAGGTAAGATGTACTGCTTTTCTATGTGTATGCAACGGTTCGACTTCGGCTACGTCCTCGCTTTTGACAACGATCGTACTGACTGCTTGCGCCCATACCACACAAGATGAACTGACATGCCTCCAGGAAAGACTGCTCGATCTCCTTACTGGCGCCACGATGTACGACCACGATGATCCGAACAACCCCTTCCACCAGCCGGCTCTAGATAGCCCATCGTCGGATAGACCGCCGCAGTTCAATTGGAGAAATTGTGGCTACGACTGCGGAGAAGGTTGCGAGAAGGCCAATGACGACGAAGGAAGTGGCGGAGTGAGCGACGACGAGACAGCCGTTGATGCAGACGAAGAACCGTACTTGATGACCGCGTCCCACGATGAGGATATCAGAGTTTTCCAAGATGCAGACGATGCCACGACACACTCTTCAGACCTAGACCCCACGGATACGGTCCAAGACTGTGCCGCCATGTCAGACAGCATGGTCGTCGAACCCTGTGCCACAATCGACCACAGTCCAGTAGCATCTGCCGGCGGCAGCGCTCGCAGCCGATCACCCGACCCGGGTGTTCTTTATTGGGTTGCCCACAGCATGCCGGTTGCCACGCCGTTGCCTATTGAGTACTTTTTTCTGCAGTCGCCGCTGCGTCTCAGCCCCCAGTACGAGCATTGCCGCGGAGACCCAGCGAGTCACCTTGTCGTGCCGGATCGCTCGCCCCTCTGGTATCTGGTGGAGCAGTCGTGGAACGGGTATGCGCCGGCTTATGGATACATCTCGCCGCCATAGTTTGGGCGGTAGGATTCGGTTCAACTGGAAGGCTTTTGTTGGTTGTTGATTGGTGGTTGGTGGTAGGAGTTCAGGCGCGCGCTTTTCGGAATGGACATTCAGATTACCTAGGTACCTATCTTCCAGTATTCGGGACGGATAGTCAGATTGTATTTCATTGTTGTGTAGCGAGTTGACCTATGGAGTATTTCTTTTGGCGTTTGATAGAACTGTGTTAGTAGCTGTATCCAATAGTTGTATAAGTGGAAAGAAACGTGGTCGTGAGTCTTTAGCCAGATGCATGGCCAATGTGAAGCGGAAAGCGATACAGGCGTAGCGGGGCGAACAAAGCAAAAATAAGATAGGAGTACTCTCACGAAGTGGAGTCGTGGTATATTTTTCTAATTTTGGTTACGGTAACCGTCGTTCATGCTGCATGTGTCAACTGCAAAAGCCACCCGAAATCGCCCGCACCTGCCCGATCACTCCTCACAACGTCTGATGGTCAGCACCAGATTAAACTCGAAGTATGCTTTCTGAGCACGACGCCGGTAAACGGAAGGCGCATGTGCATGCTGCAATTGTGTCGTGGAATTGTGATGAATTATGCCATTATGGCTACGCACACATGGAAAGATTCCTGCCTCAGCGGCCGCATTCGGGAATACACGATGCCGCCATGACCTTCTGTGGGCTCTTCTCAGCGGAGACCAGTACGTGGCTAGGGTTTCCGTAAATAAAGCATTAATTTCCACACAAAATGCCGCATAGCTTTCACTGCGAGGCAAAGGCCTAATCAGACTTTCTGAAATCCCCAAAGACTGTAGTCATTCTCGATCAGCAAGCGGGCGCGGAGTCTGGAGTCGTGGAGTAGCGCATGCCATTTGTCGATCCCCGATGCTCGACATGGAATTGTCTAGTTCTCATCGCAGACCCACACGGCTGCTGCACGTTCGCACCGTGCATCCTGGAACGAATTAACGTGCCGAAGATGCGGTCGGGTGCAGAGTGCTGACTCCACTGATTGACCGCTCCGCCCACGAGGCTGGTCATCGGGCAGCTGGTAGACAGCCATGGAGCCCTAGAACTTTCTGCCACTGCCCATTTAGTCCAAGTCCGAGGGATATCTCGTGTGTCAATAGCGGTGCACGCATTGATAAGACCATCTAAGTGCCTGGATCTTGCTGGTCCTAGGGCGCTACGACCAGCTCTCGAACCTCAACAAGACGCTGGAAACTCAACCCTGTCGTCCAACGAGCTGCGCCCACGACTGAACACGACCGCGACCGCCCTGGATATAACCAACGGCCCTCACCACCAGTGCACGCCCACGCATACCCAAACCCGCAAACCCCCGCGGTAGCTCTGGGCTGTCCCTAGCAGTCGCTCCACCATACGTCATCCTGCACCACACACGCCAGCGCCAGCTACTAGACACTGTGCCATTCACATGTTTCTCGGCAACCTCTCCTTCAGACGCTTTCCGCAGTTCGACAAACCCTTGGCCGTGTGGGAACTGCGATACGGGGTCCAGTAAGTTGAGCCCGTGCCTGGGGGACAGCCAGAAGCAAAATGGCACGCGACTGACATGCTCCAAGACCACACGAGCACCCTTGAGTCCTACGCGCCTCCGAATCGACCGCCGTAGACAATTCCCTGCCCCCAACTAGCCAGCATCGGCTGCACCCTTCATCCCAGCGTTTCTACCACAACATACCGCCAGCGGGGCTTGCGTGTGCTTACTTTTGCACCGAGCATTGTCCGCAACGTCGCTGTCACGCTCAACAGCGCCCCTACGCAGTTACATGCCTCCGAAATATTCCGAGTAAATTCCCCGCTTCGGTTCCGCACCTCCCCAGATACTAGGCCTCTGCCACTAGTCTACCCGGGCGACCGCATAGTCGTGCTATTGGCGAAGACACCGTTAGTGATATATCCGATTGCCTGTATAAGTATAGCATCAGGGAGCACCCGTCAAGTGCTGGAAATACTTAAAGATGGCGTCAGCAGCTCCCCCCAGGCGTTTCAAGGTCGAGCCCATCGAGACAACTGTCTCGTCCTCCAAGGACAAGGCTGCGGCAGAGCAGGACAAAGCTCCGGCACAGCAGGCCGAGAGGCCGAAGCCACGGAGGTTTGCACCACAGCCAATAGAGACGACAAAATCAAGTTCCAAGTCTAGCCGTAGGTTTGCGCCCGAGCCCGTTGAGACTACCAAGAAGTCCAACCGTCGCTTTGCTCCCGAGCCCTTGGAGACGACCACACGAAGCAGTCGTCAGAAGTTTGCCAAGGACTGGGAAGAGCAAACATCCCCCACCGGGAAGTTCAAAGCGGATCCTATGGAAGCGGCTTCAAGCTACAGTAGCCAGTACAGGGCTTCTCTAAAACTGCCTACCAAGAAATTTCGACCGCAATTGATCGAGACTGCCCAAAGACATCGCAAGGCTGGGGACGACACTCCCGCAATACAACCGTCCGACAAGACTGAGGCGACCCCGGACTCTGCAATAAGTGCCCGGAAAGCAAGGATACTGGGAATCCCTCCCACACCGCCAACAAACACACCGACTTTTGATATCAAACAGAACCCTTTGTTTTTGGAGATACAACGCAACGCCTCACCGTGTAGACGCCGGTCGTACTTTAGCTGCTCGCAACACTCGTTCCGTGTTCCTGACTTAGACCCGATTGAGTCTTCCGAGTCTGAAGCATCTGCGCCGCCATCGCCGACCGAGTCGCCACCTTATATTTCAGACCATTCGTTTATGTACAAAGAAGCTACTCGACGACGAGAAAGTGTTGACGACAGTTCTGCTGGCTACCTACTTGAGTTGGCTGCTAAGGCTGCAGAGAAACAGCTTCGGGAACAGGCCTTGGCCGCATTCCCGAACAGCGACTTCCACGAACCCGTGGCTCATTACGTGGATCATGATACAGAAGGCTCAGAGCCATCAGTCACTGAGGCGAAGCCGCAGCGAGAACCGTCCTTCACGCAGGTTAATTGGGATTTAATTGCCATGCGTGAGTATCAAGAGAAGCAGAAAGCCGGTAAAGAGGAGCAGAAGCAGAAGGAGTATGTCAAGCCTGCTTTCAGTCCATTTGGAAACCCAGCCGGCTTTCTGGATGCTGCTACGGCCAAGAAGTTTGCGAAAGAGCGAAAAGACCCCGAATTAGAGCGTCAGCGCAAAGAAGCCCGACCTCCCATGCTTGGACAGGACATCAAATTCCCGCGATGTGCATCACCGGAGCCATCTCGTTTTGACCCTACTCAAGGATGCGATGCGGTCCGGACGGCTATGTGCTATCTCTCTGAGCAGTCCAAGGCCGCGTCTGAAACAGGAGAAAGCTTATGGTGTGGAAAAGGCAACGGCAGGCAAACAAGTACAACACCATCATTGTGGTCCAATGCTAACAGCCGAGCTTCGAGCACGCACGGATTGTGGGGTGGATTTTGCGTCAACGGTGGAGACAAGTCCCCACGCGGGCCAGCCGGTCTACTCACACCCCACAATGAGAAGCCAAACCCCATGTCGCCTTGTCCAACGCCCTCTACGAGCCTCTTACCACCTACGCCTCCGGCATCGAGCTCCGGCATCACTTTTGGGCAAACAGACTTCTCGGGCATCGATGAGAAGCTCGCTGTCGAGCAGTCCATCGAAGAAGAATTCGGTGACAACTTTGTCACCCAAGTGTACAATTACCTGTCACTCGGTTATCCATCAATGGCACGTCCGTTCGATGAAGAGCTTTCAAAGATTTCGCACATTCCCATTTCCGAGTTGAGGCAAGACGATCACCTTGCCTCATCCCGTGGCTACATTCGTCTAGGTAACGACGGCAATTTGAAGGACACCCAGATTACCGAGGAGACGTGCATGCGCTGGCGCGCCTTACGCATCTATATCCAGGAATGGGCAAGGCAACACCCCCACATGGCTGAAGATGAATTCATGGCTGGGGGCCGTGGAACTGCCGTTAGGAAAGGCAGTTGGGCGCTTTAGATGAGTGTTGCGCTCATGGATTATATCTTCCCTGTACATGGAGCTTTTTGAGCGGTTTAGCGTTTACATTCAGCGGTTTTCTGGCGTTGGGTCTGGTGTACGTGGTCGGTCCTTCCCTGCATGATGTGGCTTGGTACCTGGATGCAGATCTCCTATGGAGCTGTTCCGGTTTCTCCGCTGTCTGTTTCATGGTGCCGGAGGGTTCTGTTGGGACCTGCATATTTCCTTATCTTGAGAATGTATATATGTTTCTTTTGAGATAGGTCCCTTGTAATCAAACCGGGGTTGGTTTCTAAAAGCTTATGAAATGTAGAATTCGGCAGTGGCATGGATCGCTTGGCGGATGACATCCGCATTCCGTTGTGGTTTCTTTTTCTCTTATCGCGCACCTCCCCGCCTCCACGCTTCAACGTCTTCGTGTGGATATTGCCGCAGATAGACGCACATACGGCAGGACGACTCATGTCTTATTACCGGAGTCTCAGTGCACTCATACACAGGTATGCAACTTGAGTGGCTTGCATAGCCTTTGAGAGTGTTCTGGGCGAAGCAATGCGTGTTGAATACACGTTTCTGTCAACAATCTTGGATAACGGTGTTTCTCTAGTTGTTGAGGCTGTTACTCACCGCTCGTCCTGCCGTCAGTAAGATTATCACAAGCATCGCTTACACGTGAATCCTTGTGATTTCTGATACCAATACGGACAATACCTACCGTGCGGCTGGAGGCGTCCGCCTCGGACAGCGCCTACATCCCACGCCTGCGGTCGACCCCATCACGCTGAATGTTGCACCCCGCGCTTCGTTCAGGGACAAGCTTGGCTGTCAGCGCCAATTCTCACCAATCATGCATCCGCACTGGCATCTCTTGGAAGAATGAATGGGCTGGCATATGATGCTAACTATTTAGGTCGACTTTGATGGTGATCATCGCCACAGGCCACTTGGGCATCCACGCCATTGAGCCTCGAAGGATTCCAAGATACCGATTACAACTTCGCGGAGATGTCTATTGATGTTTGTTGTGGGTATAGTCTCAGGATACTCGTCCCGTATCTTGGGTCGTATCCGAATATGATCTGATGTCTAGGTGTGTTGATAGGTGCAGCGGAACTATGTCTATCTTGGCTAAGCAGTAAACTTCCCGCGGCATAGCATCTTATCATCCAAGGCTGTCATCTCATTTCAAGAGTTCTAACCCTTTTATCTCGACACTATGTTTGAACCGAGCTATTAACAATTCAAAGCATGGAGCATTACATGTGGAGGAAGTGCGACTAATAACTCCAAGCATTCGTTTTCTCTACCAAAGGTCTCGTGGACAACATCTTGGCCGAACGACTCTCAGGCGAAACTATCCTATTTCCGATCATGGGCGAGAGCGACATGTCCGACTTTCCGCAGCAATTGTCGGTGCAATCATGGATATTATACGGCATCGGCATGGTCATGATCTTACTCCGCACGTTAGTAATACTTAGCCAAACCATATCGCCGTGCTCACTCTCGACTACAGCTATGCGCGATGGCATCGAGTCGGAAGCCTAAACGCCTTTGCAGCAGATGACTGGATCATGGCAACGGCCGTACCAACCTTCTACACTGGGTTGATTGTATGCTTGAACACAATCGCAACAGGAGGTGGAAGCAACCTCTTCCCACCAGAGCTGTTCTCCACGTTCAGTCAAGAAGAGATCGATGAGCGAATCAAAGGATCGAAGATCGTCGTCGTTTCCGAGCAAGTAAGTCGATAGACAATGAGACATACAAACACACTATAAAGCACAACTAACACGTAGTAGTGTATGCTGAACGTTATATGGTCCTTGAAAGCCTGTATGCTGTTCATGTTTGCTCGTATGCTGACCGGAACAACGAACATGAAGTGGATCAAAGTGGCTGCACTATGGGTCGTTATCGGCTGGTTCGCTGTCCAGATTACTTTCTTCAGTGCGTGTCGCCCATTCGTAGGATACTGGGCAGTGCCGCCCCCAAATCCGCAATGCACGACTCTTGAGCACTTTGCGATAGTACAGGCAACTTTCAACATAAGCAGCGATGTCCTCATCATCGCTGTGCCAATACCGATGATCATGTCGCTTTCACTTCCTCTGAAACAGAAGGTCGTGCTAGGTATATTGTTCAGCATGGGCATCTTTGTTGTACGTTCCTCCCTCCTGTTATCCCACGATTTCTTCTCACTGACACGACCGATAAGATCGTCGCAGCAATTCTGACAAAAGTTTACAATCTATCGGACGTATACTCCACCACGTACATGCTGTGGTATACTCGTGAGGCATCCGTTGCCGTCTACGTAGCCAATCTCCCCGGCATCTGGCCTCTTCTCCGCGAACACATACGCTTCCTTCGTGAACACACAAGCTATTATGCTACCAGCCAATCAAAGATGCCTGGCCAGAGCTCGCATGGATACGGTAATCTGTCTATAAGCAAGCGACAGAGCCGTGCGCGCACCTTTACAAACCTCAGCTCACACGACGTCGAGCTCGCTTACGATATTAAATCTGGCGTTACTTCGATACATACATCTGGGCAAAGAGTACTAGGAAGCGAGAACCCCTTCGTGGAAAGAGAAGATATCCAAAGGAGCGACGACAGGAAAGATCTAGAAGCGGCGAGTAGTCGGAAGGGTGGACATGGCGTAGCCTATATGGGCGTACAGATTGATACCGAAGTAGAGATTCAAAGCGACCAATGGATGGGAAGTAGGTTAGAGTTAGCGCAGTCGAGAGTAGTCCGGTGTGAAGGGCCGGAGGCGCAGGCAGGAAGATGATGATGCCAACTTATAGGACTGTTGTTAGTTGACGCGGTTCGTCGGGTCTGTTGAATATATCAGATTTCGTCTCATCTCGAGCCAGACGTTACCCAATCAAGCAATATCGCAAGCCGTTGATTGCGGTAGGATATCCTTCACCCTCTACCCTCTACCCGCTCCGCTAGCGTTGTCATTCTTCTTGGTGCATACCCTTCTATAGATGGGTTCTCTCCACCGTAGATTTTAGGGCGGAGGATTTCACACGTACATTGCTGTCGCAATTCGTCTCAACCTAAAACAGACGTTACCGCGTTAGGCAAGTATTAAGAGCTGTCGATTGTAGCTGCGGTATCTTCACCTATACTACCTCCTAGGAAGGCGGTTGGACGTTTGTAGAATGGGTAGAGGTTTACCCCGCGTAGTACGGACGCTCTATGCGAGTACACTGCGTATGACCATCAATCTTCATATCTATGTTTTAACTCGGCGATTAGACATCTTTCAGGTCTGTTGAACCTGAAGGAGGTCCTTCACTCAAAGATCCTGAGGGCATCGCGATGACGTCAGAGGTCCGTTCACGCTAAGTTCCGCCGGGGTTAGTGCCTCGTGACAGCGCGATCTCGCGCGTCGCCCTGGCCTGTGGCGAGTGCTACTTGCATTGGTTCGAGGCGCCGCTCCGCAGCTTGCTGCGACCTCGCAATGGCGCTCAATCCTCGGAGCCCTTCCGTACACAATCAAATGATAACCCGATTCATCAAGCATCCCAAATCCACCAACTTCGATGGCGAGCAAGATCGACCGGTCAAGCGCCAGAAGACGGGCAACAGTCCCAAGAAACCACCACCAACACCACGCAAGAATGTGAAGCGCGAAGTGCTTGGCTCTGATGACGAGAATGATGGCACTATAATCAAGGAGGAAGAGAAAGAACACAAGACAGATCTCGAGAGTGCGCTACCACGAGTCGACACAGGCGATGACGCCATCAAAGCATATGAAGCGTACAAGGCGGAGGAAGAGAGCAAGACAGTCGGGACAGATGAGCGCTTGGAAAAGCGGTCATGGGTTCGAGGCAAGAGCTCGCTCTATGTCGACGCATTCAACCTCGCGCTGGATACTGTGCTGGACGAGGAAGGCCACCTCTTTGATGAGGCCGAAACAGAGGTCTTTCGGATGTGGAGAGAGATAGGCTACGAAGCGCAGTATCTGTAAGATGGAAGTTCCAGTATAATGAGCAGTAGAGTCATACTAACCTCGACTTCTCTCCTAGATACGTACGCCTTTTCCTTCGCAAGACCTCCGCATGGCATCGCATAAAGAACCTGGGCTACCACAGCGACATCTCAGACCTTGACGCAGCAGCCGAAATACTGCAACGTACCTACGACCTGCCAGCCTCTTCCTCCGAAGTCGAGTCACACCCGGGCGAACTAGAGGCACCAGCAGGCACAACACTGGGCAGCACATTCACGTTCGCGGATCGATCTGAGGAGGAGATAAGCACACTCGAGGAAGCATCATCCTTGCTGAAACTCGATGAACTGAAGGCTCTTGCAAAGGATGCCAAGGTCAAGGGAAAGAACAAGGGTGAGCTTCTGAAGGCTTTACGACGCACAAGTCAGAGACAGACCGGTCTGGGCCATGTTGGATTGACGCGGTCGGACTCGGAGATGTCGCGAGCATCTTCCGTATCCAGGTCACGAACAGAGACGCCCGATGTCGAGCTGGAGCCCGAAGCTGATCTCTCCGATGATGCAAATCGCGATGCGCACTTCACACGGATGATCATGCAAGAAACAGGCCCTTGTATACGACTCTCGCTGGCCACTTTGAAGCTCTTCGAACGTGTGCATCTTGTCTTTTACCGCTCTACCGAGTGGACCGAGAAGTCATTAACAACCATCATCTTGGCAAAGATCGCGCGCTGGAACTTTCCAGAGTACATTGTGTCTCGATCTGCGAATATATTCGCCTCTCGGTCCCTATTGCTCGAGTATGAGGCTTCTATACGAACGCAGTACCGGATAGATAACATCTTGGAGTTCAACGGAAGACCAACGGAGAAAGGATATCAAGAAATCTTGGATACCTTTGAGGAGGTATATCCGCGCTGGCAAGTGCTTGTTCAAGAAGAGCAGCGAAAAGAGGACAGCGTCTACCACAGCGGCGAAGGGTCATACCTTCGTCGTCTTTCACCAGCTTGGGTATACACGCGCATCATTCACAAGACACTTGACATACTCAGACGACGGAAGGAGCATAGGCGCGAGCACGAACTCTTGAATGAACTGCTGCAACAGCGACTGTTCCATCATTCTCGTAGAGGAGCTTGGTACCAGCGCAAAGCACTGCTTGAGGAACACTACATGGCCGCCTTGACCGATGCGGAGAACAGAAGCGCAGAGAAACAAAAGAGGCATTGGAAGCTTATTGCTTTGCAGACCTGTGAAGACGGGTTGCAGGATAACCTTGTGCATATTATCTATCACTATGATTTGCAGAAGCGTATCACCAAACTTGAATTGTCTCTGAAATGTGTTAAACGATTGCAACACGACTTCTCACATGTCCGCTTGACGAAGCCGGTCGAAGTCGTCATGGAGGGAACGCGTATCGAACGCGAAAGACCCTCATTGTCGAGACGTACTAGCTCACCACATGCGAAATCGGGCCGACGGGGTGGGAAGACCATATGGATCGATCCGCGCGAAGATGGCGAGTGCTCAGTCGAAGCAATGTGTCTCTCGCATTACCGCAACCAAGGCTGGAAAGGCTATCACGCTGAAGGTGGTATCGTGCGTACGCTTTTCGCATACTTGTTCTACGACGTCCTATTCACGTATGTACCCAACGTCTTCCAGACTCCTTACCAGACCTGTCCGTTGGACCTACATACCGACGCCTTCTATCCCTCTCGGATATCCGAGATCAACGCAAGGTTGAACGAGATATCAAACGGTGACGCACCCGCCATCATCCAAAGAATCTACGACGACCACCATGAGCGTCGGACTTGCGTTGTAGGTCTGGACTGGACATACGACGTTGTTGATCTGCTTGAGATTGCTCGCTGCTTTGACGGCGAGGCGTTGGCAACTGTGTGCAAAGTCATGGCGCAAGAGTATGGACAGAGAGGTGGCGGTGTACCCGATCTGTTTCTTTGGCGAGTTACAGAAGAAGAGGGGAAGAAGGGCGAAGTCAAGTTTGCAGAGGTGAAAAGTGAGAACGACCGTTTGAGTGATACACAGAGACTTTGGATACATGTGCTCTCTGGGGCGGGAGTGACGGTCGAGCTTTGCGCTGCCGTGGCTAAAGAGGTGAAGGTCCTTTGAAGTGAGAGAAGAGGCGCACCTTCCGATACTGCAAAGCAATCCATGGATGACATCAGAGGACTGTTTGCTCTCCAGGGCTCACTAGCCCGATTGAATTGTTGACGTAACCTTGGAAACCACCTTCGACGCTCCTTCTGTTTTGCTCACCACCAAGCGTCCACGGATGCGAAACACCACGATGGACGCTCGAGTTGCTCAAGAAGCAACCGTCATGTAAGTTGTTCCGGAAGTTTCGCGCTGCTCAGATCATAACTAATATCGCTGCAGTGCCACGCGCAACCAGCGAGAGTCGCCCTTTCTGCGTCTCCCGGGCGAGATCCGCAACCAAATATATGCCCATGTGTTTCGCGACACCACGATTCCCAAGTTCTCGGAGATGTACGTGAGCCATCTTGATCGACGCCTACCCCTCCCTGCGGATCTCCGGCTCCTCGCTGTCAGCCGCCAGGTCTATGCCGAAACACGCCTCCTGCCTTTCAAGCTCTACGCTTTCCAGATCTTGCCTCGGGGTATTAGCACATTCATCAATCGGCTCAGCAACGAGCAGCGAGACGCTATAACCACGTTCAGGGTCACTAGAAGGGCTTTCGAGTTCCCCAGTGGCGTTGTCCCGGTGACTGATAGGCATCCAGTGCAGAACGATGCATTGGCCGCCCTTCGGACTCTGGAAACAATGAAAGGCCTCCAGCGCATTGTGGTCTATGGCTGCGTTTCTTGGGACACGGAAAACAAAAATGTGTGGACTCAGCACTTGGAAAAGGAAATGTCTGCGTGTATTCGTCGCTGTGCTGGAAACCCAGAAATCAGAGTGGTATTCGAGTACACCATTTGGTAGTTTTTTCCTTGGGCGGGAAGCGAGTTTTACACTCTTCTCTAGGGACTCGGAGATCGTAGATGACAAGATCATACACTACATTTGGACTGCACAATCGCTTCTCTTTGTTAGACCTACACATAATTTCCCGATATCCCCAGTTACTTTCACTCACTTCATATACCTTACCAGTCTACTTGAACGCCATAATGCTTAGGCCTGCAGTTCCGAATGTGCGACTGCGTGTCGGATAAACAGGAATATCTGGATCATGTTCGTGTTGTGCCTGAAAGCAGAATGATTTGTGGGATATATTTTGCCCACTCAACGGGAGAATAGTAAGGTATCTTGTGGTTCAACAGCCCCTCCCATTCACATCAGGGTATGCTCTCCTCCATGTGCTGTCTCAAGTTGCTCGCTTCAAGCAGGGATATCAGATGCTCTTCAATGCAGTCCTTGGCCCCATGAACTCCTTCATATAAAGTCAACCTTTTGTAGCGTGCACTGCCAAACGCTTGCGTACGCCCATTCCTGCGCCGTGTATATGCTAATCGAAATCGTCGGGATTTGGTTCGTAACGTGTATGCGCCGCGCTCAGCCGAGGACCAGTAGATAGATTATCATGAGGGTGTTGATCAACATCAATGGTACTGCATTGTGTCAGCAAATCTGTCTTGGCTTTGTCTTCCACCCCTCCAAGGGATGTGGGTATGGAGAGGATGGAGGGGTACACGTACACCTCATGAGCGTCCGTACTGAGGATACGAGGTTGATCAGTCGCGCCTTTATACTGGCATCGTCGCGAGGGCCGCCGAAACCGGGTTCTGCTGCAGATGCGGTCCAGCCAACTATGTCCTGGTCAGTCGGATGCTCAATTGTAATTCGCGTGTACCAGTGGATGCGTAGATGCGCAAAGGCCGCAGCGGGTCATGAGGACCTGGTAAACGTACTGCGTGCGAGGAAGCGGTCTTCGGAGAGGATTGCTATGGCGTTGACGAGGAGGACCGCGACTGCTCGTATTAGCGAGCGAATCTATCAGATGCGACTTCACATGTAATACCTGTGAACAGCCCGCCGAGCCCGAAGAAGAACATTTGTAAGTTTTGAGCAGAGTCGTGCTGTTGTGTCGTGCACTACGATGTGTGAATGGGGTATCGCTGAGAGTCGCAGGTGTCGATGTAGCTGCCTAGTAGAAAGACAGTTGTCGTCCTGGGCTTCAACATCACCATCATCGGGATTATGTAAGCGCAACGCCTACCACAGCGTATCTGGAAGCAGCTCGGGATTCTTGACAGGACATCGCCCCAGTTAAATGGCACGGGAAGACTGTGTTCACTATGTCTGTTTAATACCAGTTCCGCACGTGCATAAAATGTTGTGATCCCGGAAGAGGTATATTTGCATCGTGATCATGGGAATTTCTCGATTGCCGTGCATGGCTTGTCAATCGCGTTTGCAGTAGGCGGCATTCTAGACCGCCGGTCGATCATGCCCAACCTTAACTGAAGACCATGAACATTAGTGGAGGTCATCAGGCCAAATCGTCGACATGGTCAATACACACAATGTAATGCCCAGTTCAAGGATGATAGAGACAAGACGGTGAAGTACCTAGGTACCTACCAAGGTAGCCGTGGAGACCCTTAACCGAACAGTGTTCAGCCCACAATGATCGACGTCGCATCAGCCAAAGGAATCGACCCCCCAGATCTCGCGCCAAACAACCGACAACCATGTTCCGTCGAATGGCAGAGCTCGGGCATATTCCCCATGGCCGCTACGGACGCGCGCCGTCTCAAAGGTGCGTCGACTTCTTTCACCTGCCAAATTTGCGTCATTGCTATAGCACCCGGCATCCCGGAAGCGTGATTCTAGAACTTCGCGACGTCTCTGACCTTCACTCATACGTTTTCCTGGTGGTGCCTTTGTGTGCTTGTCGCCTCTCTCGATTCACTTTTCGCAGCATCGGTAGTTGTTACCTTGGTAGCGTCTGTCAGGGTCTAGACTTACCGATCGACCCCTCGTATAGCGATCACCGAAGCGCGTCGACAAACACCGCCCAACATCTTTCCACGCCGCAAACTCGCACTTCTCTCTCCCGATCTCGAATACGGCTGCGCGCGAAACTTCTTATGATCTGGATACGGCGTTTACTCCATGTTGTTGACTGGTCTGGTTGAGGCGCTCCGAATCGGCTCTATCTTCGGCGGTCGCCACGGTTCGCGGATACACGAGTCGCATCACAACCCTACGCGGCCATAATACTCGCGCCACCACACCACCGTGATCATAATGACAGAGACCGACAGCGGCGATGGCGGCTACTTTCCTATGGGAGAGCGCTCTCGCTCCAGATCTGCGTCTCCCAGCTCGATTCGTAGCGACTCAATGTCAATCCATCTCACAGAGCCGTCAGCCACCATGGCTGCATTTACTGCGCTCCAGTACTTGCCAGTACCGGTTCTTGTCTTATCTGCCCAGAAGACCGTAGTGCTTGCAAACGAGGCCATGGGTCGCCTTTTTGGTATTGACTTGGAAGGTGATCATGATCTTTCAATAGCGGAAGCGTTGCAGGACAAGACTATGGGTGATCTTGGTGTAGATATTCTACAGAACGGCTCTCCAATTCTGATCACATGGGAGGTTCGTTTTAGCCCATGCATTTGCACATGGATCAATCATTTAACTTTTGTAGAGCTTTCTGGATTGCGTAATCGACGACTCAATAGCAAGCAGCTTAGACGAAGATGGAGATTCTCATATGGGCAGCGGCCACACCACACCGACCGCAGCGACCATGCCATCTCTAGGAGAACCCCAATCAACAAAACCATTGCCGCGCCTGAGCAGTACAAACCTTGCGCGAACAATGGTACGCGACGTATCAGTAGAGGTGGTCATTGCGCCGCTTTCTTTGGATCCTGACGGCACTTTGAAAAAGTCAGAAAGAAAGAAAGATTACGAGAATGCAATGCAGGCATCTTGCATCATATCCATCTGGAGCATTGATGATAACCAATACTACACGCTGACTTTCACAAGTGCAGTAGCTGCTGATAGTGCGCCACCACCCACCAGTCGTATAGTCACTCGTACAAACACAGGAGCTCGCCTCGACAAGTCACGAAGTTCGGGTTCGTCGAGCTCTTCCTCAGGCCGGCGTTCGGGAAGCAGTTCGAATTCGACTTCGAAAGCTGTTACGCCCACTCTACAGCAGCCAGAATTTCCACCTCGAGGTCCTCCTACTAGGGGCAAGGCCGACATTGCGAATTCAGCCTCTATATTCCAAAAGGCAACACAACTCAAGGATGCTATCCTGAACTCTATTACCATGCCCGCATACGGTATGTATGATTCCACACCTACCTGAGGTTCTCCGACTGACTCTTTTACAGCAATGTGGAAAGACCAAAGCTTCGGAATTCCAAACAAAGCCCTCCTGCGGCTACTTTCGAAAGATTCCACCTATGCGCCCGGAGACCAGCTAGATTTTCTCAGCCAGTTCAACTGTTGGACCGAAGATTTCCAGCGCCTTCTGAACCTCGATGAGTTCCCCATTATTGAGGTCTGCCGTACACGAGAAAGAGTCGGAGGACGGCGCATCGGTATGCGGCATCCGCTCACGGGTACTCGGATTGTGTATGAGATCAACGGCGAGCCTGTATTCCACGAAGAGACTGGGGATTTCCTTGGTGGTATAGTGATCTTCAAGGATATCACCGAGTATACCAAGCAAATTGCCGCCCAGATTGAAGAGAACGAGAAGCAGTTTGAGTACATTGCAAACTTCATGCCGGTCATGGTATGGACGACTACGCCTGATGGGCTTCACGACTGGTTCTCTCAACGGTGGTATGACTACACAGGGTTGACAGTCGATCAATCAATAGGCGAAGGCTGGCGCCTACCGTTCCATCCAGATGACATGGCAGCGACTGCTCAACGTTGGTTCCACTCCCTCAAGACAGGCGAAGAATACAACACAGAATACAGATGCCAGCGCTATGATGGAGAGTGGCGCTGGATGTTAGGACGAGCTTTGCCCTTTTACGACGACTCCGGGCGCATAGTCAAGTGGTTCGGCACATGCACCGATATCCACGATCTTGTCTTGGCTCGTCAAGAGGCTCGTCAAACAAGAGAGCAATTGCAGCAGGTCATCCAGCACGCGAAAATTGTCCTCTGGGTTATTGATCGCAACAATGAGGTCAAGGTCCTGGAAGGCGATATGGCCGCTACCGAACGAACCAACAAGGACAAATTGGTTGGAAAAAATGTTTTCGATGTCTTTGAGTTGCGCGGCAATGATCGAGCGCGATGGCATGGACCTATTCAGGAGATACTGCAGGGAAAACAATCAGCTGAGGTCGTGAACGGCAGATACATGTCGGAAGCTCGCTACTACCGGACCCGTCTAGTACCGCTCATGAGCACCTCCAGGACTGCAGGCGTCGACGGCAATACTTTTGTGAATGGTGTGATCGGTGTTTCCATGGATATAACCGAGCTGCGGGAAAGAGAGGAACAACTCAAGGAGCAAGAGAAGGAGAATTCGAGGCTCCTGGCCAACGAAGCGGCAGCGAAAGAAGCAAGTCGGATGAAGTCGCAGTTCTTGGCCAACATGTCACACGAGATCCGAACACCTATCGCTGGCGTAATTGGCATGTCTGAACTCCTCTTCGATATGAACCTGGACGAGGAACAGAAAGAATGTGCCGAGAACATTCATCGAAGCGCCAACAGTCTCTTGACGGTAATCAACGACATTTTGGACTTTTCGAAAGTTGAGTCCGGACGGCTTGACGTTGAGGAGGTGCAGTTCAGTCTCAGCGTCGTCCTCCGAGACGTGAACAAGGTATGTCGCAGACTACAGCGTATAACCTCATTGTTCTTACTGACCCACTCAGATGATGTCTTTTGCTGCACAGAGGAAGGGTCTGGATTACCAGAGTTCCATACAAGATGAGGTTGGGGCAGACCTGCGCGTAATGGGAGATCCAGGCAGATTACGGCAAATTCTCACCAATGTGCTAACCAACAGCATCAAGTTCACCTCGGTGGGTACTGTAAGACTTGCCGTCTCCATCAGTCAAGAATCAAAAGACATGGTTACGGTCAACTTCAACGTTGAGGATACTGGAATTGGTATAGAAGAGGAGGTCCGCAAGCGATTATTCCAGCCCTTTAGTCAGGCAGATTCGTCCACGGCTCGACGATTCGGCGGAACTGGCCTGGGTCTAACCATCAGCAAGAACCTTGTTGAGCTCATGAAAGGTCAGATATGGCTGGACTCGAAGCTGGGGCAGGGTACTACTGCTACTTTCTGGATACCGTTTACTCGTGCACCCTCGCAAGATGGAGAATCACCCTTGGTTCATCTAGAGTCAATTCCGGATCGACTTCAGAGCGACATGTCAGTCTCATGTGGCAGCTCGGAAGGCCATACACCGCCGTTGACACCGCAACTTCCTAATGGGAACTCATCATACCCGTTGCTCAAATCAGCAATTCCGGATCATCTGATGAGCCTTCCCGACAGTGAAAGACAGGAGGTTCATGTTCTCGTTGTCGAAGACAAGTAAGTTGCGCTAGAGCATGTTCTCATGGAAAAGGTGATTAACGAACGACCAGTCACATCAACCAGCAAATCGCGCTCAAGACGATCAAGAAGCTTCACTTCTCGGTCAATGCAGTGTGGAACGGCCAAGAAGCTTTGGAGTATCTAATGCAGGAGTTCGGCCCTTCGCACCCACGCCCGGATATCATCCTGATGGACGTTCAAGTGAGACAGCTTCGTACGAGAATTTGCACGTGTTGCTTGCTGACAGAAAATGCAGATGCCTATTCGAGACGGTTACTCCGCTACCCACGCAATCAGGACAGAATCGCCGTGGCGCAATATGCCCGAAATTCGAGGTGTCCCGATCGTTGCCATGACGGCTAGCGCGATTCAGGGCGACAAGGAAAAGTGTGTATCGTGTGGTATGGATGTAAGTTTTCACCAGGCACATCTTCGGATTCGTGATATAGGAGATGCTAAGACTCAGTAGGACTATCTCGCCAAGCCAGTCAAAGGGAAGCTGCTGGAGAAGGTAGGTTTCCCCAAGCCAACTGGTGGGTCCGCTAACAATCAGAAGATGCTTGTGAAGTGGGCACTCGAAGGCCGGCGAAAGACGGCAAAAAGCAAGCCACCCACAAACGACAATGATCGACATGGCGTCGCAACCCCAAGCTCCAAGGTGGGCTCTAGGGCAAAAGATCACCCGCGAACGGCAGACTTGTCGGTTGAATCTGAAACAACGGCGCAGGCATTGACCGCTGAACTTGACCGCCTCCACTACCAGAGCGACGCAGCATTCACAAGGTCCAACGAGAACGAGGGTGAGAGGGCTATGCGGCGTATTCACGCTGAGGAAAGAGACACGAAATTGCGCGACGAAAAACTGCTTTCGTTAGTCGGGCCACAGCTCATCCGTCACAACAGCTCTCAGGGGCCACACAACGAACCATCGATGCCTCTGACCGAGGCAAACATTGAGAAACTGGCCCATGAACAAGAAACAGACTCTCTCACAACAAAGAAGCCCGGTTCTCTGGATGAGGCCGACTCGAATAGGGCAAACAATGCTCATAGTATGAGCAACGCGAGACAGGCTACCTTGGCACGACCGGGGCTTTCAAATTCGCGCCTCCATGACAGTGAACGGACGGTCGTTGAGCACGTCACTCGATGAAATGCTGAGAGACGAATGCTCCATCACGACCACCGTCATTTCAACATCGATAGAGCCTCGACATGTCGGGAAGACACCCGCGCCTTCCTTCCTTTTAGAGACGAAGCATTGACAGCGCACAGCTGCACCACTTGCTCGAAAGGTCAAGTCAGTCTGCAAGAAAGAAGTCATGCAGATACGCTTAGACACTCAACCACAGTACCGGAAACTTTTCTGAAAGATAGGGATGCATCATAGGGTAGCGACAGGAAGTTAGATGCTGGTGGTGCTCGGCGACCATGCAGCCTCACTTCATTGGCAGGGCTTTCAATGCCAATGCATAACCTGACCCGTTCAGGCCCCGAGATGCGAAGACCCATGCGATGTCCTGGCAGAAAGGAGAATGCAGCTTTCCTCATGCAGCATGCACGTGCTCGGGGAGATCATGTGCATCTGATCACATCCTGGTCGTCCGATGATTCTCCTTGAAGCCGGTCAAAGAATGAAAACGTGGATTTCGACTCGAGTCAACTGTCAGAAGTACCCCACCAGCAAGTTAGAAGCATTGGCATTGCGCGTCCTTTCGGGCGCATAAAGGGGAGATAGGGCTGTAGTAACGGCTGTAATGCCGCATAATCAGATTAGGAAAGAAAAAGATTTTGATCTGCGAACCACATCACAATTCTCGTGTCCCTGGTCTCTCGTGTCTCTCGAAGGGGAAAGTGTTTGCTTTTCGTACCCAATTCCTTGGCTTGACAGTGTTGATCATGTACCTTGTCCGTTAGGAGGGCGGGAACTTTCTGGAGATCATGCGATAGAAATCGGACATGCAGAATCTCCAGGTCAAACTTTGTTATGGCACAGACGTGCCTTGCGCAGCCACCCCCAAGATTGACAGCCTGACAGCCCGCGTTACTCCCGCAGTTTCGATGAACGTTACATCGGGCGGGTTGAGAACTCGTAAGTGCGGCTTGCCGAGTCGTAGCGCTCTCTTGGCTCACCACGTTGCCATTGGCTGTAGCGCGCAATTGCACCGCTGCCCGTGACTAGTGTTTTTGCTAGCAGAATGGACCTGGTGGTTAATGTACCAGAGTGTCGGGCGCACTTGATTCGCTGCCTCGCCGACTGCTTTTGTTTTGCGGTTTTACTGCTGGCTTTTTGTCGCTGGTTTAGGCGCTGTTCGGTTCACCTGCTGCCCGGATCTGGCAGGAGTTTGTTCGTGCGCTACGTGGCTATGGAGCGGTTGTTGAGCACTAGCTGCACACAAGCCTCGGCGGAGATGGTTTGCGCAACCAATTCGGTGCTGCGCAGCTTCGTCGTGAACGTGTCCAACACGTGTGCCTGACAATCACTCGCTGCTGATCGATCTCGCAGAGCCGCATATCTGGCTCATATGAAGATCGCGGGGAACGCTTACTGAAGATCTCCAGAACTATGGGATGCTGTTGCACATAGATTGTCTGCAAAGCCGCAGGTATCTGGAGAGCCGGCTTTGCTTCTCCACACGCCTTGTGCTATTGCTCGTATTGCAAAGCTAGTGTGCGATCTCGGAAATAAAAAACAATCCACCCTAGAGCTTATCGAGTACCCAAATGGCTTGGCGGTGGGCGTAGGTGGGCGCAGGATGCTCACAGACAACGGCTAATAAACTTCGGTGATCTGGCATGGCTTGCGAATGCAGGGTCCAATGTCCAAATGCCGAGCGAGCGGCTGCCGACACCCTACGACCTTTGCGACAGCAGATAGCGCTGGGGATGGGTCACGTCCACTTCTTTTTGGCCTGCTGTTCTGATGCTGATGCGATGCACAGCGCGGCGTCAGATGCTGCACTCGATTCACCGGCCACTCGAGTAGGGTACCACTCCCGCCGACAGCTGCACACGCAGAGTAGCGGCAGAGGCAGGCGCAGCGAAGTGGAGGCCTGACGCTCAAGTGACTTTGATAGTGCAGGCTGCACGCTCGATGTTGAGCGGGATGGCGCTGCTCCAACAGATCTTGCCCTGCATGACCAGGCCCCGCGGAGCCACGAACACAGTGAGGGGGTTTGCAGAGCAGCTCCGTGCGCTTGAGATGCAAGGCGGCCCTTTTGTCCCAACACCTAACCACTCACGTCGACCAGGCATGCAGCGGTGAGATGGCAGGTTCCGAGTGCATGCTTTCTGCCCATTGCCACTCGTGCTCGCGCTCGCATTCAGACAAAGGCCCCAAGCCACGACGCGCGCTGAACGCCCAACACAGCGTTCTGCCCGCTGGTATAACACTGCAACAATGGCTGCTGTGCAGCATGCTCAATATCCCGGGCGGCAAATCATCTGCATGCTTGACCGCTCCTACATCATCCTGCATGGCCTTCACTGTCGCCAGGTACCGCTTGGGGGCTGCGCCAATGACAGCTCGCTTACGGCCTCTAGCGTCTGCGCTAGGGCGGGCTTCCTATGACGACATTGCCAGCAAGCACCCATGATGCGCCCACATCCTACAGCACCTTCCACCAGCGCGCGTGTCAGCGGGGTGTGCAAATGGGCCTTGGCTCTCATCATTCCTCCCAGCTAACCATCCGGTCCGCGTCAATGACAGGCCGAAGATACGGAGCACGAAACAACCTGCCCCAGGCCAATCGTCGACGCTGTGCTATCGGCTCAGGATTTCGTCATTGGTGGATATAGCGACCGCACACACAACCAGCCCTGCTACACATGACGCCTCCATCCCAAGGGCAAGCCGATATTGGGGAGTGCGACTGATTGGAGCTCTGTGGGAAGCCAAAGTGGTGTCTTCCTCAAGACTCGGCCCAGCGTGTGAGTCGAGTACAGTTACATGGTGCCGAGCAGGTACACCGACTGCGACCGACGAGCCTGTGGTGCCCCTATTGGACAAGGCAGTTCCCGAGACTGTCGTGGATGCCGCAGCTCGTGACCCGCCATCTGGCTAAGCTACAGTCGTTGCAGCCAAAGCAACATGGACGGCGATCAAACGCTTGCCCATTGCTTAGGTATGCGCACAGGCGCTGCTTCAGGGGACTAATTTCACGTCGGGCGCTTTTTTTTCTGAGTGCGCCGTGCACGACGGAGAGTCAGGAGAGGGGCGGAACTAACGCTAGGACAGAGGGAGAGAAACTCACAGAGTTCGAGTTTACGCAACAACGTGGAGATAGTTGTGGCGGTCCGACTCCGCGACGCGAAAGCAGCCTCTCCGGCCAGTGTCCGGCGCGATGCACCTCGAAACCGCAAGCTTGCGAAGCCGCCTTTTCGGTCCCTTTCTTGGTTGCGGTGGAGCGTGCTGCTAGGCGACCGTTGTTCTGCAGCGTCGAGTGTCGACAGTCTCAGAAGCAATGCTTAGGGGGTGATCAGATATCGCCAGGATGAGGACACAGGGCAACTCCCAGGCCTGCCGCACTCGTCAGCATTACTGCGGAGCATTTCACTCTTATCGCTCATCAGGCTAGCGCTCATTGACCAAAACGGCAGGATGCAATTGTGAGTGAATGCACTAGTCCACTTCCATGCCCCTCGTCGACCCTGGCCAAGTGGATGCACGCCAAAACAAAAGCCAAAAATCCCTCCCGCGCCTACCGCCCGCTGATTCGCAGCTGTCTGGCAGAGACGAAAGGCTTGCCTAGCGGCGAGGGCTTGTTTGGCGCACCACTGGCCTCTCACGGGTGAGAGGGCTGCCGGTGATAGCGCAATGGAGAAGCGGTAGACGCTGGCGTGAGTAAACGGGAGCTGAAGGCTGTTGAGCCCACTGCGCTCAATGGCGCGGATGCCACATCGGCCGTGGGCAGGCCATTGAATAACGCTCCCCACACGCTTAAAAGCAGCGTGCAGAAAGATGCCTTAGCGCAAACCATCCCTGTCGTCACCGACGTAGGTGCTTCCGGGGTCTTCAGCCAACTTGCATGCTCACTATGCTTGGCTGCCAGCCTATGATGGAGGTGCTGTGAACCCAAAAGACGTAAACGCTTCAAGGAGCGGAATTTATCAGTGTCTCTTCCCCGATAAATCGCCTGCTGATCAACACTCCCCAACCTCTAAGCTTTACTCAATCCTAAATTGTCTCTTGCCTTAACTCGTACCAGAGACTATCAATACTGCTTTCATCATCGTTACCCTCACATCCTTACTTCTTTGTCGCTGGTTTGCTTTTGGAGCGAATAACGTTACCGAACCTTCCACCGCGACACGCAACACGCAACCCCAGCCCACACGGTCCGCCCCTGCACCCGCTGGGCATTCTGCTCCTTGCAAGCACTGTGCTTCACTTGAAACGCTCGAGCGTCTGCCACCCAGTCACTGGTGTCCGCTTTCGCCCTACACCTAATCTCGCTGGTTCATCGCCACGGCTCCTGGTTAGTACAGGTCAACTGATCGACATACCAGAGGGATTATCTTTACTCGACTTGGACTACCACTGCACGGGAGTCCCCAGTGTCAGAGTGAATTCAAAAGGTCGCAGATCCCACCACTGAGTACCTGTGATCGACTATCTCCACGTTTTCAACCCTCGAACTATCACGTTTCACACCTGGATCTACGAGTAGAGTGCCTGTTGTAACACTCACATTCGTCTTCTTGTACCACCTTCTCCTCCGGTCCTTTCCACCTCACCTCCGCAACCCTCGACATCGCAATGGCAATGGCAGTCGACAACCGCCAGCAACCCCAGCTTAGCAGCATGGGCTACGATCACATGCGCTACCCCCAACAACAACCACACTTCACCAACCCGTGGGTGTCCACCGGCGCCTCGCAGCAGCAACTGTACCAAACAACGGTCGCACCCAATGTGGACGCGCAACGGCCTACCAGCATTGCGATCCCGTTCCACAGTCTGCCAGTCACAGCTCCTCCCATGGGACAAGGTATTACTCTCCCGGACGGTACTTTCGGAACAGAGAACTTACTTGTTACGTCTGAAGATATCATGTCGCGAGGATACCCTACTGGCTATGCTACCTCTGGGTCATCACCAAACCAAACCTATGCTCCTACTTCCGCACCCTACTCTCAGGTGGAATATGGCAACACAGAAAGGAGCCCGTACGCATACCAACAGGATGCCTCCCGCCGCTCTTCACATCCGTCAGTCCCCTCAATAGCCTTCTACGAGTCCGTAGAGAGCGCAGCCCAACGACAACGCCAAAGTTCACTTGTTGACTTTAGCAGAATGAACGCACAGCAACCGCGCAACAGCTTTAGCGATGCGCTTGACGCAAGCCGTGGCATGGTTTCCCTGAGTCAGTCAGACATTACCCCCAGGAATATCTACGGCTCTCAAGGAACCAGCCGCAGCTCGACCGACTCCTACGGCTTCCCTTCCGCACACTCGACACACTCGTCAATCTCATCAGGCAGCTATGGCCCGAACGGGTACTACGGTGGTGAGGGCTCTGTGACAGATTACAGCTCTGCCTCGGAGTCTGTCGATCTTGGCAACTCGCGCACTCTGCCCCGCCCCAATGCGCTCCTCGGTGCCAACATGCCTCCCGCGCCCGCGTCGATGATGAGCCAGTTCAGCTCAAAGGTCTCCTCCAGCTCGCAAAAGAAGCACAAGTGCAAGATCTGCGACAAGCGCTTCACACGACCAAGTTCGCTACAGACGCACATGTACAGCCACACTGGCGAGAAGCGTAAGCACTCCCTAGCACACCACCACCTACATCACTAACATTATGACAGCATTCGCATGCGAAGTAGATGGCTGTGGCCGCCACTTCTCCGTCGTATCCAACCTGAGGAGACATCGCAAGGTTCACAAGAACGACGGCAGCATCGACCACCCTTCACCGGAGAGTGTCGATCACTAGGTGATCACCACCTTGGTCGCATTTAGTGCCTTGCTTGTCTCGACCCCGTCCCAGGACCCTCTTCAACCGCTTCGTCGCACACGTCTTCAGTACATATAATGTTTTGAGATACCACCGTCGCGCGTTTCCTAGTCACGACTATAGATCGAAACGACAACAATCTGGGACGGTCCTTCCCTTCTACCCATCGCTGCCCACCACGGTTTTTTACTGAGATACCACCTGGACCTCGACTCGAGAGTCCACCACGGCGTTCTGGTGTTCCGAATTACGAGTATTCCGTTTCCGAGCGATTTTCAACACCCTGTAACATTACGCGGTTGTCTTATCCGGGCCTGGTCTCTTGCCGCCCGCCGTTGCTTATTTAATCTTTCGACATTGCTCGACAAGGGCTTTGACCCATAGTCGTCATGGAGCATTTTGTCATCACCATTCGCTTATACCCTTTAATATTTTAGACTCTCTTTTAGCAACCACCCTTTCCCGACATAGAGTCGTGCGGAGGGTCGGTTAGCACAATGACGTTTGTACAGTAGTAGCTTGCAGCGCGCGCGCATAGGTGCCACCCACCGAATGGGGGTACAAGCCAGGATGGCTTTCCGACAGACACTGAGTCGTCGAATACAGGCAGCGGGATCGAAATGACGCATCCCTCCATATTGTGGATAGGAACGCGGCTGAAATCAAAGACCCTTGTTTTATCCCATGCATACCATCTCCCGTTTTTTCTCTGTCTCGAAAACTTCCAAATTCTTCTCACCAGCTGACATAGTGACGGCAGCGGCCCTTTGGTTCGGGACCATGGCGCGGTCTCCGGTCGTCACTTGCGATACCTCGGTCGCCGGTTTAGCCAACGCGACCTCGTCATGACCTTGTCTCCGCAATGCCATCATTTGGCGTCCCGTGAGCGGTGGGCTTACGACAAGGGGTCGGTCTTGGCTCCCGTCATGCAGCGTCAGCCCCTTGCTAGCCGCAAGACCCTTCTTACCTCAGCGAGTGGGATGTCTGCCGCCGCACCTTGGGCCGCCAAAGGCTTTGGTTCTATGCTATCATTCGCTTTCACACCCACCGGTCCCGTCACTCATGGTAGCCCCTGCCATTAAAGTCGGAGTTGCGTACGAGGCTGAGTGGGACGCAACGATGTCACTTGTTTCACTCGAAAGCGCAAAGCCCCATAGCTGCTGACGTCGGGCTTTCTCTCTGCGTCGCGTCGGCTGCGGGACTTTTTATTTTCTCTGCTTTGCAGGGAGTGCCAATCACGATGCTCGCTTGTAACAGTGGGTCACGCGCTGGAGACGGTCCGAAAGCAGCCTGAGATGAGATCGTAGTGTGCCTGACGGCTGTAGAGTCGTGCCATTTTTCGAGTAATGATCGTCGTAAGGACGCGACGACTTACAGCATCGCGAAACTTGAGGCAACATATCGCGTTACGAGAACGTGACGAGGCGAGTGCGTGACTCTTTCGCTCCGCTTGCTACTGGTTTCCGCCGCGCCTGTTGGTGCCCGGAGAGTGCGCTGTAATCTAGCTTGCAATACCGCCGAACCACCACTCAGGACAAAGTATCTCCGCCATGGTCCTAAACACCTGTCTTTTCGCCACCCGCTCCGGCTCCTCTATTTCGGTCGGCCTTTGAAACCGCAAACCTTGTGGCCACCACACGGAATTGCAAGCCATCATGCAAGCCAGTGTTGCGTTTTTGACCGTTGGTTCGTAAGGGAGACACCCTTTCGCTTTGCTATCCTAATCTCCGACGATCGCATCTCCAAGTAGTACCATGCACCGACACGCTCACCAAGCGAGGGCGGAGTGCCTTAGCTGAAGCGAACTGGTGTCGTTGGGTTATAGTTCCGCATACCATGATATTCCAGGATGCGAAGTCCACAGCCTACCAGCATGCACTTCCTGCGCAGCCGTCTCATGTTAAGCGACCATGGCTGGTAGTATAATCTCAATCCTGGTCGTGTCTACGCCGCCTGAAAACAACCATATGAGGCTTGGGATTGCATGCATTAATGCCCTTGCTATTCTTGATCTTGACGAAAAGAAGGGTCTCTGCAGCGGTTAACTACAAGGATGATAGGACTATGGCCATACGCCTCATCTTCACTACACATTGCGGTGCTACCATGTCATGAAGAGTTGAGGGAAGCAGGTTTGATAAGGTCATTCGCTACCGCTATTTCCACATGATGTACTATGAATCCTTCACAATCTCTGGCTGCGACAAGCGGGACTTGCACTTTGCATTCTACGTCGTGATCCACTATGCTAACCCTCGTCAAGCATGAAATCCGCTTCGCAGAGATGAAGCCGCCAGCAGAGACTACAAACACGGCTTGCGCGTAACACAATGCCAAGCCGAACTCCACCGCCATTCCTCGAAGCAAGCACCAGATTCAAGCATCAAGTAATCTCCACTACGACGCCAGCTAGTCAGCACAGATGCGTTGTCGTCCGCTGGTGGTGTAGTACGTTATCCTCCCTAAAGTGGGTCTCATATCGAGATTGAACCAACCCCGCGTTCCCAAGTCTGATCTACGACAGTTTCAGCCCTCCCGCGCCTGTTGTAAGGTATCCACACGCTGAACACGCGCAGGTCCGGGTGCCTAACCGATGCTTTTGTGCCTTCCTATTTTGTTGGTAGGCGTGTTAGATTCCGTGTCTCGGGACCCATAGGACGCGCAATCGTCCTCTCGAGCAAATTGCTCGCCTAGAGAAACTTTGGTACTCTTTTGTAATTTCAGGATTCTTGTATCCCGCTGCTTTCGAAGCGGGCGATGTCGGCGTCTTGGGATCGGTGCTCACTCGCGTCCGTAGGAAATTTTCTGTCGCTTCGTCTTGTTGCCGTCATCGTCGTCGTCGTCGGCTGCCTTCTTCTTCTTGCTTCCTCCTGGCCTCGCTCCGTTTGTAGGTTGGCTCGATTCGCGCGTAGGGAATGACGAAGTCGGGGTAGGAGCGTGCGATGGCGTCGCGGAGCCCGGTGTGGAGGATTCCTGGAGTGCAGTCAGCATCAATTCTCTGGCTGTCCATGAGCAAGCGCGGTATCTCTCCACGTACCCTCAGGAAGCTTGTAGAGCTCCGACTGAATATCCGGTCTGCATCACTGATGGGCGCTTTCCGTCTGGTCGCGGTGCCTGCTCCTCCTGCTGTTGTGGTGGTCGCCGCTCCCTTGATGTAGTTGTCGAAGCCCTTGATAATGTTTCCGGCGCTCGTTTCTTCGAGGTACTGCGTCTCGACTCGGAGGATGTTGTCCTCTAGTTGAAGCTGCCATGGAAAGTCAACACAGAAGTTCACAACGCGTCATTGGCTGTACTGACCAGACTGTTGTCGATGATGCGCTTCTTGTTGAGCGATTCGCGCAAGTCGCGTCGCAGTCTCTCGTAGTAGGGCATTCCGCGCGAGCTGTCTGCGCCCGTGTTGTTTGCGCTTCCTGGCGCCGCGTTCTCGGCCATAGTGATACTTCGGATGTTGGCTTTTGGTAATTCCGGAAGTAGAGGTTCGCGGCTGCAGCAGTTGTCGTCGGTCCCTAGTCCGGTAGATCCCAGGTAAACGGTCGCGGTTGCCTTTGGGTGAACGCGGAGGCTAGCGTTGCTGAGCTCGGGCCTCTTCAGCAAACGCAACTTCTAGATCTCGAGCAACGATGCCATCGCACCACATCTCCTTCCCTCCTCCCGCCTAGCTGCCATCTGTCGCCTGTACAGTCGCCGACACCTTCCGCTTACCAACGTCGCGTATACCTGCTCCGGACGCGCTCAAGCACCCCGCGCCGAACCTCCGACCTCTCAGTCGCAACAACAAATCAGAGAGACCTTGCCCGCGTGACAGCGACAGAATCTCTCCCAATCACCCAAGCAGCAGGCCCATCCTACTGTGTTTGCGACTTCACAAACATCGTCGACGGTTTTACCAAGACAACAACAATCTTGCGCCCGGTGTATACCAAACTTCGAGGATTGCTGCCTGAACTATGGCAATGGACGCCAAAGAGATTGAGCTCCGTGGCAAGGCCATCGGAAAAGCCGTGGCCGAGGGCGAGCCAAGCGCTTCTGTAATCAAGCTGCTCAACGACTTGAAGACGGGTGTGCAAGCGACCGAGGATCTCTTGCGCTCGACCCGCATTGGTGTCACCATTAATCGTCTGCGATCGCACAAGGACCCGGCTGTACAAAAGCTGGCGACAGAACTGGTAGCAAAGTGGAGGGACGAGGTCAAGAAGAAGCAGCCACCCAAGATGAATGGTCCCGCAAAAGCAGCCGCGAACGGAGGTGCAGCATCTTCGCCAGCTCCTCCACCCTCAGGGACTGCGTCACCAGCCCCCAGCCTGGCCAAGAAGAAGCACGACGTCGCCGCCGACAAGCGCAATCACAAGACCGACAAGGTCAAATACCAGGTTACTGGGGACGAGGCACGCGACAACTGCGTAAGGCTGATGTACGATGGCCTAGCCTTCATGAGTGAAGCGAGTAAGTTCGAGCATATGGTGTACCTTGTACTTGACTGACATGCGCAGTGCCGGACGAGATTCTCGGTGTCGCAAAGCAAGTCGAAGCCGCCGCCTACAGTAACGCAGGTAGCGTAAACAATACCTACAAGGAAAAGATGCGCTCTCTCTTCCAGAACCTCAAGAATAAATCGAACCCTCAACTCCGCAGGCGCGTATTCAGCGGCGATATACCCGCGAAGCAGTTTGTCGTCATGACACACGATGAAATGAAATCGGATGCGCGCAAAAAAGAGGACGAGGAGTTGGAGAAGCTCAACATGAACCAAGCCATGGTTGCACAAGTCGAAAAGGCCATCTCCAAGGAGTTCCAGTGCGGAAAATGCAAGCAGAAGATGGTCAGCTACAGTCAAGCGCAGACTAGGTCCGCTGATGAACCTATGACTACATTCTGCGAGTGCATGAACTGTGGCAACCGGTGGAAGTTCTCATAGACAGTGGTCGGTTGTGTTCACGTGTGGTGCAGATTGTACGCGTGCGTGGTGTATCAGTATAGCGGGTTGCGGCAAACATTGAGTAGCGGGCGTTTATAAAGGTGGCATCGAGGGCGTCGGTCCATTGCGGAAGAGTGTCTGCGTTTCGACTTTCTGGTCTAATCTGCGGAAGGAAAAAGCAGATGCAAGCTTCTCTTCTTTCGGCACTGATGGAGAAGGTTACTATATCAAATATAATTTGGTCCCAATTCTTTCACAACCATCGCTTCTTCCATCCACTTCTCCAACACATGTTTGCCATATTCATGGGTTCTCTGGAGGTTATTCAGACTCGATGTAAGAATAGTTTTCTTCCTGAGAGACCATTTAAAGGCACTTGTATGTATAGATTTGCTTTACCAATAATGACCAGCATACTTATCGCCAGTAAGAGTAAATCTTCCAAAACGAGCTCAGGTCTTATTCGGACTTCAGGCTCCATCTCCTTATTATTACCTCTCTCGCTACACAGAAGCTCTCATGTTCTTTTGACACGATTTGAGCCGTCATTCTGTACTTGTCTACAGCCTGTTGAGCTACAACACCCCCTTCAAGACTTCCGGCTATTTCCTTCGCGTAGTAAGAGTAGACGATCGCCGGGAATTACGAGGAACGAAAGTCTCGAAAACTCACCCTGTCAAACGATAGACCACATGCAAAGCCATCTTGACATCACCAGCCAAACACAGCACTGTCGAGGTACAAAGTGAACAGCCTCACCGTGCACAACCCCTACCAATAGACCCGTAACAGATGTCAGAACGATAACAACAAAAGGTCATAGCAACTCGAGAAACAGTATAATTCGCTATTCTTGTCGTCGCCATGGACTCGCAGTTTTGCTCAAACGAGTACGCTACAACGGTATTCCGAAGATTGAATATGCACAATGCACCCGCCCAATCCGTGGGGGATGGTAAATTACAACGCCATCGTCAAGTTAACAAGACATAGAGAGAGACTGCGAGAGGAAAAAAAAAAGATACTATGCAATGCACCGCCGACGCTTTGGTTTTCGGCCTCATCCGCTCAGAAAAGACTCCAACAGGTGAACTTGCTGGATCCAAAGCTAACAATGCAACAATCAACGACACTCGGTTACGGCCCGGCACTCCAAGTCTCCTAGAACTTGAACGTGCTCTTCTTCCGTCCTAGACTGAAGCGGTTTTTGCCGTCCTTGTCGGTGTCGGTGGTGGGTGTATCGGGCGGGTTGTGCTCGTCTGTCGTGCCGTCGTGCTTGTCCTTGCCTCCGGACCAGAATTTGGGTTTGGCTTTGAGACTCATTGATGTGTGCCTAAAACGACTCAATCCGCTCATACCCTTGACGCTGCCAAAGCCATTCGCAGCCTTGTCCTTCTCCCCGACCGCATTTGTAGGCGGTGGTACAACCTCCCCACTCGCGACGCGCTTCTTCTCTTCTTCAGCTGCTGATGTTTTGCTGGCTTCGAGTGCTGCACGGAGGTCATCTTCTTGTTTGCGGTAGTTTTCGCGCCGTTGTATTTCCATCTCTTTGCGCTTTTCCCTCGCTTGCCTCTCAAGCTCCTTCTGTTGAGCCTTTTGTTCCTTCTCTTCTTTGCTCTTGCCGAAGAGCCCGAGATTACTTTTACGCGGAGCGAGTACGGGAACCTGAGTTGTGGTATGTTCGACTGGGTGATGGTCGGTGTTCGTTTGAACATGTGCAAGCGGTGGGGCGGTAGCTGCATGGTCGAGGCTTGCGAACTTGTCGGCCTCTTCCATCGTGGGGGTGGTCGCGTTGTGGAAGGTATGATATGACTGGCCGTTGACCCCGTTCGCTTTCGGTGTCGTGACTTCCTCCTGTGCCATCTTGGCAGCTTGCTCTGCCTCGGCGAGAGCGTCGGCTTCTTGCTCCTTCATCATGGCTTCTTCTGTTGTCTCTTGGTAAAACAAGACATATGCACAAGCCAGCACATTCTCTCCACCGAAAAAGTTCCTGACGTAGGCTTTGTCTACCGGCTCAACCATCTCGTCGTCGAATAATAGCCAGCCTCGATCTTGCGTCTTGATGATGGATACGTAGTGACCATGATAGGGTCCACCTCCTATGTGCACCACAACTGCATATAGCTCGTATAGTCTGTCTGGGTCTTCTGCTTCATCGGTGGTGTTGAACAGCCGGAGGTAGAAGGGGTATACGACGCGGTGGAAGAGCTTCTGCAGGCGCTGGAGGTCCTCGGTATATTTAAAACGCTTGAGATGCAAGGCAAGAATTTTGGGTAGTCGCTTGATCTTCATCCTCTTTTCCGCCTCCTGCAAGCCTCCACAGTTGTCGCAATGGAATTTGTTTCGTTCACACAACATCTCCTCTTCTGAGAACTTGCGCAAACAGCTCGTCACTGACGAGTGCTGTTCTAGATCAACAGACAGATCCAAGAAGGCCTCGTCTCGCTGTGATGTGTTTTCGCATGTGAGGCATCGTGTTTCGGACGTTAATGTGCCTTCAAACAGCTCGTGTACCCACCCAGAGTTTGACTTGGCAGAGGCCACCGAGTTCCGCGCGGTCACTACTTGGCCATCCGTTACAGTCTCGCCGTCCTCGGTTATCTCTTCCACTTGGGCTGGGCGACTCTTGGAGTAATTCTCGACATTATCTACGACCTCGTTCAGCAGTAAGTTCAGGAACTCGTGTGCATCCTGGTGCATAGGTGTCCGGAACATCTCATTGTCCCGCCGCAATATCTCGAGAAGTTTGTGTGGGCTGACGACGCCTATGCGTGATCTGTGTGCTATGACGGCCTCGAATATATCTTTCAGCGATGAGAATAGCGATTCGTTCATGCCATATGCGTTTGCGTTCTCGTAGTCCATCTGCAGAACCGGACCGGCCGCCAGAGCCTGCTTCTTCTTGTACTCTGGCGAGTCTTTGTTATCCTCGGGCTTGGTGCCTGGGGGCTGGTTCGTCGCGCCTGGCGTGGTTGCTGGCTTTGCGGGACTTTTGGCATTTGGGCTGGAGAGTGAGGTGCGCCCCGTGGGCGAGAGGGCTGTACTCTGGCCATTTGGGAGGTTTGTGTTGAGTTTGAGGGGGCCTGACGTGGGCCTCTCGAGGGCTTCTGGGGGCGAGCGCGCGGGAAAGTTGATGACCTGTTCTCGAAAGGGCACTGAGTAGTATAGACACTGGACTATCGAGTTGCAGTAGCTGGCGGGCAGTCAGTATGTGTCGGGACGGGAGTGGACGAGACGTGTGCATACCATGTGCTTCCAAACTAGAGCATAGCGTTGTCAGCAGGCGACTCGCGAAGGGCGGTTACGTAGCCAGACTTACATTCTCAAAGCCGAAGAACTTGTCGCTGCCGTCGCCGCGCAGAGGGCCCGCGTTGAGCAGCAGCTTCTCGAGCGGCGTCACCTCGGGCGCGTTGGGGTCTTTCCTGACGGGTATGCTGCCGGTCGCTGGGCTCAACGGCGGCTGTGGTATGTCAGTCAGGGCCAGCCATTGCCGACGAACGCGCGACTCACAGCACCGGACTTGATGCGACTGAAAAAGGAACTCATGGCTGGGGTATCGTGCGCAGGGAAAGGGTGGGGTGCAGGCGGACGAGGGCTAATGCGACAGCACTTCAGGCGATGTGGGCACGGTCGTGGTGCGAACGGGCTGGGGAAGGTGCTACTGGGTGCGGGCCCAGGGTTGTGGAAGGAGCGGAGGGCAACATGGAGGCCGGCAGAGGTACGAGGCGTGAAGGATGCAATTCACGCACAGCGGCTTGGAAGGCTGGCAGGTTGGGGAAGCAGAGCCGGAAGACGGACCAAGGCGAGGCGAGGCATGGCTCTTTGGGATAGCTAACGCGACTAGAGGCGCCATAAGAGAGGCCGATGCCGAGAGATCCCCACGACCTGGCACACGCGACCCCGCCAACGAGGAACCGCCTCGGACTAACGCGCTGAAGCCAGCCGTTCCATCCAATGCTGTCCCGGCCAGCGAATTGTATCACCCACGCGGTGGGGCGCGATACCGAAGAACATGCATAGAACATCCGATGCTGATGCCCCATCGCGACACGCTGACCCTCGACGGCACCCAGCCCAGCCCGTCGACGGTGTGCCTGATGGACAAGACGCTCAGCCGCCTGCATCGAGGCTAAACTCCCACCAGTCATGCGCCGCGCTTCTAGAACAAGACTGGCAAGCAACCGTGGCGCTTGTCGGCTGCCAGAGCGCGATCGTCATTGGGGGACGAGGGAACTGCTTCTAGCGTCTTCCCATACTGTGGTTGTGACATGCACTGCAAAAGTCCAGAGCATGACGACACCAGGCCTGACAGTCCAGAATTTCACCCCCGCCAAGTCGCTGTCAACTACACTCAAAGTCCAACACCGACACCCATCTCAACATATTGCCGGGGCCATGCACATGATTCAATAGCAGGCGGGCACCCTCCCGTCTTATGCAGCACGGCACACATCCCCCGCATATCAGCTTCGACGACAGGGTATCCATGGTGGGTCCGAATGGGTGTGCGGCAGTCATGCGTTCATGTTAGTTCCGTATTACTCACTACATTTCTACCTCTGTCGCTGTGGACGACGAATTACAAGAAGTGTACACGTACTAGATACACTTGCCTCACGAAAATGCCCAAGGCGGGTGTGCACTGTTGTGCGCCTGCCGTTGAAAATAGCCACGCGAGAATATCAGCCACCCTTTTACCCGAACTCCATCTCAACTCCTCCAAATGCTGATAGCCCACGGAACACAAATATGACACATGAATGATACAACAAAACAAGGCTTAGAGTCTCCGCAGTCGCTTGCCAGCTCCCAGCTCGATAGCTGTGCGGCTGTTAAGAATGAGCTCCTCGTTTCCACCCTCTGGCGGGTTAGCCTGGATGTACTCGCGCCGTATGCGAGCGGCTTCTTTGTCCCACGTATCTACGCGCTCTTTGAAGTCTGCTGTACTTGCTGTCGCGTCGTCTCGTGCGTTGCTGGCTTGGTCGAGGTAGGGCTGCTTGACTTCTTGCTCTGCCGTGCGCCACCGTAAGCCCACAGCATTACGGATCTCCTGCTTCGGTGCTTTGGCTTCAGGATTGCCTGTCCTAGCTTTGTGGGCGTCATCGCACTCCTGCTTGCAGATGTACCAGAAGTCCTTGGTGAACAGCAGGAATGGGTTGACTCCTGTACGTCCTGGCTTGATTGGACGTTCACCAATCTGTTCCAATATAGCCCCTATAATGGCAGCTTCATAGTCTTCGTCGCGTTGTATCCGTCCAGTTTTGTTATCTCTCGACTTCGACGTTGATGTTGGAACGGCAGGCTCGAATCGGCGTTTCGTCTCGACGCTGGGTGTCCCTGGCGATTGTTCGATCTTGACTACTTTCTTCTCAACAAGTGGGCTGGGTATCTTGATAGGCCCGAAAATTGTCTCAGCAACCTCCGCAGCAACCCGAAGGCCTGACAGATAAGCGCCGTGTACCGTTGCGGGATGTGTACCACAAGTCGCCTCTCCGGCGAAATGTAGTGGGCCATGGGGTCGCGCCATGATATCGTAGTCTCCTGCTTGTGTCTGTGGCCCGACGTATGAATAGCTGCCTCGGGCGAACGGATCTTTTTTCCAACGCGTCACTATCGCTTCTGTTGGGAGCGGAACGTGGTTCGGTGCGAACATCGCGTCGAGCCGGTCCGTGACCTCTTTAACGAGCTGATCGTTCGACGTCGCTTCGGCATAGTGAGCAGCGTCGCCTGCCATCAGCGCTATCAGCACTGGCTTCCCGCTTGTCTTGATACAGTTCCAGAAGAGATAGAATCGTCCTCGTTTCGTAGAATAGTCTTCCGGTCGCATGCTGGCTTCCTCTTCTGCTTTGTTGAGCAGGCCGAACATGTCTCGGTCTGGCTCCCAGAAGGCCTTTTCGTATACGAGAACGATCTATGCATAGTATTAGAAAGGGTAACAATGGTCTCATAGTTGAACTGACCTTGTTGAGGAGACCGAAACCCATTCGTTCGATAACGTCCTGCTTCCAGTCAGGCAGAGGAGGCTCGAACTTGATTGACCCGGACTTCAGCACTCCCAGTGGGGTTGTTAAAACAACCTGGTCGGCCTCGTACATCTCGCCTTTTGTGCACTCAATCCTGACAGCTTTGCCCAGGTGCTGCTCCTCAGTGTTGTAGTGAACGGCTTTGATAGGGGTGTTGAAACGGACATCCAGCTGACTGGGACATTGCCAGAGGCCGCGCGGAACTTGTTGATAGCCTCCGATCACCTCGCTGTGCTCACCTTCAAACTCGTTGCCGATGTCCTGATCCCAGCCGCTCAGACTGAGCTGGTTGACGCTTACTGCATTCGCATATTCGAGATTAGCGTGATGCCAGTTCAGCAGACGCATGTCTCTAGGCTTCAGATCGACAAGCGATTGGTATTGGAGAAGACCCTCGTCCATAGTCTGCCCAAGTGTGGGATACTGGGACGCTTTCGCAATCGTGTCAAGATCTAAAGACTGCGTCCTTGATGCACCTGCTTTGAGTTCCCAACCCATACTTTGCACCGTGTCAGCTGCTGTGACATCCGGGTTAAAGCCAGCGCTGAGTTGGTACGCTCTACCAGCTAGCTTCTCCACCCCTGTTGTCGGTTTCTCTTGCTTCATTGACGCGGTGCTCGCAGCGTTTGCGGATAGGGGAGCATCGGAGTGTTCTAATTCGGCAACGGTAGGACCGCCAACATCAGCTGGCTCACGGCCAAAGGCCATCAGGTCACGATCACCTTCTACCGTCCTATGAGCTGCTGGCTTGTTTCGGTATGCTGCCGCTCGTTCGAGGACATCGTTGTACAGCTTCTCCACCAAGATGTCTTGACCCCTCTCCACAACCGTGCCATCGTAGTCGTAGAGTATAGTGTTGTCGCGAAGACCGTGGTAGGGTATGCCGAGCTGACCTCGGATGATCGAATTCAACGGGTTGCCGTGTTCGAATCCAGTAACGATCTGAGCGCCCATCTCAGCTGTACAGCGATGCCCAGGTGGGAGTGTAGAGCCGGACTGCTTGAGAAAGGGGTGTGAATAGACACGGCCCCCAACGCGTGGGCGAGCTTCAAGGACAGTAATCTTAGGTGGAAGTTCTCCTGCTTCTGTCAACTGATCACCAAGCTGGGCGAACAGTCCTTCCAGATGGCGAGCGCATCCTAGCCCTGACATACCCGCACCCACCACGATTATGGTCCGTCTTCGCGCGACCTTGGCTTTCGACTTGGGTAGTGTACCAGTAGTATCAGGCACCTCAGCGCATCCGAAGTTGATGTATCCATTCCTCATGAGCCACAAGTGTGCCACCTTCGCGAGGCCAAAATAGCGCTTGTCACGAGCGCATCCCGCCGCTTCTTCGAGAGAGACGTATACCAGAGGATTGCGATGCCACAAGCGAAGTATCGCGTTCCTGATGTTTAGGTAGATGGTAACCTGGGCGTGAGTTACATGATCTCGTAATAGCTCGTACTCAGCAGGATGTAGAGTAAACGGGTTGAGCCGACTGTTCTCTGCTGCTAGGATACATTGCCTGCCAAACTCTGGCCAGGAAAGCTCTGCAGGTATGCTTGAATTCGCCTTCATCTCAATGACCTTTCCTTTCGCCGGAAGAGAGTTTGTCCTTCGATGCTTCTTCGGCTGTTCGTGTGACTGCGGAAGCTCGGGGGTTGAAGATGCATGTGATGTGCGACTCAGGCTCTGTGGTGTTCTTGTCGTAAACGCTGCGTCCCTTCGATGATCTTTCAACGATGAATGAAGTTTCGCGTCGTTTCCGTTGGCAATCGCATGCGAACTGCCGCCCTTCAGATGCGATGAATGTTTGTTCGGGATATTAGCCAGGCCGTTGATGCCTGAGTTTGGTGTGAATGGTTTTTGCAGTGGCGAAGGTGTATAGTTGGCCCCATATCCATTAACGAATGCACCTGGAGTGGACTCCTCCCCTTCTTGACTTGTACCCAGTTCTGATGTATCGCGAGAATCGCCGTAGTGCACGGACGACGCACTCGATTCCCGGCCGTAGCCCAGGTTACTAAACCCAGGTATAGGTGCGATGCCGCCTTTCAGATGTATGCTATCATTAGACATTGGCATCGATAGGAGGTCATCGTGAGTTTGGTCGAAGAGATACGTGCCGTCATCGAGTGCGGTGGGATCGGCTGTGGATGCGATGGAGAACATGCTGATGGAGACCCGGGGAGAGAATGGGAGGCACCTGACGAGGAAGCGGCTACGGGCCGCAGTCAGTAGTCGGCCAAAATTCCACTACGAATGTCAGAACGTGTAATGAGTGAGAGTTATTGCGAAAACATGAGGGGTTCGGTTGAAGTTGTAGCGATGGTGGCAGGATGCAAGTAGACGATAGACCTGATGCCCAGAGTTGGAGGTCGAGGCACGAAAAGAAACGCGCCATACCCACCTAGGCAAACTCCGTCCAAGCCAACCCCGTCGTTCCTGACTTCATCCCTCTCCCGCCCACCTCGAGGCGCCCATCTGCCATCCATCATGGCCATGGTGGACTTGCGCATACTTTCTCAATGTTAATGTGTAGCTTGGCATCCAGGAAGCGCCGATAGCTGCAATGCCGACCCCGCTCTTACGGAAGCGAGCAGTGCTACAACTCGTTGCGACACCCAGCCCCAGACATCCGTATCTCCATCTCGAAGGCCTTCACCTGGGTCTAGATATTGCGCAAGACATGCATACACTCTGTTCATACCTCACCAGCAGTCGCGATAGCATGGCTTCGAGGCTTTCAATCATGCCATACATGCCTGCATTCATCATATTGCGCCTCCTGGGGTAAGGCTCGACTGGCGAAGCTAACTGAGAGAACCGATAGAAGCATATGAGAAGAAAAAAAGGCAATACATGTTATCGTACATAGTAGGTACTTCGATACGTATATATCACTCTGATTGGATCATGACTGATGAGACATACAGGACCCCAGAAGCCACCTATTATCACAGACTCCTGCGCAAACCCTCACCGTACTAGATCCGAAACTGCGACTATATCATATCCATCAATCGAGACTCATCATACACATCGTCTATGTGGATCGCGGCCTACCGAATCCCTAATATCGGAATTGGACAATCTTGACTGCGCGTTACAATCTACAAGGGACTATCAGAGATGCCCTCTGCTACCTCGCAGACTTATGTGTCATCCGCTGCACATTATCCTTGGTGCTGCGAGGGTTGTGATGGCCTGCGAAGCCGATGATATACCCTGAAGACAACAGCTGGTGCTACACCATGGACTCAGGGCTGCCAGATCCTGCTAGCACAACCCATCGTAGCCTTTGCCTGATTCTGGGACATATAACGCTCGAATACACATCGACGCTTAGAAGAATGTGTGCTTTCACCGTGGCGCACCGTACTTTTGCAGGTCCCGGGTCGAAAGCCAACTGGGCGTCACGTCATTGACATACTGACAATGTACCTGAACACGATAGAATGTTTGATAGTCTAATCAAATGCACTTTACATCTTCAGTTCTCTCCAAATCCTCTGCCCTTGTCGTGGAGTCTTGACAACGCATGGAATCACGTGATAGATATTGACGCTAACCTTCTATGTAAACCGAGGCGATCGCGCTGCGCCAATTGCCAACAATTCGAGGCCCACACCGTCTTCTGTCTTCACTTCCCACACCTCACGACCTCGCATAATAAACAATGCGATGGCCGTGGTCACGCAACGACGATGACCAAAAGAAAGGTGGACTCGCAGATTGGATCGCGCCAGCGAAGCCAAACAACTGGTCAAGCGCGCTGTATGAGCCGAGGACCCTGATTCCGGCGATCGCGCTCACAGTGTCGACGGTTGCTGGTGTCCGGCTCTACAAGTCCTATCTGCGTCGCATCCCAACCGTCAACCACATCAAGCCAAACTACTACCGCCGCAAAGGTGTATTTGGCCAAGTCACGAGTGTTGGAGATGCAGACAACTTCAGGTTATTCCACACACCAGGTGGGAGAATAGCTGGGTGGGGTATCTTGCCCTGGAAGAAGGTGCCATCAAAAAGAGAGGATCTCGTCAGGCAGACAGTAAGTGTTCTGTAACAAGACGGTACTAGACGTCATGGTAGGACTTCACGTCGTTATTGACGGCTAACTTTGCGCCCAGCTACATATTCGGATTGCTGGAGTCGACGCTCCAGAACTTGCACACTGGGGCCGAGAAGCTCAGCCGTATTCGAAAGAGGCCCATGAATGGCTCATCAACTTGATCCATAACCGCCGAGTACGCGCCTACATATACCGACGTGATCAGTACGACCGCATCGTCGCCCAGGTTTTTGTGCGCAGATGGCTTTTCAGGAAAGACGTTGGGTTGGAGATGCTGAAGGCTGGATTGGCTACCGTATACGAGGCCAAAACAGGTGCTGAGTTCGGTACCGCTGAAGAAAAGTATCGTGCTGCAGAAAGAAAGGCTCGCGAGAACAGGGTCGGGATGTGGTCGAAGCCAAACTTCATACAGAGGATGGGCGGCGCCAGCAGTAAGACACTGGAGAGCCCACGCGAATACAAGAATCGGCACAGCGCTGCAGACAAGGCAGATAAGGCAAAGAAGGCATGATGAGGAAGTTCGGCTAGAGGCACAGTCATACACCTGCTCGTGCGCAGAAGCACACGAGTGCTGCGATCGTGGCAGAAACGCGCCAGGCTTCTTCATCGTGCCGGCCCAAGCATGAGGAGTCACCAACGGTCCGAAGACCCCACAAAGTGAATTAGCGTATTGGCACAATGTGATACTGGTTTAGTTCAATGTTGGCATTTTGTGGATGTGTGATCGTAGAGACTGCAAAGAATGCGGTCCTGAAGGGCGCGAGTTGTTGGCATACTCTACTACAACGAGTGTACGTCTAGGAGTGTCACGACTCGTGCTACCCGCCCTCACAGACGAATGACTACTAAGAAGGTGCGCATGGTGCTGAAAGTAGTAATGCAATGACTTCCGCAACGCGCTAGTGTGACTGTATGGAGAAAGCTCTGCACGACCATGTCAAAATTTCTTCTCATCCGTGCTTGCGTGCCAGAATGCTGGGGATCAGAGTTTCGGCGCCGCAATCGGTGCTCCGCATCGATGTTGCTCGCGACAATATGGTAGCAGACAGAGCAATTCGCATTTACATCGGGCGTACTTGTGACTGGGTCGCGTATAATGAGTGGATCAATTTGAAGAAATGCGAATTAAATAGAGGCAGTAAATGACCGCATACCACGCTTCGTCCCTCCCGTTTCCCAGGATCGCCGACGGTCTTATCTGTGCGTTATCGGAGATAGCTTGATTGGCCCGTCGCGCATCATTGGAATTTTTTGGCTGCCGCATCACATCTTCCCCACAGATTATACATAAACCCGGAGGGAGTCATTCGTGCTCTGCTCAACTGGGTCGAGCTATAAGCCTGCAATTGCACCCGTCGGCCACCGAGCGACCTTCCTCCCGCGCGTTCGACGCCTAATCATCCATCCTCATCCTCTGTCGAGCCCGAAGCTACCCAGTTGCTTGACTGCCTGCAAATGGCTCTCTGCGGACGTCTAGCACGTCGCGTACCTTCCCTTACAGGTCACACCCGCTCTGTTGCTCCTTCCACATACTCTCGAAGTTTCACAACCCGAAGTGCTCGGCCGTTGACTTCGCTCCGCTCCAGCACAGAGTCACCTGCCGCCCTCCGGCAGCTGCGGGCATTCACAAAGGTCGCGTCGACATGGAATAAGACACAGACTGCGCCTAATGCAGAGGCATACCTGAAGAGCGGCGTCATTTCTGGCGCGCAGAACTTGGTCGATGTCAAGAAAGTCCTAGTCATTGGTAGCGGTGGTCTCAGCATTGGTCAAGCCGGAGAGTTCGATTACTCAGGTGCGCATACATTCCCACACGCATACAAAGTTGCGCCATGCTAATCAAACTTCAGGTTCGCAAGCACTCAAGGCCCTGAAGGAAGCTGGCGTCAAGTCGGTTCTTCTCAACCCTAACATTGCTACCATCCAAACATCCCACGTGCTCGCCGACGAAATCTACTACCTGCCTGTAACTCCCGAATACGCCGAATATGTCATCCAGAAGGAGAGGCCCGATGGCATCTTCCTCAGCTTCGGTGGACAAACTGCGCTGAACCTTGGTGTACAGATGGATGCCAAGGGCATTTTCGAGAAGTACGGCGTCAAGGTGCTCGGAACCAGCGTCCAGACTTTGAAGACCAGTGAAGATCGTGACCTCTTCGCGCGCGCGCTCGACGAGATCAACATTCCCATCGCCAAGTCGATTGCCGTTTCCACTGTCGACGAGGCACTGGACGCTGCCGAGAAGGTCGGATACCCCATTATCGTCCGTGCTGCTTATGCGCTCGGTGGTCTCGGTTCAGGTTTCGCGAACAACCCAGAGGAGTTGAAGAACTTGTCAGCTCGTTCCCTCACTCTTTCACCCCAAATCTTGGTTGAGAAGTCCCTGAAGGGCTGGAAAGAGGCTGAGTATGAGGTTGTGCGCGACGCAAGCGACAACTGCATCACGGTCTGCAACATGGAGAACTTCGATCCCCTTGGTGTACACACCGGTGACAGTATCGTTGTTTCGCCCAGTCAGACATTCAGCGACGAGGAATACCACATGCTCCGGTCTGCGTCCATCAAGATCGTCCGTCATTTGGGAGTCGTTGGCGAGTGCAACGTGCAATACTGCCTGCAGCCAGATGGCCTCGACTACAGGGTTATCGAAGTCAACGCTCGTCTTTCTCGTTCATCCGCATTGGCATCCAAGGCCACTGGTTACCCTCTCGCGTACACCGCGGCCAAGATTGGTCTTGGACACACTCTCCCTGAATTGCCCAACGCTGTCACCAAGACCACCACCGCGAACTTCGAGCCCAGCTTGGATTACGTCGTCACCAAGATGCCCCGATGGGATCTCAGCAAGTTCCAGAACGTCAAGCGCGACATCGGCAGTTCCATGAAGTCTGTCGGTGAAGTCATGGCCATCGGACGTACATTCGAGGAGTCTTTCCAGAAGGCTTGCCGCCAAGTCGATCCCAAGTACCTCGGTTTCCAGGGTGAGAAGTACGGCGAGAGCCTGGACGAAGAGCTCAAGAACCCCACCGATCGCCGATGGCTCGCCGTCGGTCAGGCGCTCTTCCACGAAGGCTACACTGTCGACAGGGTTCACGACCTCACCAAGATCGACAAGTGGTTCCTGCACAAGCTCCAGAACATCGTCGACTGCACACACGAGCTTGAGGAGATAGGCAGCTTGTTCGGCCTGAAGAAGGAGATCATCCTCAAGGCCAAGAAGCTCGGTTTCTCTGACAAGCAGATCGCCAAGGCTGTTAACAGCACTGAAGACGAGGTCCGCGCTCGCAGGAAGAGCTTCGGAGTCAAGCCATGGGTCAAGAAGATTGACACACTGGCTGCAGAGTAAGCAATGTCCCTATCTTAACCTCATGCGAGACACATACTGACTTGTTTACCATAGATTCCCCGCAGATACGAACTACCTTTACGTGAGTATACTGTCCTCTTTCATGGCTTCGCGGGATTTGGAGATTTCCACGGATTCAAGTTTTAAGCTTTTAAACATGCGAGAACCTTTCATCTACCCCATTGCAGTCGCTAATCTACCATTCTAGACCACCTATAACGCCTCCTCTCACGATGTAACCTTCGATGACCATGGTATCATCGTTCTCGGCAGCGGTGTCTACCGTATCGGAAGCTCTGTCGAATTCGATTGGTGTGCCGTCAACGCTACCCGCTCCCTCAACGAGCTCGGAAAGAAGACTGTCATGATCAACTACAACCCCGAGACATACTCTGTAGGTGGCATGAACGCACACGTTGGGCCGAACTAACCGTTTTCTAGACCGACTTTGACGTTGCTGACAAGCTATACTTCGAAGAACTCAGTTACGAGCGTGTCATGGATATCTACGAGTTGGAGACTGCCAGCGGCGTTGTTGTCTCTGTCGGTGGTCAACTTCCCCAGAACATTGCTCTCAAGCTCCAGGAGTCTGGAAAGGCGAAGGTTCTCGGAACCGACCCTCACGACATCGACAAGGCCGAGGATCGCCACAAGTTCTCTTCCATCCTGGACTCAATTGGTGTTGATCAGCCCGCCTGGAAGGAGCTTACTTCCTATGAGGAAGCAAAGAAGTTCGCAAACTCCGTCGGATACCCAGTTCTCGTTCGCCCATCATACGTCCTGTCAGGTGCTGCTATGACTGTCATCCGCGGTGAGGACGAGCTGAAGGAGAAGCTCCTTGCCGCTTCCAACGTCTCGCCCGACCACCCAGTTGTCATCACTCAGTTCATTGACGGCGCTCAAGAGATTGACTGCGACGCTGTCGCCTCCAACGGAAACGTCCTTGTCCACGCTGTCAGTGAACACATTGAGAACGCCGGTGTTCACTCCGGAGATGCCACCCTCGTACTGCCCCCTGTCCACCTCGACAAGCGCATCCAGGAACGTGTCAAGGAGATCGCAGACAAGGTTGCCAAGGCCTGGAACATCACTGGTCCCTTCAACATGCAGATCATCAAGGAAGAAGTTGAGGGCTCCGAGCCTAACCTCAAGGTCATCGAGTGCAACCTCCGCGCCTCTCGTTCCTTCCCCTTCGTCAGCAAGGTCCTTGGTACCAACTTCATCGAAGTTGCTACAAAGGCTCTCGTTGGCCGTGACGTTCCCCAGCCAACTGATCTCATGAGCGTTGAGAGGAACTACCTCGCCACCAAGGTTCCCCAGTTCTCCTGGACTAGGTTGGCGGGTGCTGACCCCTACCTTGGCGTAGAGATGTCATCTACTGGTGAAATGGCCTGCTTCGGTAAGGACCTGGTCGAGGCCTACTGGGCCTCCGCGCAATCGCAGATGAACTTCCGTCTTCCCCAGCCCGGTGAGGGTCTCCTCTTCGGTGGTGATGTCACACCCGGTTCGCTCCACTCGAACTCCCTTATCCAGATCGCCAAGTACGTCCACGCACTTGGCTACAGGTTCCTTGCTGCCAACAAGGACGTCAAGGAGCTTTTGGAGAAGAACACCGAGGGCATCAGCGTCGACGTCATCGAGTTCCCCAAGGATGACAAGAGAAAACTCCGTGAGGTGTTTGAGAAGAACGACATCCGCGGCTGCTTCAACCTGGCCAAGTACAGGGCGAGTGGCCTGTTTGATGAGGACTACGTAATGAGGAGGAACGCGGTCGACTTCGGTGTTCCGCTATTCATGGAGCCCAAGGTAAGTTCATTGTCCTGATATTAATAAGATGAGAGGCTAATTGCAATGTAGACTGCTGTTTTGTTCGCTCAATGCATGAGCGAGAAGCTGCCCAAGAAGGAGGGTATCCCTAGTGAAGTCAGGTCATGGAGCGACTTCGTTGGCGGTCGACCATAGAGGAAGAAACTTGTTGGTTACTACGGCAATGCAGATATTTTATCGGGAAAAGGAATGGTTCATTGTAAGAGATATATCCAGATGTAGGGTCGGGTGGGGTCAAGATCTTGGGACGGAATGATCGGGATGAAGATTATGTTCTCATGTGTATAGCGTTTCCAGCTTGTGATCAGCTCTATGGGTCGGTCAGCGGGAGTTGTATCAGTTCCTTTTACTTTCAATCTAGTTGAAAAGTTTGCCGCTCATGTGGCCAGGTAGTCAAGGATACATTGGTTCTACTTTAGTCCGCTGATCTTTGCAGGTATCGTGCTAAAGTGGATGTGCTGTGATACCACGAGAAGATGGTGGGGCATTTCACATCATTTTTTATACATGGAAATCACAATGCACATTCATATCGACAGTCTAACGGCAATAAAAAGCTGGAATAGTTGCTTGAGCAACAGGTACGCTGGCGTCTACATTAGTACGAAACAAGGAGTTAAGAAAGATCTTGAGGCAATGTAGTCTTCTGGGTTGTCTGTGTATTTCGATAGCTAGGTTGAATCCCCTGGGATGAGGTGCTGGAAGCCACGTTTTGTTTGTTGTCATGCGCTTTCCCTTTGTAGATGAGAGGCTCTGGGAGGCAGGTGCGACCACTGGGCAGAGTGAAGCTGAGCCTAGTCTTGGCACTACCTCTTACCTCGTCACTTCCACTTCTACTTACTCTTCAACTTCCCACAGCTACCCTTCGAAACGCGCAAACTCCATATGAACAAGATGCCAACTTATTACGATACCATCATCGATCCTTCGGGCGAGAGACTTTCTAGCGAAGCCGCCGAAGTCATGTAAGTTTGAAGTAGCACGACGTTTTGCGAAAGCTAACGCGATGTATAGCTCCGAGATGAACCGCCAGCGCTCACCTCTTCTTCGCCTACCTGCTGAGATACGGAACAAGATCTACGAATACGCGCTCGGTGGTATGGAGCTTCGCGTGTCCTACAGAAGCAAGGAACTAGGCGTCGTTTCTGCAATGTCTTATGATCCGTCCGTCTCGCTCACACCTCTCCATCGACGCGTCGGCTTGACGCTCGTGTCTCGGCAGCTCTACGCGGAGACCAAGATTCTACCATTCGAACTGTGCACTATGGATGTCATAAGGTCCTTGTTCTACAATCAAATAAAGAGACTGAACACCACTCAGCGTCAGGCCATATCAACAATACGTACGCATTACATGAACGCTAGAGATGGCACAATATGGACTATTTTGTGGTCAGAGGTCAGATTGCTGACGGGGCTGAAGCGCGTGGAAGTTTTCTGCTGTCCAACAAATTTGGGACTATCGGGGCGTATACATTCAGTCGAGGCTATCAAGGAGGGACTCGGTCGAGTTGATGTAGACGTCGTGCTCGATTCTTAGGAACTTTGTGAAGACTTCTGCTTAGCTGTCGGCACGAGGCTGTCGAAGATATGGATTCATACGACCCCAGCTGGCCAATGAAATCTGGTCATGGCGTAGAGGCAAATATCGGAGCAAAAGATGGGAAAGGGTGCTCTTTGGCTGACTGAAAGAGGATTGAGCTATTCACCTGAACGAACCAAGCATTCTTTACATCACTTGCACCCATCTTTTGTATTCCGAGTGTCTGATGAAGCGAACCGTGACAGAGAACCGCATATTCAACTTGCTCTTCAATCCTTGCTCTTCATTCCCACGCGACAACGGAATGAATGCCTACGCAGATCCCGCAGTATAGCTTCACAGGGCAATACATAACAAGGAAGTCACACCATATCCATTCACCCAACACCATCAACATCGGGCGTGATACAAAAATCTTGCTCCATGTATTTGTTACCCCTGTCACACCTAAAGTCTACTTAACACTCTTCCGCAACTCTAGACATCCTACAACTTGCACTCAACCATGTCCGACAAAGAAAATATGATGGCTGAGGCAGATACAATGTACGTCTGAACGTTGAAATCATCATGACAGACCCCCATGCTAACTACATCAACAGCACACAACGCAACCAGCTCGAGTCGCCACTCCTAAAGCTGCCAGGAGAAGTTCGAAATAAGATCTACAACTACGTCTTCTCCGTCGGCAGCGTCTACTTCGGTCGCTCACATCACCACTATCGCACGAGCGAGACAGACTACCAACCGGAAGGATGTGAGCCCACCGATCTACTAGACGTCACATCGACGTGCCGACAAATCCGTTCAGACACCTCTACGCTACTATTTAAGAACAACGTAATCATCATAGACGACCAAAAGATTTTCAAGATAGTTGAGCAGCTAGAGCCGCACCAGCTCGAAGCGATCAAAGCTCTAGAGATAATCTTCTACGACATAAAGGGCTGTATGCCGAACTTGACTACTTTGAGCAGAATGTTCGCCAGGGAGTTCAAAAACATGCTGGGACTCGAGAGGGTAAGCGTTAGGTTGATCTGTTGGCTCCAGGAGGATGATGTACTCGAGCGCGAGTGCGAGGCATTTTGCGAGGCGCTTAGGAAAAATACTCGGCGTAAGCCGATTGAAATTATAAATGCGTTGAAGCATGAAGACGACGATGAGGGGGAAACGGACGTGGATGAAGAAGAGACAGCGTCCGACGAAGAGACAACGCTCGACGAAGAGACAACGCCCGACGAAGAAGCTGAGCCTGAGGACGAGGGACTGGTGGCGATGACGATGAGTCTACATCTATGAAAAGTAAGGCATCGGACACCAAGACTATAGCGGAAGAGGACGACCCTATGGAGAAGTAACACTATCCTACTTGCAACTGTAGTCAATGAACGTCTTGCAGAGTACAACTTCACAGGCTGCTCCGATTTTGATAGCACCTCATACAAGGGAAAAACTGAACAGGTCTGCAGACTGCATTGACCCAAAACCTTGCAAAGGAGGTGACCTAAAGTCAACGTAGGCTCCAGGCTGTTCAGCTTTTCCCTAGGTTGGCGTGATAGCAACGCATGGATTGTAAGAATAAAATGCCTATATTGAGTCTATAACTGCCATCGTAGCTAACAGACCAGCAGTCTGGATACATTATGCGTGCATGCAACAGCACCAACTATCTTCTCACTTTCCATGGAGTCGTAGCCACGACCCCAAGACTTCCTAACTTTCAGACCAAGCCCAACGCCAAACCAGCGCCATGCCGAGTGATATCAATATGCAAACTGTCGTAGTAGAAAGGAATGAAAACGCCCGCAATACCTGCAAATTCGTGTTCGCTAAATGCTATGCATGTCATGTCATCACCGTTATCGTGGATGCTTAGACGCGGATTCCCGCGCCAGAACCCCATCGTAGCTTCCGCAGACCGAGGCCAGTGCCCTTCATGCCTGCAGCAGCTTCCTTACCGCAGCGTCCGGCCTCGGAACCTGCGGTGCCAATCTGACCCATCGCCTCAGCATGTCCAGTTTCTTTGCCAACGACATATCCGGCCGAGAAACCGATAGCGCTGACAAGGACGACGACACCAGCACTGACAACCCAGGTAAGCAGCGTCGGGCTGATTTCCTCTATCATCGGGGTTGTCTTGCGTGCTTTTTTGACGGTACGGCGGTCTTTGCTGCTGCTGCGAGCACCGGCTACCGGCGGACTGGCTTTGCGCTTGGACTTCTCGGAAGGGCTGCTACTGGTGCTGCATGGGGATGATGCGGCCTCTTCGGATATGTTGCCCAAGGCCACGGACTCTGGCACCATGCGCAGGGAGGATGGATCGACTCGTGTGGATGAGGGAGTGTTCGCGCGCGGTTGGCCTGGCTTCGGGAGGCCACGCACAGCGGCGGCAGCCGAGAGCAGCGTGGACAGGCTGGCGCGGAGGGCTTCGTCGTGGTCGGGTTGGTAGTTGGGTGCCATGGCATTGTAAGGGTTATGCTGAGGGTAGGAGTGCTGTCGCTGTCCAGCTGGCCTCACGTTCCTACGAGGTGTGTACAGGGTGCCGGACTGCGACCGAATAGCTTGTTGGTTATTCGGGTGCGAGAAGGCGTTTGGCCGTGGCTGGAACTCCCGTCTAGAGGAACGTGGGTAGTTGACCGCCGTCGCATTCTCATCGTCATCATCTTCCCTCTCAGACATGGTCTCCGAAGACGCGACAGACTGCGGAGTTTGCCTCAAAGGTGACGGAGCGACGGCCTCGTTGGAGGATGTCATGACCCTGTCCGACTCGCTTTCGCTCTCTTCATACTCCTCCTGACTGCTGTTCCCTCCCGCTGTGATGCGATGTCCAGTCCCTATTGAGAACTGACCGCCGCCTCGTGAGCGTCTGTTGGGCCGCCTGTGCGCGTTGGAGTCGTGCTGCACCGTGAGGCCCGTTGTGATGATCTCGTCGGTCGCAGAGGATAGGGAGGTGGACGAAGGCGCCGATGCGAGATCAATCCATGACTCTGTGTACGATGTGTCAGCTGTTGCTCGACATACAGATGCAGTGAAGTACTGAAAGAGAACGGATCATACCCTCTGAGCGTTGCCTTGAAGACGCAGCGACATGTCGAGAAGGCGGCATGGCTTGGTCCTGGTGGTTCGCGTCGTCGGCCCCTATGTTCTGTCTGCCTGCTCGCGGTGGACGGTGATCGTGCATCGCACCCTGACCTTCACAAATCCGAGCCTTGAAAAGAGCTCTGCGGCGCTGGACCTCAGCGATAGTCCTTATATCCCCGAGCCCTAGGTTGACCGGTGGTGTGGAGGTATGCGCTCAAGTGGATCCCAAGGGCCGTTCCGACTTCGGTTCTTTGTTAGGACTCGGAACGCTACAGCTTGTTGATGGAAGCAAGAAAGGCCAGCGCAGCTCTGAAACAGCTTATCGGGGCCCAGAAACAAGGCACGGCACCCAGAGCCACCGAATCCTGTCGCGGCGACGCTGCGAGTCGTCGTTGGAGATAAGGTAAGGCCGCGGACGAGCTGACGCTATGTAGACTGGCTCCCCAACTTGCGCACGGCCAGGGTCTGGGCGTAATGACGTTTCGTGGGGAAGGGTGGAAAGCGGAGATCACGGTAATCGCCTTGGGCGGGGCGCGAAGGAACACGACAGAGAGCGACCGTAGCAAGCGAAAGGAGACGAGTTGATGTAAGGAGAGATATCGCAAGGTCGAGGTTGGAGTACGTAGACGGCTGCTCGTTCCTGACCCCGTGTCCCGTCTGGTCGTTGGCGTATGACCATTGGCAGTAGGTGTGGGTGACTGACGAATCAGACGTCGCTCACTCCCCTTCCTATCCAAGCCTGGCGAGTCTAGACATGCTCACCTGCCTTTATCCAGGACATGCGCATCTACCTCCTGAGCGCATTTGCCCTGTGGTCTGCGGTGTGCGAGACATGGTCGCGTAGTCGCGCAGCCTCATCTCTCAGTGCTACGTACAACCATGCCAAAGTCTATACAGATCCATCATCATTCCGCCCTCCTCGAGGCTTGTTTACCACACGCTATCTATAACGTCATTATCTGGGGTGTGAAGCGAGTCGAGTTGCGCCACGTAGACTTTGTTCTTCTTCGACATGGACTTGACAAGGGAGGCCAGCTCTCCCGTGCATGCCTTGCAGGAGATTCGCGTCCTCCAATACCGCATACTGTAGGTTCGCTCATCTGTATCGAGTTCAAGTTCTCCTTTCCTTGATCCCCATACTGCTCTTGGAGTACGTCACAGGCTTGGTATGAACAACTGGGGAGACCTTGCAATACAAATAGCGATCCTACGAATGAGATGCAAACACACCGTCCAGCTCGGTGTCCAGTTCGCCGAAAGTCAATTTCGTATGGTACAGGTATGGAACATCGACTCCGATCCATGCAGATATCATACCACGGTCATACATCCTCCTCTATGCGTGCGGGTATTATAGCAAAATCGTAAGCCGAGCCGCAGGCTTAGGGAAATCCAAAATATATCGAAATGCGTTCCAGTTCATCCAGACCAACCCCCATGTTTCGTGAAATCTCTAGTTCTTCTTCTCTTCTTTCTTCTCCTCCTTCTTGGTCCTGCTCTTGAAAAAGTCCGAAATACCGTCCTTGAACTTCTCCCAGGGTGTGCGATTCAGGTGGTTACTGAGTTGGCGGTACTTGTACATCTCAGCCCAGCAGTCGCGACCCCATTCGCAGCCAGCCATGTTGACCATAAAGTCACGATCTTGCTCTTGGTAGTGGATATCGGGGTTATCGCCATTCTCACCGCATGCGCCTGGTGGGAAACTCATGATTTGGCGTTGCTGGATAAAGGCGACGTGAGGCCTGATCCAGGGCTGATTCTGGTACATGTACTCGAAAGCGTCCTGCTCCTTGTGCTCCCACTCCATATGCTTTTGTTCGTAGCCAACAGGATCCCACCAGATGTCAAGCAGCCTGTCGGTCCACGCGCTTCTTCGCACCATGAATGAGCCCAGATTGAAACCGCCACAGTCTTGGGGTAAGAGCATATTGACAGAGTCGACCTTGCCGTCTCCCACTGGTGAGCGTGTCTCGGGGTCGAGGTATTCGTCGGTCAGAGGATGGGTGATGTTGAGGGGGTTGTAAACGTTGATGTCGCGATATGTCACGTCTTGTAGCTGTTTGAAGACATGCTTCTGAAGGGAGTATGTCGGCTCCATAATGAACGTGTTCGTATCAAGCCACCAGAACCTGCGAAATATTAGCCTGGACCACATCATCTTCACGCAGCACGTACCATTCAGCATGCGGGTACTTGCGCATGGCGTTGCGAATGGTGTCAACCTTCTCCCAACTTTCTCTCCACTCGTGCGCATAACGCTTCTTGGTGCTCATGTCTACGATCTCCAATTCGTAGCCCCAATTCCTTGTGTACTTCTTCTTATTCTTGACGCTGTCGCGTTCGATAGCCCATTCGCGGGGACCCTTCCATTCCATAACACCTCCACCTTGGTTCGCTGCGAGTATAACGACGTATTTGCTGCCGCCGCCGAACCATGCGGACCGTCTGTACATACGACGGATGGCTAGATCTGTCAATGCCAATCGCGAGAGGGGGGCTTGGAGGGGGTGATGACTTACGTGTGTTTGAATTGTAGAAAATGAAGAAGAATACTACGAATAGTACCAATGCGACCCGTTTCCGCAGACGCCATATTGTCCAGGCTATGCCATTCAAAGCACGCATTACTTTGTTCTGCGACCGCCCACGACCTAGTTTCTCCTTATCACCGTGGTTGAAGGGCAAGCTTGTAGAAATCCTGCGAAAGTGCTTGCCGAAGAAGCCTTGGTTTCTTGGAGTGAAGCCGGGGTATCCTTTCACCTCAGCACTCCGCTGTTGAGCCGATGCCCAGGTGACATTGTGTGAAGAGGAGCCATTCGGGTAGGGGCTCGTCCGCCCACTGTTATCGTATGGGGTATTCAAGCCCGGGCTCGACCATCCGCCTGGCTGAGGCGAAGGCGATCTCGACATTTCGAAGGCGCCTGGCGTGCCAGGAATGGAGGGTAAGGCTTCGCCCAGCGAGCGGCCGTGAAGACCGCTGGTTGTGCCTAACCTGCTCCGCGACTCTGCACTATCCGGAAGGTTGATATTACTGGGCGGCAATTGCCTTGCAGCAGAAGAGCGCCTCCTGCGTTGGCCACTGGAAGCGGAGAAGGAGGATTGGGAAGCCAGCGTGACTTTGGCGGCGTTGGACGGGCCGGGTGGGATGGAGGAGCGACGCCGACGTGAGGATCGTGGCGACGGGACAGTCAGCTACAGTCGCCGATGTGATTCGACGGCAGCTGCTCGAGCGTGCGGCACTGCAGAGGCAGCGTTGTGGTATTACTGAGGACAGCTGGCGGCTGGTAGCCAAGTTCTCGAACGGCAGGAGCGCGGCGGTCGCACTTGAAGCGGGAAGGAGCGTCGGGGAGAATGCGGTGCAACGTCCAAGGCTGTCGTCTCGTCAATGGCAATTGATATAACGAGGGACGGGAAACAATAAAATACTACAATACGTCGGGGTGTATAGCTGCTGGAAAGGAGTCTGGCGATAACCCAATCTAGGTCTTCGAGTTCGCTGCTTGGCGTGGATCCAAAAGGAGTACGCTAATTCCGCCTTGAGCGCACCTCCAGGGTTAACTACCTTTCAAGACTCCAATCTACTCCGTGGCAACGATAGACCTCTGCTCTATGGCCTTGTATGGCTTCAATGCGTCTCGTGGAGCGCGAAAGACGCTGATATACAGCAGCTGTGGCATCGTGTGGTGATATTAATAGTTCGTATTCGGATAGCTGCACCCACATCGCCAGCAGGCGCGCAAGATCGACTTTGATAACAGCTGTCATGAGTTGTTGTGCGTCCAGCAACTCCAAATGAGGTGTCTGATGTTTCCCAAAAGATTTTGGCACGTTGCAGTGTGTTTGCATGTGTCCCGGAAGGTTAAATGCGAACGTGTGGTCGCAGCTTCGGCTGACCACATTGTGCACGCTTAAGCCGTGGCCGCCTAACGGTAGACGTCGCAGAGGTATGCATATCACTATATGCTATACAGCATGACAGTGTGTTCACGAGAGTACCTATAATCGGCGATGGAGTCGCATCTATATAGTGGTGGTACAAAGAGGAAGAGTCCCAAGCACCTGTTCGGCTGAACACCACTGACCCAATCTCCACGAGTTCATCACTGCTACCACTGACTGCGAAAGGCTCATGAAATGTAGAAGAGCCTCCGCAGGTACTTATAAAGGCATCCACCAAAGGGTAGACAGGGAAATGGTCGGCGCATACAGACCGCACCGACGGCTAGCTAGCGCCATCTTGGCGGCGCCTTTCTCGTCCAACGGTTGGTGGCAGCCCTGATTGATCTGGCGCTTGAGTTACGTCGTCCTCGCACCTGACTGGCCCATCTCAACTTTCACTAGACACGACATCCAGCTATGCTTCTGGAGCGTCTCAGATTTCGCATAGTGTTGTACAATTCCAGCCCAGCGAATCCACGGCGGTTACTGAGCCTAAAGCCTGGATACATGGCGCTCTTCATGAAGCAGATCCACCTGGTGGCTCCAATCACCTTCACTCGGGACCCGTTGACAACGCCTGTTGCGTCCAGCACGCTTTGACTCATTCATTCGTAGTCGCCAGTGCTGCCACATTACAGGCTGGAGCAGAACTCTAGGTGAAGGAGCTATGCACTATGCGGTATGGCAGCAGTTTGCCTGGTAGGCGGCAAGGCCATCGATGGCCATGTAAAGATCCGGGGTTGCGTGTTCGCCCAAGAGCAAGAGCCTCACCATTCTCCTTTTGTTGCGCCTTTACCGTCTTCCGTACCTTTATATCACTCTCTTTAACAGTTTTCGCTGTCATTTGCTTTATGCCGTTTTCCTCGGTTTCTTTTTTCGTCGTCACGTAATAGATTTCGGGCCCCGCGACACCTCCACAATAGCATCAACAATAGCACAGCCACATAACGTCTCGGCTTCACAATCACTTCGACGCCGACATAAGCCATTGTTGGTATCACCTTCGTTTAGTATCGAATACCCACCGACGGAAGACACCGACGGATAGCGCCAACGATGAGCTCGACGAGGAGAGACGTATACGGCCAGCAGCCATCTCTCAAGCCATCATCGAGGTCGACATTCAATACCGCACACCAAACGGACAGCGATCCTTACGCATACGACGCACAGGTGGATCGAGAAGAACAAATATCGGTGCACTTCAACGATGAGTTTGACGGAAGCGCAAACCCAGACAGGTCAACGTGGGACACCGAGTCCCATGTTGAGTCGCAACGAAGAACGTCAAGACACAACTCGCGATCATTCGCAGGACGCGTTTCAAGGCAGAAGAGTCGGCGGCGAGAGCTTCTAGGAAGACCCGCGAAGCCTGGAATCACTGTCGACACGAGCTTTACAAGACATAGAGGCACCGAACCCCACCAGGTCTTCCCCCAAGGTGGAGAGAGAGGAAGCGGGTCTGTTCGCAGGTCGCCATGGTTTGGCTTAGGACGATCTTCGACCAGGAACAAGGGTTTGGGTATCACCAAGGGTACACCTCAACCAAACAGTACACATCGGAAGAAGCCCAGCGTCGACCGGAACGATCTAGACACAGCCATTTCGATGACACCCGGCGGCAAGTCCTGGCAAGAAATATCACCTTGGGATCGACGCATCCCAATCGGAATATCGGTACCCACCGACAGCATCTCCGACTTCAGCACGCTGCAAGCCAACCGACCGCGCGCTGGCAGTGACGCTACTCTTGTGACACCAAGCATTATCATCACTCCCGCAGCAGTGAAGTCCGTTTGGTCCCCAGATACGCCCTTTACAGAATCCGATTATACGCCGAGCATTTACTCTCGATACCAATCGACTTTCGCGAGCTCGAACGTTCCTCCAGTCCCAGCTCTGCCTGCTGGTATGTCGCAGGCACCAGTCCCTAGCGCATCCAGAGACATGCAAGGAGCGACTGGTCACGCCAGGAACGACACTTTGGATTCAGCGGGGACTGCCTTTGAAGAAGAAGACGATGACGCTAAAAGGAAGGATCGTATAATGTCTACCAGTACCGTCTTCGAAGAGGACGAAACACCTCTAAGAGAAAGAACCGTAGAGAACTCTCTGGCTATTGACACATCTATGGTGCCCACTCCACGACGATCACAAGGTTGGTGGAATGTCATCACAACCCCATTTGTTATGACACCAAAATCGTCAACCTGGACCGAACGTGGTGGGGACCGAACACCAGACGTGCCGATGGTCCCTTTCCAATATGGTACCCGAAAGGCAAACGAATCAGTGCCACTTCCGAACACGTCCAACACCACGGCGGCCACAGGATCCAGCGTTTCAATGGAAGCAGAATCGGAGAAGGCCTTAGCCTACTCGTCGCAAGAACCACCTTCTGATTCTCATCGCGGTGTCACGTCGCCACTTTCTACTATGTCAGCCTCGCCAGTTGTTGGTACGGCCGCCATCGGAACTGTATTGATGCCCCGTCAGGTCGAGGAGCCACGGCAGATCAACGTCAACATTGAACTGCAAGATAGGCGACCGATGCCGGACAACTATTCCGTTCGAGCTAATTACCCACCGCCTGCACAGAACTTGCACACGTCAGCGCCAGCACAACAAGTGAAGAGGGGAGTGTCTCCACCCGCCAATGCCAACAGCTCACAGCAGAGCTTGCCGGTATTTGCGCCGCCACCCAAGTTCGCCCAGAAGGCCTCACACTGGAGCTACGATAACGTCAGTCGTTCCAGCTCACAAGCGTCTTCACCTGATCTCAAATCACGAAAGAAGCATCGCAAAGTCTGCAACATGATGAGCCTTTGGCCGTTTGGGAAGAAGACAATCCAAAAGAACCAGGATGGCACAAAGGAGAAGAAAAAGAAGCGAGGCATCTGTTTCTGGGGCTGTTGCTGTTGTCTGGTCTTCCTCATACTATTGGCAATCATCATCCCTCTAATCGTGGTCCTCCTCAGGAAGGGCAACGACGACAAGCCCACGGCAACTCAGCCAAGCGCAGATGTCGGCAACCAGTGGCTCAACCTGACCGACTACCCTCCCATACCAACGGGCATTTTGACTGTTGCACAACCCGAAGCTGTGGAGGAAGAAAGCGGCTGCGTTGCGCCTACGACGTTGTGGAGCTGTGCACTACCGAAAGAGCTTCAGCAGTCCATTGAGCCTAACAAGCCCGACCAACCGAACTTCAAGATCGAAATCACGTTTGAGAATGGCAGTACGGCCGAGTTGCCAAAGTCTCAACGAGCAAAGAGGGCGGCAAATGCAGTCTCCGCTGGTGCTTTCATCCGATCACTGCTACGTGCACGTGCTGCACCTTCGCCATCTCCTGCGCCTCCATCGACTGCTGACATGAGTTTTCTGGGACAGACCACTGACGGCAATTCTGCGCCGTTCGAGGGTGAGGAGACTGGACTGTTCATCAGCATGCAAGATCCCACTGTCAGCGCATCGCGACTGATGAAGCGTGCCGATGCGAGCGATCCGACAAACATCACCGCGGCGATCCCACCGCCGATGTTGGCTTCTGACGGAACTGCCGCGCCTGCGAACTTGCTGCCTTTCCCATCTGCGCAGCCTCTACGACTGTACAATCGCGGAAAGGACAATGAGCACTACGGCTTCTACAACTACTTCGACCGCTCCATTTTCTTGAAGCAGATTAACGGCACCAACCGTGGTGGCAACCCTGCAGACGTCGACGGAGGGAGTGCAAAGGACGCCGCGAAACTGAGGTGTACGTACTCGCAGACACGCTTCCTGGTACAGATCTGGACACGCAGCAAAGAAAGCAAGCCACTGCTACAGAACTCGGCCTCAGGCGCATCAGACGTGTTCAAGCGGCCAGGCACCTTCCCTTACCCAGTCACTGTCACTATGGACCGTCACGGCGGCGACCCATCGAAAAAGAACCTTTATTGCTACGAAATGGAGGACGACGGCTCCATCAAAGACGAAGAGTCGAAAAAGTCGTTCCAGTTTGAAGACCGCGGGTTCGGAGGCAACCTTGTCAAGGGCACGCAGGGACAAGGAAGTGTCAGCGGACCCATCGACGGTGGGACTGGCGGCTGCCGATGCCAGTGGCAGAACTGGTTGAGTTAAGGGTCCACTCACTCGGGACCCCAGTCATGAGTTTTCCTTTGTCGAACGAACACTTCCAGGTTGACGGAACTTGCATAGCGTTTGGCTTTTGCGCATAGAAGATACTGCGCCTTTTCATGTCTCTCACTTTTGTTATCAAAATTGCAGCCTCTCTCGTCGGCGACCGGAGTAAGCTCGATTCTAATACTTACCCACTGGATGGCCTTCTTGTATAAAAATATCCTTAGCTTGGATCTCTAGTTAATACATATTGATATCAAAACTCAAACACCGAACAGTTCACCTCCACGGTGCATGGTCGCTAAGCCTAGCTATAACCGTAGTGCAGGTATGTGTTTGGTCCACATGCGGCTCGGCGAGCCATTTCGAGGGATTGTGGATACTGTGCACTACCGTCGGATGGTACCGTGGCATCTCCGCTGACATCCTGGGTTATGTGTTTTGAGATTTGAAATGCCGAGTATTATATGTGTGTATTGGGTGAAGGGAGAATGATTACGCTGGTGGTAGTGGCAAAGACATGATGCCGGTAGTTCCATGGCAAGATTGATATTACATTCTCCTTCAGAATCGACGACAGGTCCATCATCCCGACTCTACTGCCGTGGCCGTTCGAGACGAATCCTCGGATATGAAAGTCGTTCCTTGTAGTCCCACTTCGGGAGTAAGCAACAGAGATTTCCTCGGATATGCGTCTGTCAGGCGGCAGCACGTACCCCAATACGTTCGGAGATAATAAGGGCAATGTCACTTGACCAGCGTTATTGGTGTTGATAGGGACGTGGGACGATGGCAGCGGAGGAAGTGTGGATACTCCGCAGAACTGACGAGGATGCATGCGGCCAAGCGGCCTAGCAGCCCTGCACGGCCCAGATTCTCGGACCCCGCCATGTCCACTGATCTCGCCCACGTTCTCTGTGCGCCTTTCTCATTGGCCCTCCAGCGCCTCATCCTTTGAAGACCTTTCGTCGCCTCGTACGTGCAAAGTAGTGGCGACGCGGGTCAAAGTGCGTCAATGGCGCGGGCGGCCTGGGCAATTGATCTGTCGCCATGCCTCCTGATCGCAGGCTTGGTGGTGCTTGTCCAAGCCCGCAAAAGGCTTGTCCAAAACGTCATCGCTCCAGCAGCTATCGCGAAGTAAACCTTGGTTACACCGGAAATCTGGGGACTGGGCGGATGCCATGGCACAAAAAGGGTCTTTCAGAAAGACAATCTCTAGCACTATGGGGCATAGAGCAAGGCACATAGCAGATGCGCTCGCTCTCGGCCCAATTAGAGGCTGTTGCTTGTGCCGAAAAGGCTGGGATTTGCTGTCGCGTGAGCTCCTTCCGGACTGGGTGGGCCCTCCAAACTCGTAGCATACTCGCGTCCGTAACGTTATGCCCCCGCCGGAAGCGACGGTCTCTACACTAGAATTTTCTTCCCATCCGTGGACCCTTATATAGCCTGGTAGCATCGGCGTCTTGCGAAATGCTCAACTTTGTTCACCCAAGTTCGCGCTCTCTTTGCGCCCCTGCCTCTTCTCTGCCTCCCGGCTGAACGCGTGGGACCTCTGACCCTCAGTTCTTACGTACTGCGACCCTCAAGAACAAAAAAGCGCACTGCCACCACGTGAAGGCGCGTATTCATCATCAATCAGCGCATACACACTCCCGGCACTCGGTTTCGTCATCGGACCGTCCGGCTAGTACTAGGATCTGGCAGCGTGCTGAATCGCAGATCCCATCCACCACTCAGAGGCCACCCCATCGAACGTGGTACTGTTCTGCATTGTACGTGGGACTACTCGCGCTACAGACACCACCGGGTGATCGGTATCCCTGTGGGACACTCAGCATTCTTGCATTACAACCAAAGCGCATATAAGCTTCACTAGGACCCGCGCTTCTGGGCAACACTTTCACCAGCCATCCCCACCATCAGCATACAACAACGAGATCGCCTCGGTTCTCGTGAACTTGCTGCAATGCCGGACCTTCGCGATCCTACGCCACCTTCCCTCCGGGATTATGGTATCGCTGCACCCCATGGACCCAACATGACTGGCGAGCACCAAGCAACTCAGGACATTGACATCCGGAATGACATGAGCGAAAATGAATCGAGCGTATTCCATGCCCTGTTGCACCCGGACGACCTCTACAATTCCAACGGCACCTACTGGGCAGATCTGCCCCTGGGTCAACGGGTCAAGTTCATCGGCCAAGTCGATAAAGCTGAAGCGAAAGCCGAAGCGAGCTACTTCTGGGATATGTTCAAGAAGGACCCGCTTGCGCCTATGGGTCACTACTTCCGAACATGTGTGATCCCTGGTGCTGGTCTTGGTCTCGAGGGGTAAGCTCTACGATACTGTAGCTTAGATCACTACTAACGATAATTCAGATACGTGCTCTTCTCTATTGGTAACGTCAGGCCTCTCTTCCAGGCTGCTTTCCCGGAATGCTGGAATGATCACGAAATCTGCGACAAGACCTGGCTCCAGGCTGTCGACTACCTAGAGATCTGTGGTATCATTGTTGGTCAGATCCTTGTTGGCATCATTGGTGACTGGCTCGGTCGTCGCTTTGGTCTCATCCAGGACGCCGTCATCATGTTCGTCGGTCTTCTCATGCTCACCGCCGCCTGGGGTGTTACCCAGAACGGATGGGTCATCTGCTATGTCTGGGCTCTCTTCTTCTACGGTATCGGTGTTGGAGGCGAGTACCCGATGACTGCTACCGCCGGTATGGAGAATGCCGTTGGCTCTGGCAAGGTGTCCACCAAGGACGACCGTCTTCACCGTGGTAGGAAAGTCACCAGTGCTTTCCTGATGCAAGGTTGGGGACAATTCTTCAACCAGGTCATTCTGATCATCTTGCTCCTCATCTTCCACGGTGGATCATCGCCCCCTTACTCGAAAACCTTGGCTCAGTGGACCTACCGCGTGTCTTTCGCCATCCCCGCTGTCGGCACACTTTGGCTCGTCTACTTCCGTTACTACAAGATGAAGTCTGCCTCGAAGCAGCTCGCGCTGTCCAAGAAGAAGTCCAACGTCACCGGCTACGACGTCCAGTCTTTGAAGCTCACCTTCACGTATTTCGGGCCCCGTGTCCTAGCCACTGCGGGTGCTTGGTTCGCCAACGATGTTTTCTTCTACGGCAACAAGCTCTTCCAGAACCAGTTCATCGACATCATTACGCCTGGCAACAAGTCCGTCATGACCGGCTGGTTGTACAACTTGATCAACGTCGGTGTATCGCTATGTGGCTACTACCTCGCTTCCTTACTCATCGACAACAAGTTGTACGGCCGCAAATGGATGATGATCGTTGGTTTCCTGGCTGACTTCGTCCTCTTCATGATTCCCGGCTTCGCCTTTGAATACTTCACCAAACCCGAGAACATTCACGGTTTCCAGGCCATGTACTTCTTGTCCTCCTTCTTCAACCAGTTCGGACCCAACAGTGTTACTTTCCTCGTCGCTGCCGAGGTCTTCCCCACACCCGTCCGCGCCACTGCCCACGGATTCAGCGCTGCTTGCGGTAAGGCGGGTGCCCTGCTCGCTGCTGTCCTGTACAACTACATCGACACCCAGACCAAGTTCTACTTTGTCCCCTGGTTCGGTCTCGTCGGTGCTCTCCTTACTCTGCTTTTCCTCCCAGACACCACTGGTCTGGATCTCAAGGAGCAGGAGCGTCGTTGGGCTTACATTCGCGCCGGCAAGGAGCACGACTACCACGGTATTGCCGTCCACTGGAAGCACATGTCCTGGTGGGAGCGTTTCCGTGGCCAGCACAAGGACTACGATGCCAAGCTCGACTACGAGCAGAAGATCGCTGAGATGCGCACAGATTGGGTCGAACGCCAACAGCACAAGTTCTCCGAGAAGAACGGTTGGGAAGGTGTTGAGGCGGACGAGGATGACCACGCCGACGTGCACAACTACTTCAAGCGCACCACACCTGGCTCATCGCACGGCCCTGAGCCCATGATGGCACCCAAGACGGTGTCGGAAAGTGACTCAGCGGATGAGATTACGCGGGAGAAGCAGCTCTAGTGGAGCTACGAATTTGAAGTTTCGTTGTAGATCCGATGGATAAAATGTTGATTATTAGCGTTATCGTTCTTTTTAGCATTACAAAGGCGTTTCTATCGTCTTGCGCTCGACGCAGAGGTTGTACCATGATACATATAATGAAGATCGTTATGACAAGTATGTTCTTGGACCCATCCAGACCGTTTTCATTCCCGGCTTGAGTTGTTGAGTTTGATGAGGAGAGCGGCGCGGCAAAAACAATCATTGACAGAATCTCGGTGCATTGTTGAACTCGATCAGAAGTAATATAAACGCGCCCGGCTAAGCTTCTCTGATACACGACGTGCAGTCGTGACCGATGTTGAGCATGCATTCATAAAGTTGTGCACGCACAGCAGTCGCTTGGACAGAAAACCTCTGTTCGGCTGTTCGACCCAGCCAACAAGACAGCCACCGGCGCCTAGCCCCGGGCGCAACCCAAACAACAGCCTCTGGTTTCACGAGCGACACCTCGGGATGACACAGCAGATAGGCGGACGGACACCTGCAGTTGGCGGCGCACATGAAGAAACCTTACCGCAAACCTTCACAGGTTTCGGTACACGCTTGGTTTCAGCGGTCAGCCATGGTGGCAGGACGTGGTAATTGGAAAAAGGGCAGGCTGGGTGGTAGCCCGGGCAACTATCACCCACCCGCTTTTTCTCCACGATGCGCGCGGCGGTTTGGCGGTGACAGCTGCCTGAACTTCGGGTCGCCGGCGCTACACCGGTGTACTGTACAGTTGGCAGCTTGGGAACCGCAGCAACAAGGCTGGGTGTCTGGTGTCAGTCGTGTCTTGTGCAGATGTCTACGACATTGGGACCTGCGCAAGTGCAGCATGTCAAATGCAAGTCGTAGCGTCGGACCTGATGTGTGGACAGGGTGAAAGGAATCTTCCCGAAAGCTTTCGCGGCTTTTTCGCCGAACAATCTGCAGGCGCAAGATTTGCAGGCACTCTCCTTCAGTGTGTTTCCATGGCCGTCTTTCCGTAGTTGCGCCGGCGCATTCACCCACACCATGTTGTTGCGACGAGATCGAGAATATGTCAAACACGAGATGGGAAGGAGAGCATATGACGACGTCATGATCTCCTTCTCCTTGAATCCTTATCACGTATTACGGCAGCGGCAAGCAATCGTCGTTGCGAAACGAGATTACGAGCGTGGTCCTTGCATGCTGGTGAAAAGTCCGGAGATGGGGGGACTGGGGTGTTTCTGGCCGTGCGCTTCATTCCCTTTAGCCTTTTGCTCGCATTTGCCGGTGAATGCGTCGACATGTAGGTACAGATTGCACGTTGTTTGTTTCAATATATTGTGTTTGCAAGGGGTTTCAATCGAGATTCTTGGGGTTTCCTCGGGCCATGGAACAGATGGTTTAGTGTTGGTGGCAAATGTTCCTTACTTAGAAGCAAGCTGCAAGGGACGGGGATGGATCATCAGGAGAGGGAAGGAGAGGACCGAAGTGCTGGCAGCATTGATCGATTGATTGATTGCGCGTTAGCGACCAGAGCGAAAACAAGGGCAAGGGACACGCGTCACCGCACCCACGATCACGGGATTCAACAAAACCGATGCAGCTGCCGAGGATGGCTATGAGCAATCCCAGGCACCTGTTGCTAAGGATAGTAAAAACGAAGCAGCATCGCAGGCCAGCAGACGAAACACGATCAGACAGCGGTGCGTAGGCAAACTGCTGCCAACAATAACCGTGAGGGATGCATAGGGCCGCCAGCTGTACCGGGCAACGATCTGCATGCGTTATGGACGGGCTTGAGGCGATCGAATGGTGACGGACCTGCCCCTGGCACTATGGTTGCTAGTCGCACGGCCACTGGCGGGAGGCGTTTGCTGGCGTCGCGATAAGGTGCGCACAAGCGAGTTGCAGTGGAGAGATGTTGCGTGGCACTGCGAAACGGCCCTCTTCTGAAGTCAAACTCTTTCGCCTGCTTGCGCGTTGGCGATGGCTGGTGTGGCTGGCGGTCTGGGAGAGGGGAAAAAGCTGGTTACACGTCGAAGTGGGCGGTAGTCAGCGACATGGAAGCTCCCAGGCAATCAAAACGAAGCAATTCGGCCGCTTTCACCAGCATGACAAGCTCTCTCGCAGGGGACTAGCCTCGCCCAACGGTTCAGGTGGGCCAACTTGGATAAAATTCTTGGAACGATGCTTGTCCATCTGCCAATCGCGGACTCGCCTCGTGTCTGTGCGCCGGGGCTGGGTTGTTCTACTCTTGTCGAAACACACGGGCGCAAAGCCTCTCCAATTACTCTGCCTACCACGTCCACGGCCGCACAGGGCACTTTTGGGTACTGTGGGTCCGCCCGACCCCATTGCGACACAACAGCCGCAAGTCTTGCGTGTGTGTTGCCCTGCGGCTCCAGGCGAATAAATAGATAGCCCGTTTGCTGCCTCCCTTTCTCTTCTTCATCCACTCACTCCAACGCACAAACAGATTCCACCCGCTTCAACTCTCCAATCTACGAGTCGATCACTACACAGTCGCTATCTTCAAGTAACTACTACCAACCCACATCATCAACATGCGTTTCTCCATCGCCTCCGTTGCCATCATGGCTGGTGCCGTCGCCGCTGTTCCTCAGTACGAGGTCCAGCCCATCTCCCAGATCTCCGACGGTCAGATCCAGGCTCCTCCTGCCACCAGCATGATCCCCGCCGTCCCCATGCCCTCTGGCTCCATGGTCTCTGAGATCCCCGCTGTCCCCATGCCCTCCGGCTCCATGGTCCCCTCTGGCGACATGACCTCCACTGGTAAGTTTCTCTGCGACTCTGCTCAGTCAATCACGATACTAACAACACCACAGTCGCCGTCACTGAGACTGCTTCCGTCACCTCTGTCGTCGTTGTCCCCACCGCCACTCCCGTCGTCCCTGGTGGCTCCATGTCTGTCCCCATGGGCTCCAACACCACCATGGTCACCGGTACCGGCTCCATGAGCGCTACTGCCTCCACCCCCGCCTCTGAGGAGACCTCTTCCGGTGTCGCTGGCAGCGCTACCGAGAGCGGCGGTATCCCCGAGTCCACCGGTGCTGCCGCTGGCAACATGGTCTCCTTCGGTGGCCTTGTCCTCGCCATCGGTGCCGCCATCGTCGCATAAGCGCCTCACCACCCTTTCTTTCCCCTTCTTCACGATATACCACCAACTCAGTCACGATTGGGTTGCATGTTTGTTTAAAAGCAACACGGAGTAACAACACATTTCCAAGCATTAATGGCGGGGATTTTTAATTCGGGGAACATTCAGGTCGGGGTTAGCGGGTTACGAATGATTCTTCTTCTCATGTATCCTACTAATGCGACAATGTTCCAACGGGGATGCATACACATGGCTTGACATGTATAGATAGTTAATTCAACTGAGATATCAGTCGCCGAAAGGTGGTCTGAACCAAACTTTACTTCCTACACCTGTGAATGCGCTTGACCAATGCTCTACCTTCATGACGTGTAGTTCAGAAGAGTTTTCCTGGCTACCTTGTTTGACACATGTGAAAGCTCTCGACATATGCAGCTCAGCGCAAAGGAAAGTGGTACCTGGAACCGACCGCGCCAACGCATGCAAGATAATCGCCGACCTCCCAGCTGCCCCTGCCTCGGTCAACCCGCAAGACGCAACTTGCCTTCCCCTCCTTGCGCGACGACCACACGACCACACACCTACTCTTCCTGCTGCTGCTGCCTCCGACAGCGACGTACGTCTCTTATCGCGCGTCCTCCCCTCAGCGCAATACGAGAAAGACAGCGGGCGCGCGGGCGACCCCGAGCCAACGAGCTGCCCCCAGCGCATTAGCTCCACACCACTAGCCAAAGCGCTACGTGGGCAAGCTTTGCAGCTAGAAAACGATGAAAATGGCACTTGGCAGGTTGGCTGAACTAGCACCGGTCAAGTGCAGTGTGCGTCTCAACCAATTTTATCATCCTGGAGCAGAGCTAGAAGGCGGAGTTTGGAATTGTCGTGTGGTAGTGTTGGTGTATATGTTTTGGCCCTGTCTAGATGTGTGTGGTTTGGCTGGAATGGTAGGGAGCTAGAGGTGTCCCCACATGTTCATGCCTGGATGACGGGTGAGAGGGTTCTGCGGCGTCTTGTTCCGACGAATGAACGTTTGCACATGTGAGAGCTCTTATGCTATCGGAATGAATGTGTGGGAGTTGGCCGGGAAGTTGCTTAAGTGATGTGAATATTCCGGGTATCATTCTAGCTATACATGCATCGACTACCTTGCCTCTACAACCTGCGTCAACAACTGTCCAAACACATTCAACCCCTCATCTGCAGTGAATATACGCTTGGGTATCTCAAACTCTACTTCCGGCTCCTTCTTCAGATCACGGTCGAGTTCGACATCGAGCAGCGCCGTGTAGGAGTGGTCCAAGAAGTCTTCCAGGTTGTACGCTCGCTTCGTGAATTGCTCCGAAATGATCTTTGCCAGCGTCGCAACGTTGGGGTGGTAATGCGACTGTAGTGCCTCTAACTCCCAGACACTGCTGTCAATGGCGTTCGTGAGGAGAGGGTCTAGCTCCTCCATGTCGAACGGGTCGTCCATGCCTTCCTCCTCCAGCTCCTTTTGCAGAGCCGGGTCCCGGATCTCGCGGTGCATCATGAAAGTGCAAGCTGGATGTCTCTTGAACATGTTGTAGACCCAGGGTATTACGACGACGACACCGGCGGGCGGGCCGTGAAGAGCTAATCGCGAGAGACGCTTGATGAAACTGGCGACGAGGTTGGCGGGTAAATGGGAGGAGGACATGAAGGTGTCTAGCAGGCGGAAGAAACGCGATCGGTGTTTGGAGTGGAGGAGTCCTTCGTCGAGGAGGGAGTACAGCTTGAGGTAGAATGACGGGTAGTCGAGGTTCTTCTCTGAAATTAGGTAGTAGATTCCGGACAGTGCTAGCAATGACGTTGCGCCGCCCACATTGTAAGAGTCTGTCAAGAAGTCGGACAAGATTTCAGGCTGCTGAAACCATGGCGCAATCTGGTGAGAGAAATTGTGCAGGATAGACTTGCGCTGCTCCTTGGAGAGACCTGTGCGCATCGTGGCTAACCATGCTGCCTGTGCCTTTTCCTTGTATGCTTGGAGGGACGGTATCGGGCTCTTCCCTTGTACTTGTACGTAGAAGTTCTGGATGTCGGTCTTTGATTTGGGGACTTCGGTGAGTGTGAATAGGAGGGATAGGCTGTTCGCGGCTACAAGTTGGCGCGTCGTGATGTCGAGTTCGCTGTCAAGTACATCCCTGGGTGCGTTAGTGGGAGCCATGAGAGTTAGCATGTGTATATACTTACTTGATGGTCTGGAAGGTCTGGTATCGGATATCGTCGAACTGCTTGAGGTACTTCTCTGCAAATTCCTCGCGGTTCAGATCGTCTAGCGGGAGACAGAGCAGCACCCGGATCAGTCTCGGCAGCGGCCCGTTCTTGATCTTGTAGTCCTTCTGTGACTTTGCCTCCTCCTTGACCAGCCGCAGAACCAGTGTCAGGGCCACAGACTGCTTCGGGGGATGCTCGCTGCCGAGGAAGTCGTCGATCAGAACGTCGGAAAGATCTCGGTAGCGCTCTTTCAGCCACGATACAATGACACCCTCTGCCTCGCTCATGCCCTTGCTCTTCACCATGTCGCCTGTCACGAGTAGTCGTGAGAAGACGCGGCAGAGGGCCACGGCGGCGAGGATTGGACCTTCATTCTCGGCGTCTGGTTGTCTCGCTCGCTGCAACAGAGTTGCAATGTTGTTGTAGTGTTTCCGCGATTCGAGGATTTGTGCTTCGAGCTGTACGATCTCCGACTGTATGTCTTCGCCGTCGTCGCTGGGGGATTTGCGCCGGCTCTTCGATTTGGATTCGCCGCGCTCTGGCTTGCTTGGGTCCCTCTTCCTCTTGACACCAGACATGCTGACCGACTTTTCACCCGGCATGTTTTCCTGCGACTGATTTCTTGGCGTGGAGTTGAATTGCTCGCGGGCGCAAAAAAGTTGGCGATGTCGAAAAGTGAGGGCGGGCCGGGCGAAGTTCGGCTAGCGCATGGGCATCGGCGCTTGGCTCAGAGTTCACGCAGCATCACGAAAAGCTAGCTCTCGACGACGACCAGCACCCCAAACTCCCCACGCCCATCAGACAGCCATGGCCTCACGTCTTGCAAGGAGCGCGGTCGGTGAGTAGCACCTGCCCGATGATTCTGCGATGCCATTGACCCCGTGCTCACCCCAACAGGCGCCGCCCGTCTCCGCCCATCGCTCCCTCTCCGCGCCCTGCCCTCCATCGCCGTCCAGGCCCGCTACAACTCCAACCTGCCCCAGGAGGACCCCAAGAAGAAGGCCCAGACCGTCCTCGACTCGATACCCGTCCCCGGCAACAGCCCCCTCACCAAGGCCGCCGTCCTCTCCGCCGGCGCCGGTCTCAGTGTCGCCGCTATCAGCAACGAGCTCTACGTCGTCAACGAGGAGTCGATTGTCGCCCTCTCGCTCCTGACCATCTTCTGGGCCGTTGCCAAGTACGCCGGACCTGCCTGGGGAGAGTATGCGCAACAGCAGGCCGACAAGATCTCCGGCATCTTGAACGCTGCCCGCCAGGACCACACCACCGCTGTTAAGCAGCGCATCGAGAGCGTCCAGGATCTCGGCGGTGTCATTGACATCACCAAGACCCTCTTCGAGGTTTCCAAGGTGCGACGCGACGGCAGAGGACATGCAAGGACCACACACTGACAACCCCACAGGAGACCGCCCAGCTCGAGGCCCAGGCTTTCGAGCTTGAGCAGAAGACCGCCATCGCCGCCGAGGCCAAGTCCGTCCTCGACTCGTGGGTCCGCTACGAGGGCCAGGTCAAGCAGAGGCAGCAGAAGGAGCTCGCCGAGTCCATCATCGCCAAGATTGAGAAGGAGCTCGAGAACCCCAAGACCCTCAAGCAGATCCTTGATCAGAGCGTCACTGACATTGAGAGTATGTGGCATTGCATTTCAAACGTGCGGCATGAGCTAACAAGCAACAGGGATCGTCCAGAAGGCATAAGCGTCCTATAGCATCCACCAGTCAAGTCAATCAATGTTATATAAATCTGTGCAATAGTCAGGCTCGTTCAATATAGAGTACCTCAGGCTGGGAAAAGGCCGAAATCGATTTCGTTCTGTCTCCTGAATACGAGTGTCTTTTCTGTCGCATCTTTCAGTTCGGTCTCAGACAAGGCGGGGCCATTGATCATCTGGAAACCCCTTTCTCACGTTTAGCATCGCCATAGTACCGAAGATTCTAACATGCACTAGGCAGTCAGATGCGAGAGACGCTATACGAGCTTCATTGGGTATTGGACAAGACGAATTGACAAAGGAAACAGGTTTATTACCCCGCGAAGTTTACGAACCCACCACCTTCCCATTTCGTGACGACACCCAACCCAACAACATTCCTCTCCGCTTCCTCAACCCGTGCTGCCATCACTGCAAGTTCTGTCGATGACAACGAATGGCTTGCACCAAAGCGGCCAATGCTTCCGATACAGATCCGAGAAGTTGGGATGCGCCTCGATGTTGGCAGAAGAACTCGACACCACCATCAGCCCAGTGACGATACACGAAGTACTGCGTGGAGCTCACTTTCGCATCCGCGTAGAGACGTATGTAAGCGTCGACGCCGCTATCTATAAAATCAATCTTTGCGCTCTCTTGGCCCGTTGTGTTTTCACCCTTTGGGAAGCGGTGATGGTCTTTTTCGCGGTCCTCCACTTCTTCTTAACATCTGCATAGCGATCTTCGCCTTGCCAGTCTCCCACAACCCTGTTCGTCGTACCAATCTGCGCATCAAAATGCTCCAAGCCGGGTGCTAGCTCAAGCACCTCTTGGTATTGCTCCGGATCCCAATACGGCTTTCCAGAGGGTAAGGGGTCCATGGGAAAGTGATAGTAACCACCCATGTCAGATATGGTCAAGCTCCTTAAACTTCCATGAAGACTCTGTAACATGAAGCGTAGATATCTCGTTAGGGTCTCATTGTCTTCGTACGCGAAGTCAAGGGTATGGAGAGATTTGATCGAAGCTAGAAATCTTGCCATGATAGACATAGTGTCAACGCTAGCGTTAAGCCAGTTTCCACCGCTGTATGGGCGATATTGTCTCTTGATCATGAAGTTCGTCGTACTGATGTGAAATCTGAGGTATTTGATATTGATGGCGCGGTTGGTGAGGGAGGCGATGAATTGAGGCGACGTGCCGTTGGGGAGATCTAAGCGTTCCAGGCGTTCCCAGGACGTTGCGCGCGCCCACAAGTTGCAGTTTTGCTCTGTAAACGCAAAATCGCCCTGCCTCAAGGCCAACTCCAAGAGCGCAGGGAACTGATCGCCAGGCTCGAATTCGAAATGGAACATGCTATACTTGACGTATTCCCAATTTTCGAATTGCGCACGCTGGACAGAGCCATCAACGTCGATAGTAGTGAGACGCAGAACTTGGAGACTAGCTGGCACAGTGTTTTTGATATATTCAAGTTCACTCAGGGAGTGTCCGGTCTGCTCAGGTACGGTTGCGTAAACTTCCGCATCGAAAGTGTGAAGCTGGGGAGACGAAAGCAGACGGTGGTCTAGAGGATGGAACCTGCGATTCTTCAAAATCCAGTGCAAATGCGCCGAGGGATGCAGTTCGGAGAACAAGTTGAGCAGGGCTGGCGGAAGTTCGCAGTTCACACGCCAGGTAAGATCTTGTAAGTTACTGACGCTCCTTAGGACAGTGTCCAGCACGGGTAAAATCTCGAGCCTGAACTTGTCCTCATCCTTGAAAGGACCTATCTTGAGATGCCTGACATATTCTCCAGTTTTCCCATTTCTGTCCCTGAGCCTCTCTAGCATCGGCGATGACAGGGTCGGCCCAAGGAGGGTGCGATCATGGATAGTAAATTTGCGGAAGAATAAGTATTGAGACTCATTGCGACATGCTTTAGAGACGAGACGAAATTTGAAGAAGGCTTCCCGGTCAGTGTCGTGAACCTGACAGGTGTGATCAGAAGAGGGAAACGATGTGAAGCAATCGTTCGAGTACACACGTCTTCTAGTACAATGAGAAGTATCGCCAACGGCATGCGTAGTAGGTGACAGATAGGTTTTGCAGCCATCTTGCCTGGTGGTCGCTTCGTGCGGCGGAGAGGGGACATTGTGGTGGAGAGGGAGCAAGGAGGGAAGACAGACTGCCGCCTGCCTTTCTTCCATGTTGGTCATGGATATATGAAGCTATCAAACCAACAGGGCGCAGCAGCGTATTCATCCGTTCCTATACTCAGATTAGGCAGTAATGAACCTCTCTGAGCACGTAAAGGTCAGACCGCATCTTGCGAGGCTGAGCGAGCTACATGCCGCGGTTGCCTTCCACCCGCAGCTGATCTGTATGTGCTTGCGTTCTCGACCTGCAAAGCAATATGAAACGCATATCTGATGGAACTACAGCAAATCTTGCTTGATTCCTCCTAAACTTTATAAACAACCTGCTTGCTTCGATGTTGTTGCAGTGATGTCGTAGGGCGGGAACGTTCGGGCGCAGTCCCGTTTCCAACACCAGGCGAATGATGATTGGGCGGCCACGAACACCCTAGCCGACTATCCATTCTGCTGCGCTTCCTGTCACAACAACCCTTTTCCATCACTGCCACCCATCAGACAGGGTCATTGTTTCTGCCTATCTGTTTCCGGCTGTATTACTATGATTATTTCACTATACGGCAGTGATATATGTGACAGGAGTAGCGCGTATCCGACAATGAAAGTGGCGTTAGTGACCGAACGAGGCTGTCCCCAGGCAGCCAGATGTCGAGCAATTCCCCTGCAAGTACTCAAAGTGACTGGCCGTTCAAAGAACGGGTCTCTACTCTGATAATCTGCCCAATTATAAGATAAGCGATCTCGAAGGAACCACAGTTGTACACTACCACTGTAACCGTTGCCCAGTCTCCATCATCGGCTCTATACGACCCGACAAACCGGCCACTGTCCTTCCAATCATACGTCTAACGTCAGATCTAGTAGCCATGCCAAATTGTCTCGGCGCCTGGAAAGCGTTGGATCGTCAGCGCAAGCTGGCTCAAATCATGGCGAATCCTCAACACTCTGCCCCTTATTATCGAGGCCCTTCGCCAGCAGTTACTTACCAGAAGAATGGACTGGTGCAGATGGATCCCACTCCAGAGCATTTGCTGTCCAAGTAAGTACTATCTCCAAGGCTACGTCAGACGCTAATGTACTAGGACCCAACACAACGCGTCGACGAATCTCCTCTTGTTACCTGCGGAGATTCGTAACATGATATTTCAGGAAGTTCTAGGCGGCTTCCAGATATCAATGAACGTCCCCGGACTTGATATTTGGCAAAATAGTGGTGATGACTACAAGCCTGGAGAACTGCGAAAGCTCGCGTTTGTGCTGCCATACGTATGCCGCCAGATCTATACAGAGACCGCTGTCTTACCTTACGCACTCAACACGTTCGTCGTGAGCTGCCGTTCCAAACGCGATGCCTTTGCAGGAAGCCGCAACCAAGCCCAGCTAGAAGGCATACAAACTATCCAAGTTAATAACCCCTTCCTTTTTGATTCGGTCAACGGAACGGGGTTTGGCGGCTGCTCACGGTACGCACGAGGATGTAGTTGCCCGTTTGACTGGAAATCCTACCGTTCTCATTCCCCACAACCGTTAGCTATGCCGTTCACGCTCCTCTTCCCGAACTTGCGGCGAATTTGGATTGAAGTTGACGTCACTGAAACTGGTTCCGACGTCAATTTCGTCAAGTTGTTGGCGCAACATGCTGGCTTCAATGATTGGAAGGATTATGTGACGATGCGGGAGCGTGGTGTCCTTGAGGTCGTCGAGGTCGTTGACCCTATCGAGATCGATGAACAATAGCTAGCTCCTGATTCGGGTTCAGCAGAACGCGTCTAGCAAGATGCTTCTAACCGTACTAGCCTGAGCTTGGATTTTTCAACATCGGTTAAAGGGTTGTGAAAGCATTCGATTCGAGAAAGCTTTGGTATAGTAGGTGAGCTCGCACTAGAATCAAAGATGTCATCAATCTCGTTTTGACAGGGTATCTAGTGCGCATTCGTAATCAAGGTATTCATTCAAAGTGCGACATAACAATAATCATCCAGCTCGTATAGTCTGCCAAACAAGATAATACATTCACTGACCTTGTGTCGTACCAATTTCGAGAATGCACGAAGAGAGAATCGCTACTAGAAGCTCTTGATCGTATCGTGAGCTGGTAGCACAGTGAATGAGACTTTCCATTCACAGATGCGTATGGCTCTTGACTATCTGCGCTAGTCGCGGTCTGACCAGTCGCGTGCTTATCGCAGCAAACCCTTTCCACCTCTGACTTACAACTACCGCGATCATGGATCCGAAGTTGAGCATTCGTCCCGATGATGCCCTACCGAATCCAGGGAATACTCCCGAATATCTGCTCCCTCGGTAAGGAACAGAGCAACCAATGTAGCAGAATTTAATTGACGAAACAAAGTACACAATCCAACGCGCGTACACGTCTTCTCGCACTGCCTGCAGAGATTCGCGAGAAGATCTACAAGTTCACCCTCGTTAACAACAAGGAAGTCACCGTCTACACGGGAAGCGCCAAGTTCGACCGCGGACTAGCCCCCTACGCCCTCGCCTTACTAAGGACTTGTCGACAAATCTACATTGAATCGCGTCTGGTATTCTACTCCGGAAACAATTTCAACTTTCCCTACGTAACCCTCGTGCACTACTACTGGGCCGTGAACCGCAAGCTCTCGCGCGAACAGTTGGAAACTATCCAGAGCGTCGTCTTCGACCAGGCACGGCTTTACAGCTGGACCGGAACACAGTGCGATTTTCCTTGGATGGTGGGTATGAAGACCTTTCCGAAATTAAAGAAGGCTGTGTTGCGGGGTCTGAGTCCAAAGCAAATGTCAGAGCGTGATGCTGTGGTGGGAGGGAGCGCCACTTGGGTGGAACAACTCAAGATCCAGAAGGGTATCAAGCTTGAGGTCATCATCGAAGATCATTCGTAGCCTGGGTAGCTAGCGAATTAGTCAGGTTATCGATATCTAGAATGAGGGATGCGATGAGGTTTCGATGATGGAGATGGGTTGGTGGGATCGATAGCATGTAGTCATTGGGTAGGATTCCGGCGATGTTTTACATTGCTGGTCTAGCCCAGGCAACGCACCTGTTCTCAGCATTTCGTACCTCACAGAAGCTATAGCACAAGCCAACAGTCAATGAGCACAGTTGGTCATCTTACGGCAAGTCAAGAACAAATGCTAGATTGAGGGGTATGTAACACCAAGACTCGCATGCTCCGACAGCAGCAGCAAAGATCAACACCATACAGTACCGTGCGCAAACCAGATACATGCCCCAAACATACAGGAAGAAGGTTGACACACACACACACAAGGGAAAAGCGACTGCCAGATACAAATGCCCGCAAGACATAAGAAGACCATAAGGGGAGAAATTGTCGAATCGGGTCAAAGGGAGCCCAGAGCTCCAAGTAATGCATGCTTTCGCTGCTATGCTATGCTGAACTGAACAATCGGTTGTCGTTTTGGAAGATGTAAAAGGTGGTGGTTTTGGTGGTTGGGTATACGGGAAAGGGGGTTCGTCGTGAGGAAGGTCGTGACAAGAAGGAGGGTATCGATGGAAAAGAAGTGGGCGAGGCGAGCGGCCAAGGCTATGGCCACCAGTTCATCCTCTTGTAGCTCTCAATGACCTCTTCGACCTTTTCTTTGGTGATCTTCTCTACGTTGTATCTGGTGGTTTGTTAGATATCGCTGGCTTAATCTTCTATGTGAATAGTGGTGTGACTTACTTGAAGCCTGTCTCCTTCTCGAACAGACTCCCGTCCATGCTCAGATCCGCATCTTTCAGCAGCTCCTTCTCCATGTACGGTGTCAGCGGTGTCGATTGGCTGATACCGGCTTTTTGTTGCAGTTCTGCCCAGGGGTCTAGCGTCTCGTCGTTGACTTCGTCGACGACATGGTCGAGGTTCAATCGTGCAAAGGCTGAGATGAGTGTGCCGTGGAAGCCGGTTTCGATGTTGAAGATCTTACCCATGAGCTGGGCAGTGTCTTTTTGGGCTAAACGTCATGTCAGTACTGCAGTAGATAGGATGACGTGGTGTGGAGAGGCCTTACAGTGATTCGCATGATCCACAATGTTGAAGGTGGGTGCCGGTCTGCGTCCTGGGGGCCCCTTCATGTACCACTCGACGCCATGCCACAGCGCTCTCGTAGAATCCTCAATGTGCACCAGGTTCGTCTTCAGGTCTTCTTTCCACAGGAAGCGCATCTCCTTTCCTTTGCTCTGGTATACCCTCGCCATGCAAAGCGCCGTGCTCAGGTATTTGCTCGTGTACGGCCCGTAGACGTGTGCCATCCTCATCACTATCAGGTTCAAGCCTTCGATCTTGGCCAGGTCCTCCTCAGCCTTGAGTTTCCATTTCGCGAGATTCGACCAGGGTTTCGGCTTGTCCGACTCTTTGCTCGGTGCGCTGTCGGGCTTGTAGACCATGCCGGTGCTGACTTCGAGGAAGCATTTGACCTTGCGTTTCGCGGCTTCGCGGCCAATGGCCATGGACAGGCCGTAGGAGCGGAGCTCGTAGACCTTCTCGTCTTGGGCGAAGCGGGTCTCGCCGCCGCAGTTGAAGACATAGTCGAATTCGGCGCCGCCTTCACGGTCGAATATTCGCGGGAGGGATTCTGTAGGGTTCGAATTAGCCTCGAACGTCTTGTTGTAGACATCCCTTGGACCCAGAGACATGGTCAGGGGTACGCACTCTCCTGCGCCGCATCCGCCTGTATGAACCGCTCTCTTGAGCACGCCTCCTTGAATTCAGGTGCAAGCCATGCCAGCTCCGGGAGATGTTTGTCGACGATGCGAATCTGCGAGGCGAGGTTGTTGTCGTGGATGTACTTGGTGAGGTGTCGCCCGGTGTAGCCTAATGCACATGGTCAGCCCTCGTGGCATGCTTGGGTTGTGCCCAGCGCGAGCCTTACCCAACCCTCCTATTATCAGCACCGAAGGCTTTTCTGAAGCCATTTCTGGGGTCGCGTATGTTCGTGATCTGCGTCTCCTGTGCGCGCAAGAAGAGATCGCTAGGGGATTCTGAAGGGCGCAGTGGGCGGATGGTGTCTGCTAAGGCCAAAGTCGGGGGTGGAGATTTGAGCGGTGCGGATCGCGCTCAGACCGTCTTTGCGAGGAACCAACTGGCGAGGGACAATATCACGGCTGCTATAGGCGAAGCGTCTTGCTGCGATCGTCTGTCTTGCTCACGTTGGAAGAAAGATAACACGCGGCGTTCGTGATCGCGGGCGTCGAGCTGGAACGAGAGGGACTAACCACGAAGAGAGATACTCCAAGTAGGATACCGCGGCACCACAACGATGTCATATAACTCAGGCCCAATATGCGCGACTCATTGACCCGCAGGAGGGGGGCAGTCAGGCCGATATTTAAATGTGCACACCCAAGCCCGGCGATAATTCTCTTCGCAAGAGGCCACGCCCATCACTGAGGCTCAAAAACCAACTATGGCCGCCAGTAGCAGTCATGGTCGGGCACTTGTGGCTGATCCAATGCACACCATAGTGGTCCGCTCCGCAAGCAAGTCGACCGAGATTATGTGGGCTTCGTATGTAGCGAGCCCGCGACAATTGTATTGAAGGCGCCCGCCGCCACCCGCCACGTTATGCAACTTGGGCACGAGCACACAATGCGATCCGCTCCACCGTATCCCCTCATATTCACAGCATGACGTTTGCTGTTCCTATCTCCTGGATACATAGCGGTTGTCGCGGGAGATGTACAAGAAGCGGGCGGTGAACGACGGCGCGCTCCCGCAGTGCTGGACCTTGTCTCGAGCTTCAATACTTTGGGCGCATGACAGCCCGACAGTGGGGGTGAACTCAGGGGGAGTTCACACCAACAGAGCTATCTGGCAATCCCTGGCTGACGTAGCCATCATCCTTGGGCGTTCTCCGACGTTGTGTACAATGTGTAAGCCACACTCGCCATCCTTCAACGAGCGATTACCGAATAAAAAGCAAACAAGTGCGGAGCCGCGAGGTCTGTCGCTAAATCGCCTTCCCCTTTACAGACACGATGCTGGGGTTGTCCTTCTAGCTTAACGTCTAGCCTGCATAAAACCCTCGCTTCGTAACAAGTTCAGATGACTTCTGCTAGGCTAGGCAACGTGACAAGAAATTCGGCTCGTAGCATTGCCGATATGTATTCAATATTATGGTCATTGAGTCAAGTAAGGACTCGTAGCGGCCGATTTGAAGAGCAAGAATGCCGTCAGATGTTGCTGTGATTCCGCGGCATGGTGACTACTCATCAGCCCAACGCCCTCGTCGGCGACTTAACATTAATTGTCAAGCCAAGGGACGGCGCCTCCAACATACACAGTTCGTACCGGCGTTGTGTCATGCAACTCCGGGCTCCGAGGCTTGTCGGCGCCGGGTGCCGTAGCACACGGCGTGCAAATCTAGGGATCTCTTCGATCTGTACCTCCTATCAATAAAAGTAACGCAGGTACCCAGGCCGTATCATTGGCTGCGACGCACTTTCTTACACCGCTCTATGCCACCCATCGTGATTGTGCGACCCAGCCGACATGTAGTTTGCATCCAGAGCAGGCTGTGTGACGGTGCATTCAAAGACAGGCATGCATGCACAACCTCGGAGTCGAACAGCAGTTCATGCATAGAACGTCACTAAGGATGGTGATCGTCCCGCACTTGCATATGCATCAGTAATCCTTTTCAGCTGAGTCTCTATTTGATATATTGCTGTAGATGACTGGCTAGATCGCAGAGCTACTATGAATATCTTAAAGCTATGCAGTGGACTCCCTGAAGTAAAATGAGATCGCAAAGTCATGTCGCATGCTCGCCGAACCGTACCACCCATGCCCTTTCATACGGAAATAGTACTAAATGCCATCGTGCTTTTCTTCGCCGCATGTCGCCCAGTCAGTCTCACCCTATGATGCTGTGTGCACCCGATGCAAATCTAAGAAGATGTCCGAAGACAAGGAAACCCCGCCTTGCATGTATGCTTTGCTCTAAAACTCCCAGGTCTCGTCGACTGACTTGATGGCCCAGTCGAACTTCTCGCGGAGTGTCTTGGAAAAGAACTTCTCAATGGGTACGTCGAACTTCTTGGAGAAGACCACAGTGAGACGAGGGTCGATGTAGTTCTAGTTGCGGTTAGTCAAAGATGATGCAAGATGGGCGTGGAGTGACTTACGATTTTGGACGTGCCAAGGGCAACCTCCTTGTTGCCCTCCTTGTCCTCCATCTGGATCTTCATGTTCTCAATGCGCTGGTTAAGCTTGTCGATGTTACCCTCAAGCTTGTCGACTGTTGGACCCTTGCCCTCAGCTTCGACCTTGCCAGTCTTGTTCTCCTTCTTGTACTTGGCGGCCAGCTCATTTACCTTCTCCATACGCTCCTCGAGCTCCTTGGGCTTCATCTCCTTCTCGCCGTCGGCCTTGAGCTTCTCGTTCTCCTTCTCGAACTTCTTGGTGATCTTTTGTCGCATCTCTTCGATCTCTGCCTCCTGGTGCTGTTTGACCCACTCCATGTCGAGGTCTTCGGGTCGCTCAAAGTACTCAGCACCCTTCTTCTTCTTGATCTTCGGGTCCACGTCGATCATCATCATCTTGGTCCTCCAAACCTGATAACGAAGACCATTAATCTGACAGAAGTTAGCATAGTAAAACAGTAAAATGTGCGACGACAACATACCCTCTCGTTCATCTTCTCGATGGAGGTTGCGTGACTCGCAGCGACAGTACGCTTGTGGTTACATAAGATGGCAACTTCACGATTGGCATCGTTGTAAGCCTTCACCTTCTCCTGGACTGTACCAGTAGCCTTCATCTCCTTGAGCAGCCGAGCCATTGTGTACGAGGCGTTGTAGGTACGGAATACCTTTGCGGTGAGACCAGGCATGTAGCTTGTCAGATGCTTGTTGAGACCCGACGTGGTCAGCCGATCGAAGATGTCATCGCCTGTCGTCTTGGGCTCCTTCTTGAACAGCTTCAGGTTCTTGAAGACTTGCGGATCAACCTTGACTTCGTCGTAGAACCGAATACTGTCTTTACCCAAGAAGTCAAAGATGACAGTCTCCGGCGGCTTCAGAGTGATATGCTGAAACTTGAGCGAGCAGCAACCGACGGTATCAGCCTCATCCTCTCCCTTCTCGTTACCAGCACGGAGGGCGAACTGATCAATGAGGTAGATGGCGGTAGCACGTTGACGATCAGCCATCATCTTGGAATTGAGATCTTTGCGGTAGTCTTTGCGGATGCGGTCGATGTGCTTCTTGAGTTCTCGCGCCTTCTCGAACTTCTTGAAATCGCTCTGGCCCTTGATGTCGGAGTTGGCAGCGAGCATGACGTACTTGTAAGCACTGTTGATGTTTTCTTGCCACATAGCCAGCCATGTGCCTTCGTGATCGTGCTTGACCGCCTTCCATTTGTGACCCGCGGGTGGCTCAGGGACTTTAGCATTCTCGCCAATGTTGATGGTGATTTGCTCGGGCATGACGCGCTCCTTTACACGACCGGTCTTGGGATGCTCACCACGACCACGGAAAAGACCGGGGGGTTCAACGCGGAAGTTGCCGACCTTTTGCTTGCGACCGTCCCACAGGCAGTACATGTACTGAGCCTCAGCAGCCTCCTTCTCAGCCTTGAGCACTTTCTTCTCGGCTTGCGAGAGAGCCTTCTTCTTAGCGCGCTCCGCGTCGAACCATTCGAAGATGGGCTTGAAGTCGCACTTCTCAAACTTCTTGATCTTGACTGTGTTCCCATCTTTGTCCTTGCCGTGCCCAGTCTTATCCAGAACCTTAGTAAAGTCCCCGAAGAAGTTTTTGTTGAAGGTAGGGTTCTCGACGTTGTGGGTGGAGTTCAGCATGCTTCCGTAGAAAGTAGCTACCTCCTCGGCGTCCTTGTGCAGGGTAACAGGTACACCATCGTACACCAGTTTGACGTGTTTGGGAAGCGGCTCGTACTCGGGAGGAAAGACAACACCGGCGTGTTCCAGCGTGTCCCACTTCTTGGTGCCATCACTCTTGCCTGGGTCCTCCCACCAGCGGTACTCTTCCTCCTCGTTCTCAGCCTCCTCGTCCTGCTCCGTCTCCTCTTTCTTGACTTTGCCCTTGCCCTTCTTGACAGGCGCGGCGGCGGCAGGCTTCGCTTTGGTGGCTTTCTTCGGGGCGGCCTTTTTGGCGAGCGGCGCGTCAGAATCGGACTCTTCCTTCTTGACTCCGTTTGTCTTCTTGGCCGGCGCCTTCTTCTTCGCAAGAGGAATGTCGTCGTCGCTGTCGCTTTCTACCTTTTGCTTGCGCTTCGGGGCAGCCTTCTCCTTGCTGCGCATGGCCTTGGCCTCCTTTGCAGCGGCCTTCTCGATAGACTCCTTCTTCTTAGTGAGCTTCGTGGCGAGAGGCACGTCGGAGTCGGCAGACTCTCCGATTTGTTCGGCGCTTGCTTTGGGGAGCACCCTGGCCTTGAGAGGCACATCGCTGAGTTCTGAATCGGAGTCGTCCTGGGTGGGTTTTGCCTGCTGTGAGGTTCGCCGCCGCTTGCTCTGCTGGAAAGTTAGTCCAGCTTAACGCGCGTGAATTTCATCAAGGGCGACCTACCAAAGGCTTGTCGTCATCCTCGGAGCTACTGGCGTCCTTGTACGATTTGCTGTTTGTGACGCTGCTGCGCGACTTGCGCTTTCCGTTGGCGCCGTTGGTCTCGGGCGCATCGATATCCATCTTGTCGTCGTCGGCGACTGGACCCATACGGATTGAGATGCCGGGCTCGACGTGACCGTTGGAAGGGACTTGGGCGTCCATTTTTCTGTCTTCTTCTTTGGTGATCTGTTCGTTGGACTTTGCTGTTGGAAAAGTTTCGTTAGCCATTTTGCGTCTTTAGTGGAGGCGCACTGGTTGCGCTACGTTGGGTAAGGTAGCGAGGGAGGAGGTTGGTAATAGTTGGGAGGTGAGAGGGTGGAATTTGACAAGGGCGATCGGGGCGCGTGAGAGGGAGATAGCCGTGGCGCGTGGAGATAGCGCAGACTGCCGGACGCACTCACCTTGGTTCTTTCCTCTCACAAGAGGAGTGTCGTCGTCTGAAGAGGACATGATGGAAGAGGCAGGCGCGCGCCGGGATTGCGGATAATAAAAAACAGGACGGGCGTGCTCAGCGAGATCTGGCGCAGATCGAGGAAACCTAGTGGGAACGAAAGAGCGGAGCCCGTGGAAGGGTGAGAGTTGTGGAGAGACGCGCGCCACTTGCGGGCAAACACGTCGTGCGATTGAGGCGATGTTGAAGTTTGAGGCAGCAGGGACGAAGGGAATAGACGAGGGCGGACAGAGGATGCTGAGTTAAGTGAAGCGCAGCCAGGGAGCCATTGCCCAGCTGTGCTTCACTAAGTCCACCAGCGCACGGGCGTTCGGCCTTTGCAGCAGATGCGTAACCTCACCATCGATCGATGCACTAGGACGCTGCAAATCGGCTACCAGAGCACACAGCCATTGTGCAAGCTGCTTGCTTTTCCTACAATACGGAACATGCGGAACGGTGCGTCAAGGCTTTGGTGGGTGTCTAGTTGGTGCCTGCCACCTGTTCCTCCATTGTTCGTGCCTATGTCCTCCTAATGTTGTCACGACGATGTCGTCTTTGGGGCCATTTTCAGACTCCTCGGACTTCAGCATGGTTCAAAGACACACTCTACACTGCACGCAGACTGCCACGAGCGCGGTGCCGCCGGTGAGAGGCTCCGCATCCGGTGTCCTCTGCTGGAATCTCTCACGTGACACTTGGCGTGTTAGCGCGGAAAGCAATTCAGTGTCCCGACTGCCCGATGAGAGCTTCCGCTCAGCAAAGACAGCAGTGAAGCACCACCACCGGCTGTCGCCATCTCCACTCATCTCAATCCGTAGCCATGATGCTGTCACGAGCTGCGCGCCCGGCCTTCAAGGCGGGCATGGCCGCCGCCGCCGCCCGGTACGCTCCCACCTCCGCCCGCAGCTTTTCTCGCGCTCTGCGACCCCCCATTGCCGGAGCCATTGCATCGCCCGCTGCATCGAGTGCTGACTGGAACTTGTGTATCTAGGCCCGCAACCCTCTCCGTCTCCAACGCTGCCGGCTATGCCACCCTCCGTGAAATCGAGGGCCGCCTCAAGTCGATTCGCAACATCGAGAAGATCACCAAGACCATGAAGGTCGTCGCCTCCACCAAGCTCACCCGTGCCCAGAAGGCCATGACCGAGTCCCGCAAGTACGGCCAGACGTCCAACACCGTTTTCGAGAGCGCCGAGACCAAGCCCATCGAGAGTGAGGGCAAGAAGAACCTCGTCATCGTCTGCAGCTCCGACAAGGGCCTCTGCGGTGGTATCCACTCGGGAATGTCGAGGAAGGTCAGGGCTATGCTCCAACAGAATTCCGACATTGAGTTGGCTGTCATTGGCGAGAAGTGCAAGGCGCAACTTGGTCGTTCCAACGGAAAGAACATGGTCCTGTCCTTCGCCGGTGCCGGAAAGGACGTTCCTACCTTTGCCGACTCCCTGCACATTGCCGACCAGATCTCCATGCTGCCCACCGAATACGCTTCCATCAAGATCGTCTACAACAAGTTCATCAACGCTTCGAGTTACGAGGCCACCATCCAGGAGGCCTACTCTGAGGAGGCTATTGCCCAGTCTGGTACGTCACACCTCCAAGTAGCAAAATTCTTGTCTGACAATCTATCTAGCCAACTTCTCTGCTTTCGAGATTGAGGATGAGGTTCTCCCCAACCTCCGCGAGTACGCTCTTGCCAACTCGCTCTTCTGGGCGCTGGCTGAGGGTCACGCTTGCGAGCAGTCTGCGCGTCAAAACGCCATGGACAATGCTTCCAAGAACGCTGGAGACATGATCAACAAGTTCCAGATTCTCTACAACCGAACGCGTCAAGCCGTCATTACTGGCGAACTTGTCGAGATTATTACCGGTGCGGCTGCTTCCGAAGGTTAAGCGCTCCAGGAGCTTTAGACTTGATATCCCAATGATCTGGTTCCATCTCCCTCATGGGCTGTGTAGAATAACCATCTGTTCATAGCTCTTTTGTACCAGCCAGTTCGTGGAAAACATTCATGGTTGAATCTCGTGCCTTGTGTCATGTCTGCTTCTCGACCGCATCTACGCTGCGGCCTACGTCACATCTGGGCAGCACCGTGCAGATCTAGGTACTGTCATGCTCATCACGTGTGTCATTTCTCCTGCTGCACCATTGTCGTCGCAGGAATGCAGGCTAAGATCACCAGCCACCTCAAGGAGCGCCCCGGCATCCTCCGTCCTCGCTACAACCTCCACGCCAGATCGGAAACGGTCGCTTGGGTAAACACCACGCAGATGTGTGCTGCAGTGCAGCGCGATCGACCTCGGATCTAGATCAATCATCTGCAAGTTGGCGTGTGTGTGATATATCTCATCATGGTCCAACAGCAAATTGGCAAAGCTAATGTCCGGCTTCCAATGCCGACCTGTCCCTCAGCTGTAGGTCATGAGTCGCAGACAACGGCAGAGGAAAAAATCGCCGGCAGACGACTACACCACTACTCAGTGAGGCAGCAACTATGCACACCAACTGCCATGAGACTGCAAATCAAGCAGTCTGCACGAGGGTTCCTCAAACCTTATGCGTGCTTCAACCCCAATGACGGCAAGTGTTTGCGTACCTGACCACCTTCGGCGCGCTAAGGGTAGGGATAGCTGGTTTATGAAACGTAACCTGCATTCGAAACGGACTCGCCCCTCTTACCACACCCTCACCCGCAGAAATAGTACGTCAGGCCTAGTCAGGCACGGTCAGGCCCTTGAGGCATCATATAATATGGCCCATTATGGGCGTTCGGCTTTGCTTTTGATTCTCCACTGAGCGCTGGTAGCTGCATCGCTTTCAACCGTTCACGCCGTTTTCTGACCAGCATTGAGAAGAGGAAAGCGCACCCTGCATCATTGCCTTTACTGCTTACATCGCTACCAATTCAATAAACCCTGAAGCCGGCTTCACTTTTTCATTCTTTGAGGCTACGCTTCTCTCTTTTCTTTCCGGCTGTATCCGGTCTGCTTCACGCCCGAGCTCACATTCGCAACTACAATTCAATCGCTGCTTGCTCTTCAATCAAGTTCGACCCACATTCACCGACCCACAACTTCGAACGACTGAGCGATATGCTGGCGCAGGCTGGAACCTACATGTTGAAAGCGAAAATGCAGGCTCTCAAGGATCTGTATGCTAGTCGACACTACACACAATGCGCAAGTTTTGGGGAGCGTTTACTGGGCGATAACAATGACAAGGTATGTAAAAGTAACACTACGCCGCGCACCGTCCAGAAATTGAAAGTCGCTATGGCAAGCGCAATACACGAGAAGCAAGAGCTAACGAATAACAGATCCATCCCATCCATTCCGCTTATCTGAACTTCTACATTGCACTCTCTCACGACACACTGGCAAGGGAAGCTACCCTCAAAAATCGCTACAAGGAACTGAACGCGGCGGAAAAGTACTACAATGAGACCATCGTCGCTCTTACACCACCTTCGCCATCTTCCACTGCGCCGATGGAGGATGACGACCAGCCTCTGACACCAGACTCTGCGACCATCCCAGACGAACAGACTTGGTTCCGGCGGTCATCCAGAGTCAGGTCCTTTGACTCAACAAGCAGCTACCGCAGCTCGACCTCAAGCACAGATTCCTATGCCTTCGACCTGGAGGTAGACCCAGATCTTGCGCTGAGGAACTTCCGCTTTCCATCCCCACCCGGCAAAAACGTGGAATGGGACTCGTGTGCCGACCCTAGACCCTTGTCCCGCCACATCAAGAACGACAGCATCCTATCACCTCTATCCACAGAGCATGTGCGATCGAAACCAGGGGTCCAGCTGCCGAGTGGCACCCCCGCCTTTGTCCGCATGGTAGAGGGCCATCTTACTAGTGTGCGGACCCTAAAAGAGACGACCGGTGTCCGTGGTGTGCGTTTCGCATTCCCGACTCCTTCGCCATCCCCCACCAAGTCGCAGTTCAAAGATCCTCGCAGCAGCTGCATGCTGACAGACGAGGAACGGGAGAAGCTGCAACAGAAGAGGAAGAATATGACATGGCGCCCACGCTTCAACCCTGAAAGCGTGCAGAAGCTGTGTAGCGATGCGCTGGCAGAGCTCTCATAGCTGTCAGCATGTCCTCTTGTGGAAACCTCCCAGCTCTCGTCGCAACGATTCAACGCGAATGAGCAACGACTACGCCCATGTATTCTCGCAACTTCTATACGACTTTCTTTGATGTTTATCTAGCAAGGTGTCCCAGGTGGACAAACTCTCATATACCCCGGTTCGGTGCTTGTCAGTTGACTCTTTGTAGAGCTATGATTTTTGTATAAATACGTGTCAGTTCCGAATGTCTAGTTGTACCAATAGAAAGCAAGCTTGTTATATTCTCTAGTCTAGATGATGTATAGTGTTACTCAACCGCGTTGTGCTTGCAATTCAGCACCAGTACGTTCATCAAAACAATCTCCACTGATGTTTACACGCATCGACGTCCATGCGCAAGACATCATTCAGTTGCCGACCTCACCAACCCGTTTCCAACATTCTCGATAAAGCCGCCAACATCTCAGATGCCTGGCGACGGCGTTCGACTTCCCGCTCAGCTGATTCCACGTTCGTTGGCACATGGTCTCCACCCCTCACCCCTTGAGTTACCAGGGTTGTTTGACTCTGCTCATTCAAGACCGATCTCAGTGCTGCTTGCTTCTGTGTATCTAAGGAAATAAGAATTTCAAACTTAAGCGTCGGAAGCCCTCCATATTTATTGTGCTCATCCTCTGTCTCTGGGTGCATGTGCGATGGCGATGGATGCTTCCAGACGTTGACTTGGTTTCCATTGCAATTGGGTGCATCTGCCTTACTCGACGACGGTATCTCAGAGGCTAGCTTTGGGTCCCCAGAAATTGAATCAATTACTGTAGTTGATGTCGGATCGTACTTCGCAAGGCCTGAAGAGTCAGACTCATTGGAAGTTGCATCGGCAGCATCCGCACTGTACACATGCTTGGTCGGACGACCTATAGAGGCGCTTCCACTTTCGGTGATTCGGGAAATCGTAGTCGATTGGGAAGTACTTTGGATATTGGAAGGCTTAGAAAGGCATGCACTGGCCTCGTGCTGCGGTATATCTGCAACGGACGCTACGGTTTTGCGCTTGAGCGAAGGCTGCTGTCGTATTTGCGAATCGCCGCGTGACTGAATCTGCACTCAAACTCAGAACAAGACTCGAGTCGCTCACATGGAGGCTTACTTACGTCGTCCAATGCTTTTGTTGGTTTTGTAAGTACCGTTTGGGAGCGCGTTGTGAATTGACTCTCCAGGACGGACATGATTGGCATGTTGCCCACGGAAGAGGCTATCGATGGATCGCTTGCTTCTTCAATCTCAATAATTGCGGCTGTCTCGTTGTGTTTGCTTGTTGTCCCAGTGGTTCTTCGACACGTCCCAAGATTTGATGCATCGATGGTGTCTCGAATATTAAGAAGAACGCCATGATTCGCTGAAGATATATATAAGTGGAGTAGTCTTCGATGTCTATCAAGCGATTCGAAGGTCGCATTAATCTTTCCTTGACGTGTGATGGGTGTCCAGTTGATGCCGAACATCTTTCTTGGTTGAAGGAGGTGCGCTGCTTGACATGCGACCCCAGATATGGCTATCAGCAGAGGGAGGACATGATGATTTTCCAACTTCCAATCCGGAAGACGATAGACAATGTTGAGCAAAAGATGAATGTTTGATACCTCGACCTGATAGTGATAGCCGCCATTCAGGAGCTCATGTTGTAACCTTCGAAGACTTGAGGCAGATGAGCTGACATAAACCAAGAGCTGACTGACGCTGGCAGCACACCCAACCACTTCCATAGTTGTAGAAGACTTCAGTGGCGTTGGCTCAATATGAAAATAGAAGGGTGATGTTGAACGATGGCGAGCTTTTCATTTTGGTGGGATGGCATATACATGCGACTGTGGCAGTTCGGACCGGTCAAGTTCAACGCTCGCCACCTGGACTGGCCGCGAATCGCTGTCAGCCTGGCCTACTGTCCCGCATGGCGCGGTCACATTGGACGGGGTACTATTCCAGTACCTAGGTAGAACATAGGCCTGAGCACTGCAAGCATTTTTACTCCCAAGAGATCACATGGGCAGGCTTTGTGCTCATGCACACCAAAATCTTGTCTCATGCGCGGAAGCCTGTCGCGCATGGTACCTGGGTACTAGAACAGCGCTGTTCTTTGATCCGACAACAGTATCAACGCATCCAATATGGTAACAGTCATGCCAGATACTGGGCTTCGGCAACTCCCACGAGTCTTCTGCATCCAGTGCAAATGTTTAGACGGCCCATGCTTACCAGTACTGTCAGTGGCTAGTGTGTAGGAAGAACCTTTGCTATGTGAGCGAGGCAGTGCAGTGGAAAGGCTAAGCGAGACAACGCATCAGTGGCAATCGGCTTTCTGGTGCTTGATTAGGACGTACATCCAGACAAGGCAGAGACTGACATGATGATCCCTCTTATGCTGTCGATGATTGGATCGATATAAAAACGTCGTACCGTTGAGTAGCATGGTTACTGGATGCCGATGCATTTTCCAGCCTTTTGATCTGCCCTACACCAGACCTGAGTAGCACTGACACCATACTCGGAGATCCAGGAGAACCAAGAACTAGGTATAGCCAAAAACGACTGAATTTAGGGTACCCAAGATGGACGGAATCTCATGTACCCCAGTTTTGTGCCTGTCAATTTGGTTCTTGTAAAACGTCTGTCTGTATCAGCAGAAACCGTTCTTTGCGTCTTCAGACTGTACTTTAACCTTGCTACGGCACCGGCGTTAATACCAACGCAAACGCCTCCCTCTGGGGAGCAGGATGTTTTCAAAACTCACTGCATGCGCTTCTAATTGAAGAGACCAAGTCATGCACATGAAACCAGCTCTCTTCAGTGCGAATCGCGAATTGAACGTATGACATAGTCATTTGTTATGCCTTTCGACAATCACTCAAAGGCACAATGCCAATGGTCTAACCCATGCAAAAGAAGTCGCTCCATGATATCGTAGACTTTTCGAAACCCGCCACCATTATGCCCTAGAACGCCATTGCAATGCAAACCCACCCACTCTCTCTTTCCACAAATCTCCCTACTTTTGCATCTCATCCAAGCCCCTCTTAATTCTCTGACACTTGATCTTGAGTAGCTTGACACTCTCCAAGAACAGCTCGTCGCTTTCCCACTGGCCAGTGCTTTCTACTTTGAAGATGAAGTGGTCTCGTATCCGACCCAGTTTCACCTTGTCTTTGAATTCGGGATGTCTTAAGCATTCTCTGCTAACGGTGTCGTTCATGGCGTTCTCGACTACGGCTTTGGGCTCGCCTTCCTTGCCTTCCAGCTCGGCGTGTTTCTGAGCATCCTCGGAAGTGACCTTGTCGAGCTTGATGACGCCCCGGGGGAAGCAGCGCGCGAATTTCTTTGCGTCGGCGCCGATGATGGGTTTCGTGATGTCGATGGTAGGCATAAGGCGGTACGACGCCGTTGCGACGGGCGAGAACTTGGCGTGGTCTTGTCCGATACCCTTGATAGCGTGCATGCTGAGACAAATGCTCTGCCCTGGCCTCATCTTTGCGATCAGGATATCCGGGTTTGTAGACCGAATCTCTTTCCCTTCGCTTTGCGCAAACTTCTCCTCTTGACGGCCGTGGGGTTGGAAGACGATATCTTTAGCGTAGACATTGTGGCCGACGTAGAGCTTATCGGGATCGGTCTCTCCAGCTACTGCTCGTTGCAGACCGCCCTCCTGCCATGTGCATTCCACGTCTAGTCGCAGCGCAATGGTGTTATAGTCTGAGGGTGTTCCGGAGCCTTCGTCGTCGTCTGTGGGCTTCTTGTACCACTTCAGCCAGCGAAGACCCTCGCGGTCGCCGCAGAGGGGGATGAGGCCCAGGCGGTGGGCGAGCACTTCGTCTTGGATGATGGATGTGTTTTGGTAGATGAAGACGTCTTCTATGGCGAGCGTAGGGATTTCGGAGAGGAGAATGCGGCGGAAGGCGTTTGCGACTGAGGTGTCGATACCAGTGAGGGAGAACTCGGCATTGTTGGGGACAAATTTGTGGAAAGTGACGTTGAAGTTCTGAACCTTTGGTTAGTACGCAGTCCTGTATTTTTGACGTGAATCTAGTCGCGCATACCTCCTTGAAGTATTCCAAGTCCCATTCGTGGTTCTCGCCCGGCCAGTGTCCTGGGAAGTCGGTGGACTGCTGGTTGGTGACTGTCTCTGGACCAACTCCAAGCGTCTAATTGTAACATTAGCGGAAGATCAACCCCATATTCCAAGTCGCGTAAGTACCTTGCGCTTGATCTGCTCCTGTGCACTCGGCGTCGACATGGTTGCGGTATTGGGGTCAAGTTTGGTGTTTTCGGAGGGGAGCACTTTCCATGTTCACAAAAAGTTCGAGGAAGGCGCCGGCACGCCAAGACCCACGCAGCCAATGGCGGTAGACTCAATCTGGTAGCATCATCGATATGAGGAAAGCTCCCCTCCAACGCCACGCCCTCACTCTCCACTCTACACGCCCATTGAGGCCCTATACTCGACGTAGGGAGAGATACCACCACCATGCCCGTCTCCTTTGCGCGTCTGGCCGGCCCCGCGGCGAAGCGAGCGTGCCTCAACGCCTCCCGACCCCAGCTCCGATCGGCAATCCCTTCACGGCCCATTGCACGCTGCCTGTCGACTACATTCCCCCGCCGATACGCTGAAGTCGAGGAGAGCCAGCGGACACGATTGGTCCCGACCGATTCCAACTTCGGCGGCGTTGCACCGGCCGAGACGGCCCAGGAAACCCGAGCGGAGGAGGACGAACATGTAGACACCAGGAAGATCCGGCATTACACTGTCAACTTCGGGCCCCAGCATCCCGCTGCCCACGGTGTGTTGCGCTTGATTCTGGAGCTGAACGGAGAGGAAATTGTGCGCGCCGACCCGCACGTTGGCCTGCTGCACAGAGGCACAGAGAAGCTCATCGAGTACCGGACATACCTCCAGGCCCTGCCATACTTTGACCGACTCGATTATGTCTCCATGATGACCAACGAGCAGTGCTTCTCGCTGGCTGTCGAGAAGCTGCTGAACATCGATATCCCAATCCGCGCCAAGTACATCCGTACCCTGTTCGGTGAAATCACCCGCATTCTGAACCATCTCATGTCGGTCTTGTCCCACGCTATGGATGTCGGTGCTCTGACGCCCTTCTTGTGGGGTTTCGAGGAGCGTGAGAAGCTCATGGTGAGTTGTGCGTGGCAAAAGTATAGATTGCACATGCTGATTACGTCCAGGAATTCTACGAACGTGTTTCCGGTGCCCGTCTTCACGCAGCCTACGTCCGCCCCGGTGGTGTGTCTCAGGATCTCCCCCTCGGTCTTCTCGACGATATCTACCAATGGGCTACCCAATTCGGTGACCGCATCGACGAGACTGAGGAGATGTTGACAGACAACCGTATCTGGATTGGCCGCACAAAGGGCGTTGGTGTTGTCTCAGCTGCCGACGCCATCAACTACTCTTTCTCCGGTGTCATGCTCCGAGGATCCGGTGTTCCCTGGGACGTCCGAAAGTCGCAGCCATACGACGCCTACGACAGGGTTGACTTCGATGTCCCAGTCGGTGTCAATGGTGACTGCTACGACCGTTACCTCTGCCGCATGGAGGAGTTCCGTCAGTCTCTCCGCATCATCCACCAGTGCTTGAACGACATGCCAGCCGGCCCCGTCAAGGTTGAAGACTACAAGATCGCGCCCCCACCACGCGCTGCCATGAAGGAGAACATGGAGGCTCTCATCCACCACTTCTTGCTCTTCAGCAAGGGTTACACCGTCCCACCTGGCGAGACCTACAGTGCTATTGAGGCGCCCAAGGGAGAGATGGGTGTCTTCTTGGTCTCAGATGGTAGCGAGAGGCCATACAGGTGTAAGATTAGGGCACCTGGATTCGCACACTTGGCCTGCATGGACCAGATTTCAAGAGGTCACTTGCTTGCCGATGCTGTGGCCATTATCGGAACAATGGATTTGGTGTTTGGTAAGTCCTATCTCCAAGAAGTGCATATGAGGCATTTACTAACTTCCTCTGCAGGTGAAGTTGATCGGTAAGAAGTAGAAGAAACAAATAGAAAGGCGGCAGCATTTTGCTTCGATTTGCACAGCATGGTTTTTTGTCGCGTTCCATAAAGGATACAGAGGCGATGGGTGACACTCGTATGGTCGACGAGGCCAATCACGAAGACGAACTGGTCTTCGGTGTGTTGGCTCAGCAGCGGCGGTAGCGGGTTAGGTGGTTGTAAATACTGTACCTACGTGTTTCTTGAAAGTCAATTGACATTTGCATGTTCACTTCGTCTCTTTCTATATGCGCATCCTGGAATGATATGCAGGAGTTCGCGTTCGTTGGCTCTTCGATTCTTTCTCTTCGTCATTCTATCGCAACATGAAGGCGTCACATTATGGTATGGCCATCAGCATAGTAGTGTCTGAGATGTTTATGGGCATAGGACCATTTCAGGAAAGCACTAACCATGCCATAAGACTATCATACCACAGGCATGCATGAGAACAATTCGTGAATTATGTTACGACTAGATAAATTTACACCAAGGTATGGAAGGGGACATGGAAGTAAGACCGGCTCAGTTATAATATACATTATCCTCACCCATGCCCTCTCACAAGAACATGCCCGCAGCGGAGCCGAGCGCCATGATGCCGAATACCGCCAACCCAGCCTTCGAAAACGCGCCGTGTGTAGCGCCTACCGCACTGGCAGCGCCCGTCGAGTCCGCATTCGAAGAGCTAGCACTCGCGCTCGCATCGCCACTTGAGCTCGCAGTCGCGCCTCCGCTCTCGCTCATCGTCCCCGCCGATGAGGATTGCGCCATAGAACCACTGCTACTAGCTGTATCCAGGTCCGTCGAATTCTTGCTAATCTCGTCGAACGGTGGAGTGCAAATGACAACATCGACCCTCTTGCTCAGACACTCTCCCAGCTCCAAGAAGCTCTGTTCGTCGCTAGCCGAGCACATTGCCGTGCAAGGAAACGGGCTGCCCATTGCCGTGCTGTCATTGCCAGAACAACACGCGTACATGTCCCAGAAAGCGTGGTCGTTGAAGTCCGCGTCGTTGCTGATGACGCATCCGCCATCGCGGCCGGACGGTCGACCGAGAGGGTAATTGGAAGGCTGCGCGGGTGTATCGGGTATGGCAGAGTTGGAGGCGCATCCTACTGCAGGGCCGTAGCTGAAGATGGACGGGAACTCTGTGGGTTTGGTGAAAGGGCTCGGCGACGCATTTGTGTAGGTTGTGTAGACGTAGTTGTAGGTCGTCGTCGGTGTTGTGGTAATTGTAGATGTCATCTTGAACAGTTGTTGCTGCATGTAGCGTGATGCGAATGAGAAAGTTGGCAGGTGGTAAGTGACGAGTAGCTAGCTAGGTCGAAAGAGAGGCTGAAGGAGGTTGAGCACCAGCACAAAAGCAAACAAGATAAACTTCAGCTAGGAACGAGCGCACGAGCTGACGCGTCTGAACAAAAGAGCTATACCGTATCACAGGTGGAAGGAAGCGGTGTCTCGAACGTAGGGGCCAAACGATACGAGGTGTGACGATGTATACGAGCTTAGGACAGGCCAAATCTAGAAGGTGACCATAGGCTTGCTTAGTCTCCCAGAATAGCAGGTAAGCGAGATCGTCGACAATTTGGGGAGAAGGCACGTTTGGAAAGACGAAATGCGGAAGGCGAATCTAGGCGTCTATCTAATAGCGTTCGCTGCACAGCAAACAATCAACTGGAGTGAAGGAAAGTGCATGGGTGTAAAGTATCTTCGCCAGTAGGCTTCATGGTAAATGCGGGGCTGGCTTAGCGCCCCCACTAGCTCTCACTGGCGGTGGTCTGGGCAGGTTCAGAGCGCTCTTCTAACATATACCAGACAACCTGGAATCGTTGTACGCTGCCGAACAACAGCGGACCGTGGAACACAGGGACGCGGTCTTGGGGTAAATCGAGGTCCGGCTGCGCAGAACAGTTCAGACTGCATCGACATCACTGCGTTTAGAGGGCGAAACAAAAAGCCATTGATTTGCACATCACATTATCAAGGGACAGACGATTTGTTTTGAACAGTTAAATTCTCATCTTGGTATCATAGCTGCCATGCAATATGGCACATTAACTTCATACTAACTTCCCTTTCGGGATCTCCTAAAACCCATCTATGCCTTCTCATCAATAGAATGGTGGACACCGACAGTGCGGTCTCCGTGCACACTGCTCCTCCTCAAGGTCTCGTCCTTGTCGTAGTCCTGGTCAAGCTGGTTCATCTCGTCCTCAGTCTCGTTGAGGTGGTGGAACAGAATCCAGATGAGGCAACCAGCGATGAACGATGCAACGGCAAGACCAGCAAACATCCACTGGATCTTGGGGTCAACAACGAGCGGGTTGAGAGCCTCGGAGATGGCAGATCCGAAAGCGTTGGTGAGCAGGTACATGGACTGGACGAAGGACTTCATGCTGGGCGGGGCCTTGGTGTACGCATACTCGAGTCCAGTAACGGAGGCAAAGATCTCAGAGAGACCAATGAGAATGTAGGCACCGGTTTGGGCGGCAACGTGGATGTTGTTACCCTGGTGAACGCCATCGACAAGATCAGCGTCGCAGGCTAGCGGGGTCATGTAGCAAGGACCAGAGTGGTAAATGTAGTATTGGATGACGCAAGCGTAAATCATGGCGAAGGACGCAATCCAGAAACCGGCGACAATACGGTTGATGGGAGGGAAGGCGATCTTGTGCTTGCGGAGTGTGGGCATGAGCCACTGGTCGACAATGGGCAGGAAAACGATAATAGCGATGGGATCGAAGTTCTGCATCAGATCGTTGGGAATGCCGTGAAGACGCATCTGACCGGCCTGGGTGACGAAGTTGTTGGAGAAGTTGCCGTAGACGACCCAGTAGATGGGGTAGAAGCAGAAGACCTGGCAAGCAATAAGAGCACGCTTGACCTCATCGACAAAGTGGTCGTCCCAGTTGAGGACCTTGGTCTTGCCGAGGCCGGCCTGGTATGATGGCTTAGCAGCATCCATGTTGCGGTTCTTGATCATCATCCAGATAATGCGGAAGGCATCGGTAATGATGGATCCCTGAGGAGGTCGGACAACGTAGACCTTGCGGCCGAGGACGAGGACGAGCAGTCCAACGAAGAAGACGCAGAGGCAGAGCAGGTAGGCACTCCAGAAGTCGCGGTCACGTTCCAGGTAGGGAGTAGCGAGCAGAGACAGAGATCCGGCGTTGATGCACCAGTAGAAGATCATGTAAATCCTCTGGATGGTGATGGCAGGGTCAATGATAACCTTCTCGCCAGTCTTGTCATCGGTGCCAATGACCATTTGTCTCCTCTTGTATTGATCGGCAATCAAGGGCGCAACGTTGGACTTGATACCTCCAGTTCCGAGACCGATGATGATAATGGCAACAATGTAACCAGCGAGACCGGCGCCGTGATCCAGAGCGGTAGGAATGGATGTGCAGGTGAGGACAATAAGACCGAGGATGTAGACGCAGCAGAAAATGACGATGGTGTTGTACTTTCCAAGGTACTGATCGGCAATGATGGCACCGAGAATGGGAGTAACATAGCACCAGAACTGGAAGAAGGTGGTGAGACCAGTGGCTCCCTGGTGACCCATACCGAGCGCACCGCGACCTTCTTCACCGCTGCGAGGACGCGAGATGTAGTTTTGGAAGATACCGGAAGCACCATAGTAGGTGAAACGTTCGCAGAGCTCGACAATGGCGACTAAGAAAGCGCTCTTGGGGAGCGGCTCTCCAACCTTGCGGAGTGTCTTCAACTCCTCGGCGGTGGGCCTGATGCCACCAATGCCATCCTCTTCTTGGACATAGGAAGCAGCATCGGAGTGGGAGCCAGCAGTGAGCGCGGCGTCCTTCTCGGTGGAAACATGCGCGCCGGCAACGTTGGAGTCGTTGATGGTGGCACCGTAGAGGTGAGGGTGCTTGTCAGCGACCTCTTGGCCGTGCTGGAGTGCCTCAGCGCTGTCAAACATGTCAGTAACCCGTATTAATCCCAGTGGACCCGAGTACCAAAGGGCCGACGGGGAAGCAGAACATACGCAGTAGTCTCGTGGGCGGTAGCCATGGTTTCAGATCTCAATTGCGACCAAAGATTCGGTCAATAGAGAGGCAGCCCAGAGTGAGTGTGACCAGAGGGTGAGAGGGAAATCCGGTAACACCTGGAGTCATACCAGAAGAACGAAGACACCTCCATATTTAACCCACCCCCTCGTTGAGCACACGCGGTACCCACATGGCATTCACCTACCCAATGGCTCCGACGTTCGCCTCTGTCGCTCGAGGGCAGTGGGACCAAGCACGCACAAGCACTCTCGCCAGGCCCGATGTAACGTCTTGATAGCCCTGGTTCTAACCAGATAAGCATAGTCGTCCGGTACAAAGCCTGTCGAAGCCTTCCCTTGGCAGCTTAGTCGCGCCACTGCCCGCTCGGCGTGCAGACAACCGATTCGCCCCCAACCCGGAACACCTGCAAGCACCTGCCAAACGCGGCGATGGCACGCGGTGATCTTACGTTGGTGTTTGTGACAGAGTAGTTGGTTACCACACCTCAATGTGGTGCCGGGCTGCCGGGCCCTCGCCTGGAAATACAGTCGTTGTGGTTCGCCAGTCCGCCAGTTCGCTTCGATGTAAGGCACACCCCGGCATGATCAATACTCGTATAAAAAACCGCAAACGCAAGTCTAGCTGCAGTCATGCTAACCGCTGTGCCGCCACAGAGATAGGAAGGCATCGGCAAATCCTGCAACCAAAAGATCCAACCCTTTCCATTACACAGCACCGACCGACCCATAATCTTTCCAATCTCCAGCCTTCCAGACACTCATCTGTTTGCAGAAAATTTGCGTGGCCGGCCCACTCCGATTTGCGGAAAGTAGTAATGGTTCTGCCATTCTCTCCGGTTTCAGGGACCAGGTCCGCCGAATCTAACGACCTCGGTTTCTTCTCTAAACGGTCCCGGGTACACACTAGCTCGGGCAACGCCGAGAGAGATAAGCTTCTGACCCGCCGTGGAGCTGTTCTCTCGCGCATGGTCATCTCGCCTAGACACGCTCGATTGGGGATTCCTGCCTCGACATGGCCAATGGGTCTGGGAGGATCTCCGCATCGCGCGCTTATTAGGTGCTTAGTGGGGAATTTAAGCGGTGGTTGGGTCTTGGATGTTGGTGTGGGATCAATGTCTGATAGCGGTGACCGAGGATCAGGCGAGTAACGGGCGTAAGACGATGATGATCTGGCAGCGTGATAACTGGACAGTCGCCATTGCCGTGTGTCTCGTTACTGTGAAAGCGCTGTGATGTGAAAGTGAAAGCACTGCATTGGAGGATGTTTCCTGAGATTCAATATGTCCATTCCGTCATCACACGCAATTTCCGTTACAAGCACGGCTGGGCTGCAGCGCCCAGACACGGAAGGCGCGGTCAAGCTTTGTTACCGACACACATCAATCTGTCAGCGGCGCAGTGGCGCGCCTGAACCTCGGGACGCCTACATGGCCCTTGGCTAAGCGCGCAATCCCCGCGTTAATCCCGGGCTTTCCCTTGCCTATGCGATTCTTGCGGCTTTCCGTGTGCCTGTCGTTGAGGCTTCCAGAAGGTCACTCCTGCAGCAAGCATGGCGGTACGCCGGTACCCACGGCTCAACCCACAGATCTGGAAGCTGCTTATCCTTGTGCCCACATAAGCTCCATAGTATTAGCTTGGTATATGCTTGGAGTGCTTCGTGTCACAGGGCGCGAGTGGAGATGTTGCCCACTTGGGCATACTACCCACAGCATCAGCACGGAGCAACTGAGACACGCGACCTGCCAGCTACTAATTTAGTTGGGTGGTTGGTGTAAACGGTGAGATAAGGATACGAGTACGCAAAGTCACGTTTTGTGATATCTTTTAATTATGTTTACCTCATCTACTCGTCGAATACACAACGATGCAATCAAGCTTCATCCGGCTCTCTACACGCACCCCGCGATCGACGACAACCTATCGCCTTAGCTTTTCGTACAAATATCCTCCCAAACAATAAAGAAAGTTGACACATGATGCGTCGGGTACTGTGAATAACAGAAGGAAACAGTCGACGCTTATGATGATGGACCGTTGGGACCGGTAGTGTTGGGGTCACAACATTGCTTTCCTCCACCACAGCTGTCGGGGCACTCTAGAAGACAGGCGTCAGGGCCGCCCTTGACGCTGGGGTTCTTGCTCTTGCGACCACCATCTTCCGCGCCGCTTTCGTCTGAGCCATGTGCCGAGTGGTCGTGGCTAGCGTCGAGGCAGAACTCGGGCTGGATGGTCGAAGAGTGAATACCGTACTGGTGGAGGCATTCGCGGATTTGGCGCGCGAGATCCATGTAGCGTGCTGAGCCCTGACCCTTGAAGTCAAAGTCGACCTGGACGTGGAGGGATGCGATGAGCTTAGTGTCTGATAGTTGCCAGACGTGGAGGTGATGGCAGGAGACGATGCCTGTGAGGTCAGTAATGTCGTCGGTGATGTCGTCGATGGACAGGTTTTCCGGGACGGCTTGAAGAAGGATACGAGATGCAGCCTTGCACAGGGGTAGAGCAGACAGGAGGATGATGACGGTGATGAGCAGAGATACCGCGGGGTCGGCATACATCCTCCAGGAGTAGTCGGTAAGCCAGATGAACAGGGCAGTGGCAATGACACCAATGTTGCCCAGGGCATCACCCAAGACATGTAGGAAAACACCGCGCATGTTCAGATCAGCGTGAGAGTGACCATGTCCACCTCCCGATACCTCCTTCTTGGGCTGGTTGTGCTTGTGGCCCTTGTGGTTGTCCTTCTGGCTAGTCTTGCCGTTCCCGTGAGCATGGTCGTGAGAATGGTCGTGCGAGCCGTGGCTCTTAGGCTTAGATAGAAGCGAAGTCTGCTCAGTAGGCTCCTCGTCCTCGACGACGTCGTTGTCCTCGTCATCTGCCTCATCGTCGTGCGCGCGGGAAGACTCGATGATGCTGTTCCTGAAGGAAGAGGGGTGTACGTAGATCTCGTCGATGGTTGCGTAGTTGCGTGAGTGCGATCGGCTGTGGCGCTTGTTCTTCTTTGCGGTTGCTTTGGAGGGGCTTTGGGTGAGGTTCGACGGGAAGCCGACGCGGTTCTGGGGCAGCACATCGGCTATATTGCCGCGCTCGTCCGCAACGGCATGGTCATGCGCATCGATGCCGTGAGAGTGTCCCTCCTCAGCGTGCGAGTGTGCGTCGTTTCCGTGTGAATGACCGCCGTGGGAATGGCCGCCGTGACCGTGGTCGTGGAAGAGGAAGAGGCCGACAATGTTGGACAGGAGGCCGCAAGAACCGACGATGAGGATGATAACCGGGTGGGAAACGTCCTGAGGCTCGACGAAGCGCTGGATGGCCTCGAGGAAGATGGAGAGACACAGCGCGACGAGGAAGACGCCGTTGATGAGAGCGCCCAGGGTTTCCGCGCGTTGCCACTGCTCCAAGTTAGCATAGCCATTACATGCCAGACGCGAGGCTTCTTACTCCGTATGTGTATGTCTTCGAGTTGGTCTTTTGGCTAGCGACCTTGACGGCCCATAATCCAACGAGGAGCGATATGACATCGTTCAACTGCGCGTCGTGTCAGCATCATCACTGGCGGCGAGGCCAGATATACGCACCATGTGGAACGAGTCGGCGACCAGCGCCAAAGAGTGCACCGTGTAACCCGCGATGAGCTCGACAAAGAAGAAAGCCGTGTCGATAGCCAGCAGGATCATGATGCGCGTCGATTTGGAGAGCCCCATGGTGGCGGTATCGGAGCGCCGTGGACGCTGTATCGGACTGGAGTGATGGCGGCGCAAAGGGTGCGATCGGGGCTTCGTCGCCTATTATACAACTGCAGAGGTTTGTTGTGTTGGCAAGGACGCAGAAAAGGGTTTGGATCCACGGTTCACAATGCGCGCTGAATTCAGAAACAAAGTCGCACTAGACATTGCGTCAAGGCTCATCCAGGCCGGTCCGCGTCCCCCGCCACCATCTGCCCTCAGCACCCTAAGCACTCCGCCCAAAATGGCTCTGTGAGGCAGCGTAACGGCCCTATCTGCCCAATGTAACTTTAATCGCCTCAAACATCATCATCTCTCCAAATTCTTGGGGACATTTGGCGGTCCTGTTTGCTGCTCGCTGACTCCCCTAACACTTCCAACGTATACCGAAGCCCAAGACCAAATGCGTCCATTTCAATAGCCAACTTACCCACAAAGACGGCAGACCTTTCCAACGCTTTGCCCCGCATAGTTACTACGGTTTGCCGCTGTGCCTTCCGCCGACTTCAGTGCCGCAGCTTGAACAGTGAGCATGGCTAGTCGAAAGGGTCTTACATGGACCCACAGCAAACGATGACTATCCGCTATTCGAGACATGTTTGAAGCGTAACGACGCTCGTACAACTCCTACATGACTAGTTCTCGACCTCTGCTCGTGGCTGGTGCGCTGACTAACCACATGCTGTGGCATGTGAACAGGCACTACTCATCCTCCAAAATACGTCTTCTCCACGTCCACTCCAACGAGTACTGCAAACGTGCCCAACAGCAACAACCCCATCAACGCCATAACGAGTCCTACTTCCCACCCTCCCGCCATCGCCTTGCCTCTCACAAGCGCTTGCTGTAGTCTCCAAAACCTCATCGCTCCAACCAAAACTACTACAATCGCCATGCAGATGAAGGTCGCTGCAAGTGGTTTGCCAACCTTGTAGAAGCCAAAGTGCGAGTTGGGCGTAGACGAGTGTTGCAAGTGGAACAGTTGGGCAGTCACGATACCCGTCATAACAAGAATGAGGGAGGTACGAAGGTAGCCCAGGAAGGTGCGTTCGAGTGCTGAGGCGTAGTCAGCGGTTAGATTGTCTAAAGGGGCAAAGGGAAGGAGACATACCTAGATGATCTCTGTGCGCCCCTTCGTCGATGCTAAGACTGACATGTCTAGTCCAGAACCTAATGACTGGGTCATGCCACCGCTCTCTCCTACCCACTTCCTCTCCATCGCTTCGATCCTCATACACATCAATATGTGTACTCACACTATCCACATTGGAAGTACGGCGTCTTAGGTCATCTCTAGACCCATGCGACGAGCTGCGCAGTGATGTGTCGCGTGATCGTAGACTAGCGAAACTGGGCGTCGCATGCGCTTCATTTGCTTCAGCAATCCTTTCGCGATGTAGGGGAACTAGTTCTTTTGCAAAGCGCTGTCGCTCGTAGCGCACTGCATCCTCGGAATCGGGGTGTGGCTCAGCATAGGCGTGATGATGTAGAGCAGCCGCAGGTAGGTCAAGTGGTGCCAGCGCGTGAGATGATGTCGGTTCGCTCATCAGTTGCTTCTGGAGTTGTGCAGAGGTTGTAAAAGTGGGAGCGTGTTATTAGACATGATAACACTTGCTTGGTTCGTAAGTGACGGTATCGGCTGGTCGGTCGGCTGATCGGCGTATTACCCTAGGAAGCTCATTCAAAGCCGCATGTTTTACACCAACATCTCGAATGCTCAATTCTAATAGATATTAATATTACGTTACACATGCTTCTTCGTGACCACCTCCTGCCCTTCCTATCAACAGCTTCCTCATGCAAGCGCCAATCCACCGACGACCACAACAGCAGCAACGTACACCTGCTCCATGACCCCATGTGTCGCTCTTGCCGCAGCACCGCTCGATGTGCTCGCAGGGGCAGCTTCCGTATTAGATGCTGAGCTCGAAGGAGAAGCAGTAGGCGTAGGAGTCCTCGCAGACCCAGTCTCCTCAACATCATCCGGCGCATCAAAGAGTTCATTTCCGTCACTCGCCATCGTCCAGCCCAGCGCGGTTCCATCACCGCTAACAGCCTTTCCACGTACAAAGCCCTCCAACTCGACATCCTGAAGACTGATTGTCGTTTCGAATCCCGTTCTCCTTGCCAGAGTAACGTTGGTCCAGGTACGTGAATCGCTAGCATTGGCTGTGCATACAACCCAACTCTCAACCTCGGTGGCACCGTTCCAAGAAAAGAACGCCGTGTTGCCGTCTTGGTCCCAGTGCACATCCGGCTTGGTTGATGGCCTACCCTCCCATTGCTGGCGGTACGCTCGGTATGCGTTTACGACGTTGCTTTTGCCGAATTGCACATCGAGCAAGACATTGCCTTCGTGATCTAGCTCGGTGAAGTAGGGCTGGCTGCCAAATCCAAGCATAAAGTTTGTTGTTTCGTTGGAGGGATCGATGGCTTGTAAGCTGCCTTCGAATGTGCCAAAGGTTTTGCCCAGATTGGTGAACTCGGTAATCAGTTTGACAGTCTTCTCATCCTGGTTGACGTCGAGCAAAAGACCTCGCGAGTAGCCGATTGTTTCGGTGGGCCCGTTGTCGAAGAGCGTCATGCGTGTTTGGTCTTCGTCCACCCAGCGAGCATCGTGCTGGAACGCGAAGGTAACCGCTGGGTCAACATCAAAGTCCGACTGACGACCTTGAAGACGCCAGATGATGCTTCCATCTTGTCCAGAAATCTTGTAGATGCAGTCCATGACACGCGCTGAGACCAGGTAGTCGCCGTTTTTGTCCTTTTCAACCGAGTTGATGTGGAAGTAATCCCACGGCGCTTCTTCGGACTGGCCAACGTCGGATGGTAGAGAGTTGTACGACTCGTTGATGCCAACATGCGTACTGGCGTTCCACTCAAAGACAATATCCCCAGTCTCGATGTTGATCTCCTGGAAAGTGTTCTCGAACAGCCAACCATTCTCAATACCCCCAGACGCTGTCAGATCCCATGGAATACCATGATAGATCAAGACAATCGCAGTGTCATCGGCGGTGATGAGGAACTCGTGGATATCGCCCATTTCGTCTCCGAACCGGCTGACTTGGAAATGTGCAATCTCATCATAGCTCTGGTTGAGGATATGGTACGAGCCGCGTCCGTAGCCGTTCAGTAGCTCACCCGACCAGAGTGTGAGTACAGGCTCGCCCTTGTACGTTTGCGTCTTGAAATCGAAGGGTTCGCTGTAATTCCCGGTCCACACAAGCGAGCCCATGCGGTCGTCCGAGAATTCTGGTTACACAGATTAGCACATGGATGTCGCGTGATACGATAGGGCTGACCCAATGCAGGGTTCATGTCACAACCCTCAACCAGCTTCCTGGGAAATAGAACGACATACCGAATATCGCTGGCCAATTCTGCCCACTCGTAGGCAGACCGTTGATTCCCAGAAATACATGTCCACTCATCAATGCGGTGCCGTTGCGATTGATCTGCATCTGCGGTGGCTTCACATCCTCATTAGATCTGTAAGTCTGGTACGGCGTGCCACTTGGATCTTCAGCTCCATAGCTATCGAAGTCATAGCTGACAGAGTCCTGCGCGGTAACGAGAGGCAGTAGTAGAGACGAGAGCTGCAACAGCGCAAGGCTAGCCTCAGTAACGACTGAATGAACTCCGCGCATCGTGACGGCACACACTTAACGACTGACTGGAGCAGAACGAGACGAAAGCGACAGCAGGCAGCGACAGGATATAGTAGTAAAGGATTCAGAGCATAAAGAAAGAGGACAAGCAGGCTGAGAACAAAAGGCACCTGCACAAAAAAGGCGGCCAGCCGTCATGTACCCCGGCCAGGGTGCGGCTGTTGGCTTCCCAGCTCATCTCCTCAATCCGGTCTGTCGATTGCTTACACTTGGCCCGGATAAGCTGAGCAAGCCACGCGCATTGGGCCTAACACGTCTCTCTTAGGCGCAGGTCATGGGGTATGTGATCCTCTTCGATGCAGCTTGTAGCTTTTGGCTGGACAGCTGCAGGGTGTGGGGCCGCGGCATGTTAAGGGCCCAGAGTATAGCAGCCTACAAACCATCTATTACACGTATGATTATGCTGCCCATTCACCGGTTCTGGCTCTGCGGCTGGGTACTTGCAGACGGTGTTCGTAGGCTGACGACGGCTTTGTTGTGACGCAAAGTAAACAGCAGGCTGAAGTCAGGCGTGCTAACGGCACGCGTTGATGATACGGACAACTGTGCCGTGTGCGCCACAAAATGAAATGCGGCTGCCGCGTCGAGCGGGGCTTGAAGGATGATTCGTACACCACCGCCACAGTCTTTCACTCTCGCTTATCGCTTGCCAGGTTTTACGGAAAATTACTGATGGTTAGCGCGGCATTATATCTCCACTTACATAAAGCAGGTTCTTGTGGGTCGGTGGATGCATGCATCGTGATGCCAAGTCAGGATGAATTCGTCGGCTTATGTTACCGTCTTGACCTCTTGGGCTGTTCTGCAAATCGGCTCTACTTACTCATAAACTTTGATGCCATGTTTAATACACTCCCAAGACCGCCACCAGAGTTACCGCCGCTACCAGCACTGCCTCCGCCCATCTGCGACTTCAAGTAGAACTTGAGAGCCATCTGTGCAGCCTGCGCAATGGCATCCTGCTTAGTAGCACTCGGGTCCTACGCGTGTCAGTAACGATACCAGGTATGTTGAGCTTGTGACTTACGGTCTTGCCCTCGCTCTGCTGCTTATCGAAAAGCTGGGCCGCCTGTCCCATGGCCATGCCGATGAACTTGTTCTGTCCGCCCTTGGCATCCTCGTTGCTGCTGTTGTTGAACATCTTCATGGCTTGCATAGCAGCAGCAGCTCCGACGTTGTTTGAGCTGGCTTGCTCGCTACCGCCACCGCTACCGTAGAACTTCTCGTGCTGCTTAACAGCGTCGTCCTCGTCAACATCCTCATCCTTGAGCTTGTCCTTCTTGCCGGACAGCATGCCAAGGACATTGCTGAAGAGGTCGTTGTCGCCGCTGTTACCAGACTCGCTCGATGCGTGCTGGGCTGCACCAGAAAAATCATCTGAGCTGCCGCCGTAGCCGCCGCCACCGCCGTAGGATGTGCCAGAAGATTGTTCGCCCTCATGGTGACCGGATCCGCCGTAGCCTCCCGAGTTACCTCCTCCATAGCTGCCACCTGATGGGCGGTCATTGTAGCTATCACCTCCGGATGGGCGGTCGTTGTAATTGCTGCCTCCGGATGGACGATCGTTGTAGCTGCTGCCTCCAGACGGACGGTCATTGTAGTTGTCGCCGCCGCCTGAGTAGCCACCGCTTGGACGTGACTCCTGGCGGCTTTCGTGTCCATATCCTCCGCCACCCGAGTAACCTCCACTGGGGCGGTCACCGCCATATCCTCCTCCACCCTCTTGTCGTCGTCCACCGTGGTCTTCGCGTCTGTCATCACCTAGCGCAGGGCCACCGTAGCCGCCTTCCTGTGGTCTTCCATGTTCTTCTCTGCGCTCACCACCCCCACCGTAGCCACCGGAGGAGCCATAGCCACCTCCACCTCCACCGCCACCCCTCCTCTCTTCGTCGCCAAGAGCAGGTCCTCCGAAGCCTCCCTCCTGGGGACGGCCGTATTCTTCGCGGCGGTCACCGCCACCGCCGTATCCGCCCTGTTCGTTTCCGCGGCGGTCGTCCCCCCGGCCACCGTAGCCAGACTCCTGGCCGTACTCGCGGCGGTCGTCGTTGTAGGACATTTTGTAGGGTCGAGAGTCTGGATATGTGTTAGCAACCAATGCGCCAAGCTGCACTACTCTGGAAGTGCCGATGTAACTATGAAGCGTAGCGTCGATGCTTGCCAGTCTGACGAACGTTCAGAACGCTTCACCAGAAGCTTGCTCCGATGCCTAGGAGCAGCGAAGCTTCATTAGACCGAGGCGAGCATCCAAGCTCGCAGCTGATCAATGCCTATGAGAGTGGAAAACTTACAATTTGTGGTGAGTAGAAGAGTGAATGGGTTGAGTGTTGACAAAATGTGTATGCGTAGATGTGTGTTTAAGGGGATGTAGGCTTCAAGTGACAGACTGGCAGCTATAGCTCTGGGCCCCTCCAAGCATGAGATTGCCCCGCTAGTGACGTACACCACGCGGCAAGCTTCTCTGTCATGATTCGCGCTAGTGTTACAGTAACATCTGCGCTGTCTGGGCTCGCATGTTATGTCACGTCACGCGATTCATCGATTGGCGGTCAGGGTCTTTAGGGTACAATTGGTTTGCACTTCTACATACTATAGTAGCCTCGGCGCAAAAACTGCACTACGGGAGCCAAGCGACGATTTGCAGCCATGAGCGGCCATACCGAATCTACCGACCAGCATGGTATTACACCAACCCTTAGTAGTCATCGCTTCGCCTGTTTGAGCTACCATATCCCGAGCTCTCGCGGTCGTTGGAGCCGTAGCTGTCTTCGTTCTTGCGTCCAGAGCTTCCGTACGAGTCATTGTCGTCACGGCCCGAAGAGCCTCCATACCCAGAAGAAGTGTTGCCGGAGCCATAGGAAGTTTCTTCAGAAGCTCCAAAGCCACCGGAGGACTTGTTGCTGGAGCCGTAGCTGTCGCTGTCCGTCTTGCGGTTGGACGAGCCGTACGAGTCATCATCGTCCTTGCGGTTCGATGAGCCGTAGCTCGACTGGTTCTTGCTACCATACGAGTCGTTGTCATCGGTACGGTCCGAAGAACCGTAGCTGGACTGCTTGTTGCTGCTGTACGAGGAATCGTTGTTGTCGTTGTCGTTGCGGTCCGAAGAACCGTAGCTGGACTTCTTGTTGCTGCCGTACGAGTCTTCATCGTTGTCGTTACGGTTCGATGAGCCATAGCTCGATGATTTGTTCTCGGAACCGTAAGTGTCGTCACTGTCCTTACGGTCGGAGGAGCCATAGCTAGACTGCTTGTTGCTACCATAGGAGCCCTCGTCGTTGTCGTTGCGGTTCGAGGAGCCGTATCCGGAGGACTTGTTGCTAGACCCATAAGAGTCGTCGTTGCGGTCTGAGGAGCCGTAGCTAGACTTCTTCTCGGACCCGTAGGTATCATCGTCATCACTCTTACGGTTGGAGGAACCGTACGAAGTGCTGTCGTTGTCATTCGACCCGTAGCTAGACTTCTTGTTGTCGTAGGACGAGTCCTGGTCGTTTCCATATCCAGAAGACTTGGAGCCGTACTCGTTATCCTCACGGTTGCTGCTACCGTAGCCTGAAGTACGATCCTCGCGGTCGTTGTCGTTATAAGACATGTTGATAGAGATGTGTTTGAGTGAAAGACTCTGAAGGGTTGGAATATTTGGTAGAGAAGTTACTTGCTGATTGTTGAACACTGACTGTCGTGGCAGGCCTCTTCCTCTTTATATGCGTCCTCTCGAGGGCAGCGTACCCCTCTATCACCCCGCAATGCCGAAAGCAGGTTTGGTGTTGTTCATCCCGCCTATGCTGTATTACTATCGCTGTGACCCCTGTGAAGCTGAGCCGTACATTCGGACCGCTCTAGATCTCGGCAAAGTCCGGATGTGCCTTGGTTCAGCGGCAGCTCATCACCAAAACTGTCATGGTGAGTGATTGAGTCTTCATCGTGGCACCGCAAAGCCACCGCAAAGAAATGGTCCAGGAAGGATGAGAGAGTCTAATGTGGCCTGTTACAGCATAGAACGACCTCACCAACTCTCGTAGTATCACCGTGGATGCACCGAAGCTGAAATTGCGGGATTAATGCGGTGGCTGATCGTGGTTACACTTTGTTCGGACACGTCTGGAGAGTTGGAGGGGTAGCTATCGAGTGGGCGTGGGCGAATAGAGCAAGTGCGATCGGACACGGGATGACCGAGGGGTGGGACATCGAGCACGCAAGCGACATGGGTTGCGAACTGGACCTACACAGCACAGCCACCTCAGCCACGCTTCCAGCCACGGCCTAACCCACAATTGATTAATGTATGTGCTAGAGAGATACCTCCAGAAAGTAAGTAGGTTCCACGTGACTGCGATTACGCGGTATGGTTCGCTTCCATTTGTCTTCATTTGTGCAACCAACGCGTCCGTCTGGACTTGCACGATCACCAGCGTACGTGGCACCAGCAAAGGCTCTTGCTGAACCCATACTGTAATTTCGTTCATCGATGTACGTCTCCACTCATACTGCGTAGGCTGTTGGTTGCCTTCACACATATCTTGCTCTAGATTGCAGGCTCATTGCCGGGAAGACTCTGCTTCAATTCAGAGGTCGCACGCTCGATCTTTACTGCCATTGACCCTTGACAGAGATATCTTGCAAACGCCGCCGGCGTTATGCCATTGTCCGTGACAGTAAAAAGATCAGCGCCCCACTCGATCAGAAGATCCAGCACGTCTTCATGGTCATGCGCAATTGCCTCGATAGTTGGTGTCCAGTTGTCCCAAGTTTTCACGTTGATGTCGCAACCGTACTCCTTGAGTTTTCGCACTATATCCAGATCTCCACCACGACAAGCTCGGTAGAATGGAGTGGCTCCGGATGTCGAAGGTACATGTGGATTTGCCCCATGCGCCAGCAGCATCTCGAACACCTCGGACGCACCATACTCGGCCGCGAAATGTATCGGAGTCATAGCTCTTGTGAATCCGGTTCGGAACTTGGCTGCTCAGCGTTCGCACCATGTTCTAGCAAATAATTTGCTATGTAACGGTTGTTCTTTTTGGCCGCTACAGCTAGGCATGTCAGACCGTTTTCGAAGGTATAATCCAGGCTAGGTAATTGTTGGATCAGATTCTTTGCAGTGTCGTTCAACCCAAGCCAAATGCATAAGCAGATAGGGGAATAATCAAGGAAGTCGGTGTCGGTGTAGGTGATCGAAAGCAAATCCTGCCATCTTTTGTAGCAAGGTGGCCCCTCCACAGAATTGAAGAACGAATATCCGAAAGGGATGCCGGTGATTCTTGCTGACCACTGGCAGTAGTCTCCTGCATGCCTCGCATGCATGTACCAGTTGAATGCAGCATATACGCGAAACACGTATATCTCATCAACGTCCGGATCCAGACTTTCCTCCAATGGCTTACTGAACGCATCGAAAGTTAGGTATCGTAGACATAATCCCGCCATCCAAGCATGCGCCTCGTTCTTGCCGACGTAGAACTTGTTAACTGGACTTTGTCGGATCTCATCAGAGCTGAGATACTCTTGGAATGAGTAATGACAGAGTTTCACTACGCTGATTAGTCCGTCCATGTCTTCGATGCGTACAAGAGCAGATATAGGTTCCAGGATATCGAACGGATCCGTAGCTACAGCGTCATGGTCCAGATCATGTTCCTCGGGTTCTATGGCCAAGACCTCTGCTAGCTGGCGAGCAGTCATGGGTGAAGCAGCAGCAACAAGACACCGGAATAGTTTCTGTACCTCTTGAATCTTCGTTGGGTATCGTGTCGCGATGTTGTGTAGAAGTATTTGGTACGTGTATCCAAGCCCATTCGGTAATCCCTGTAACATGTGCTTGATTTCCTTATCCGACTTCGCTGCACAGATGTAGTCGATCTGCAACCGTGCCTGTAACATTCTGAACTCGGTCAGCTGTCTTTCTCGAACATAAATCATGCCTCTTGAAATTGCCTGCAGCCCACATAGCTCCAGAGGAAGTGGTGACTTACGTGCCCGCGCAGAGGGATATATGCCGTTGTATGACAGGCATAATACTGTTGTTTCTCACCTTCAAAACACCTTTGGCCAAGCGCAATTGAAGTTCTTCTTTGATGTAGTGCTGGGTGTCAGGACGCATATTCTCTGCAAGAACGATGTGTGTCATGCCAAGATTTGGATATCGCCCTTGAGTTCGGGCATCGAATCGGCTCGTCAGGAGGATTCTGATACGGTAGCCTGCGCTCTTTCCGAAGTTGTGTATCGTCGTGAGACTTTGAGCTATAGCATCACCTTCAGTGGACTCGTCGAGCGCGTCCACGATGACGAATACCTCTTTCAGGCATGCCGTTGCCGAACAGATCAGTGGTATGTACTCATCTTTGTGACAAGGGCGACTGCCTTCCTTAGATTTCTCATTGTACAGCGCTCTGCCTGGTTCGAGAGACAATGGTGAAGCTTCCATCATCTGCCTCACGACGCTTGCAGCGAAGTTTTCATGCGTCATTTTCGCACGATCACGATGATCGCAGAAAAAGTACACGACCGCGGTGGTATCCGTACAAAGTCGTTGAACGTGTCGAATAATAGAAGCACAAAGAAGCGTCTTGCCCGCTCCAGGAAGACCAGTAATCCACATGGTGCCAGAATCTGAGTCTTTCCAATTTTGAAATTCCTTGGAGCATAAGAGCCATTCCCCAGTCCCAGAAATATGGCGACTCAAAGCACTTGCAAGACTGACATGCGCACCATCGGAAGGCGTTGGACAGACCCAGGTTATTACCTTCTGTACTTCCTCACGGCTCACCTGCGTACGAAGCTGCTCAGACATATTCTTCACCTCGTCTGAGATTAGGCCTTGTTCCGTTTCGATGCGCCGAATCGCGGATCTGTGGACCGTTTAGGCTAGACACTCATTAGGAAGCATGCATACTCACGCAGAGTTGGCCTCGATAGCATTCGCAAGTAACCCGCGCATGTGATGAAGTCTCTGCAAGGCGTCTTTGGTCTCTTTCTCTTTGAACGGCCACATCAATTTCCTCCCGAAATTCTTCGCATCTTGACCATTGACCTGCTCGCATTTCGCCAGCGCCCGCTCGATCGACTTGAGTGTGGACTGGCATTCTTGAAAGACACCAACCCGTTCAAGAGCTTGTAGCGCATCGTCGGCAGCTGCTTTGGGCGACGTATCTGCGATTTGCTGTAATTGCGCGAGAAGGCTGTTGACGGCCGCGGTTTCCGTCAGGAGACTCCGGATCTCGCTGAGCGCTCGCGCGACCTTGGATAGGAAGTTGTAGCCGCCAGCGAGTAGGGCACCACTCAGTTGGACAAACTGAGCGACAGATGCAACTGTACCAACGACCTCAGCCATGGCATTTGGTTAGCAATGAATGCATGTGGTCGATGAGTGTGAGTGCGCGCAGTGTAGGAGTCTAGGATGGTAGGCGCGTCAGAGCTGAAGTTCAGCGCGAAGGCGGGGAGGACCCTAGCCACTTCACTTGGGCGCTCACGCTCAGCAGCCAACACTTGCAATTACATGAAATCAAAACAATAAGGCACTACGTTTGTACTACAAATCCAGGAATATTATCAAACATCCCTCCGCGACCCTTCGACAGGCCGCACCTCCTCCTCTGCCTCATTTCTCCTGTCATACGCCTCCGCCAACGCCTTCAACTCCCCCAAATCCTCAATGAGGATAGTAACATTCTGTTTTGCCATCAGCAGAAGAGCATCGAGTTCCTTCTTCTTAAGAGAGCCCTGCGTTACTTTTCCAGTCGGCAGAGGCGGGGCGACATAGCCTTCTGGCTTACAAAAGTCTAAAAGCCCGTCGTCTTTAGCACTGGGAGTTGGGGTGCGCGAGAAGATACGTGATAAAGGACTGCGGTACGTCTCACGCCTTTTCTGAATGTCGAGGAGTGTGCGCCAAACCTCCCATTCGCGCTCCCAGCATCCAGTCAGAACTTTGGTGCTGAAATCTGCTATGCGCTTTAGCTCGGTGATCTCATCTTGTAAGCTGCCATTTTCTCGATCGAGTTCTCTAATCTGGAGGTGGTTCTCTTCGAGCTGCGTGCTGAGCTGCGGAATGAGATCTTCTTCCAGGCCCCAGACGCGATCTTGGAGACCGTAGACAGCAACATGTAATCTTTGGACAAGACGAACTACTATTGGAATATCTGACGCGGCATTACTGGGCGGCACAAGTGCAGGGAATGGTGGTAGATGCGGAGGTGCCGAGTCCTGGACAACGTCGTAGTGGAGGGCGAGCTCGGAAGGTGTTAGTAGCGAACAGAGGAGGTTGAAGACATGCTCTGGCACGTTGTCGGGAAGCGCAGGTGGGTAGTGGAGGGCAGCATTACTGGAGTCCCCGCTAGAGCTTGATGGGGGATAGTAACCTGGATGTACACCGTTCGTTAGTAGAGCTGGGCTCTCGTCACTGCCTCCTCGTAATGGCCAGTTATCGGGTGTGGGAGAGCGATAGAGAGTGCGGCTTGAACTTGAATCACTGTGATGTCCAGAACTAACACCATTTGTCAGCGGCGGCTGCTGCTGCTCTTCACTCCCCCTAATATTCTCTAGTGACTGTGATGGAGGCGTCGGCTCGGTCTGAAGGCGATCATGGAATGTACTTCCAGCAATTGGGTAGCTGAAATTTGGAACAAGACCGGCGTCTATCACCGTGATGGGGTGAGCATCTTCATACCCAGTGGCTGAGTTTTGACGCACTCTTTCTTGAATCCTTGCTCTCGTGGCCGGATCAACAACATCATTACGAATGATTTCGTTAAGCGCTGTAAGCCATGTCAGTAATTCAGACTGCTCGGTCCGGTCCGAGACACCATTTGGCAGTTCTGTAGCGGGTTCCGCTTGAACTTGCACATGTACAGTGTTTGCTGAAGCTGATGGGGGAGATGGATTCGTCTGCAATGCCGAATCAACAGTAGTCCGAGGCGGCGCTGTTGGGTGCAGTCGGGCTGCGGGAATTGTCATTGTCGGTAGGCTGTGTGATGCGCTCGACTCATTCGCAGTAGCCTGTACACCAGGCTCACGGAACTGACGACTGTCTGAAGGGAAGTCCATGAAGCCATCCCACTCAATAGTGCCTGGCGTGATCGGCGCCCTCGGTGGAGATGGTTGTTCTGGAGGAGAAGGTCGCCGCTCCGGAATCTGTGTTCGCCGAACGGTAGGAGTCCTGCCGCTCCGCTCTTCCCATCGCCTGAGATTTTCCGCGTTTTGTGTGGCAGTCAAATACTCACTTGGCACAGGCCTCGGGTGCTGTGTTTGCCCAGCCGCAGCAGACTTGTTGTTCTTCTCTTCCCACCTCCTTAAGTTCTCCCTATTCTGTGAAGCCGTCAAATACTCACTTGGTACGGGCCTTGGAGGGAGCTTCTGCTCTGCTTGTGGTTTTGGACGCCGGATCGGAGTCCTATGCACCTCCTGCCGAAGCTCTCCACCTGGTGGACCAGCGTATATTGGTTCAACGTCCGAAGCTAGCATGATGCTGTTGAAGAAGAGCTGCTCTCGTGGGTATATATGGCCTCGGTACGGACCCCTATCGATGATCACCGGAAGTTCGTCAGGCGAGTCACCACTTCTGGGCCCAATACGTCCGTCATCGAGGTCATTCTCGATTTTGTCGAGAGCCCTTTGCCTCTCCTTCTCGCGTTGTGTCTCTAGCTGCCTCGGTGTAGGGGACGGCTCATGGATCGTGTAATAATGAGTTGGGCGTCGGAATGGGTGTTTGAGTCGCTGGAAGGATGGCATCGTCGTGGTTCTGATACTGGGAGTTAGGTGGCGGAGATGCTGGACAGGAGATCAGAACATGAGTGTTCGATGGTGAGGATACATGCTGGGCTGTTTGGCAGTTCCATGTGCTCGGTTGTGACAAAGGGGCGTTTGTGAACGCGCTGGCTGAACATTCGCTTCAATGCAATCGCAGAGCGGTGCGTGGCCATGGTAACATCTGGACACGTTGATCCTCGGCAAAGGTGATTTCGATGGTTTGGAAGGGACAACACAGACAGACCACAATCTATGCGGTAAGGTTGGAACGGAGTAGAGGGGTACCGTGATATGTTGGAGCCTGAAGGTATTATTGCCGACGGCGTTATAAATATACACTACTTGCATTGTAATCTCTTGCAGCGAGATGCTTACTGTGAAGCCATGATCGTTCTTCCGGGTATGCAACAACCGTAAATGCGCCATGAAAAAAGAAGAAACCGCTCCATGGCTATGCAACCGCGAGAATGCAGATGAAACGCCCCCATGCCGTGTGATCGTAAACCGTAACGCCGAAGAACCTCAAAACCTCTTCTTCGCCTTGGCAGCCATAGCCATCAACTTCTTCTTACGTTCTTCTTTCTCACGCTTCAACCGATTCTCCTCCGCTAGTGCTTCCGCGTCTTCCTTCTTGGCAACCTTGAGTGCTATCTGTTCTTCTTCTTCTACGTCCCAGATACCGCCCTCCATATCAGAAGAAGCGTCAGAGGCATAGTCTTCTTCTTCGTCCTCCATCTCACTAAGCTCGTCCCAGTCTGCGTAACCGTCATATCGTCCTTTGCCTGGGTTCGGTTTGGCCTTGACGGCTGGTGTGCCGTTTCGACTAGACGTTGCAGGTGCGCTTGTTGGACGGGCGGTTCCCTTGTAGCCAACCTCAACAGGCTTCTTGGCAGGTCGTGCTGTGCCTTGATAACCAACTTCGACAGCCTTCTTCTTGTCTTTCGATGGATCTGCTTTCGGGTCTGTGGTTCTTGAGGGTAATCCAGCGACGGGCTTCTTGCCCTTTGCGCCGGCACTTGCTTCTGCCTTGAGTGCCAAGCGTTCTTTTCGTGTAAGGATCTTTGTTGGTTCATGCTTGATTGGTGGCGCGATAGGCTTCGTTGAGTCCTTCTCTTTCGCCTTCTGAAGCATAGCGAGATATCCTTTCTTGGGTGCGGCAGACGAGGCGGGTGTTGAGGTGGTGGCGGCGGGCGCAGGCTTGGGTGCAGGAGCTGCAGCCTTCGGTTTGGCAGCGGGTGCGTTTGACGACTGTAGAGGTTTTCGCACGGGGGGATTCGCCGGCTTTGAGGATGCGGGTGCAGCAGTGCCACGATACGGGACGGCGGTGGTAGATGCGGACGGGGCCGGTTTCGACGTGGCAGGCGATGAGGTGGCGCGCACGGCACCATTTGCCTGCGCTGATCCCCCGACAGCCTCTTTCCGCTGTATCTTGACCTGTGTACTCTCGACTGGACCTGAGGCCTTGCGCTTCAGCTGGGGGGTTTGCGAGGCGCTACTTGCCCCTCCGATCGGTCGCGGCGCTGGCCTAGGGGCTCCGGCGGGCGGGCCTTGCTTCGAAACCGTCGCCTGCGTCTTCGCGCCCGTACGGTCGATTATAGACATGATGTCTTTGAGAGACTAGATGATGCAGTCAGCATACGACTGCTGGCGGGGATGGAGTCGCCGGACTCACGCTCATGATGGGCAACTGATAAGCGTTTGACTCAGGCTACCGGTCGTCAAATCGATTGGAGGACAAGTTGTACATGCTTTCCGGGTGAGATTCGCCGGTGTCGATAGTCGGCGATGACTGATCACGCGCGCGGAGAGGAGGATGGGCGCACGGGACCGGTCGTGGATTGAAGAGGGGAGCGGCCAGAGAATGAGCGGTCGGCGGCGGCGCAGACAAGTCGCTTTTATACATGGCTTTGCGCCTAGCCCGACGACACGTGACAAGGCGGGCGTTTTGCGCTAGTCGCATTGCGGCATAGCCCAGGTAGCGAGATCCCACCCGAAGTCAATATTCGCGGACCTCGAACTTTTCTTTTCTACGACAACCTACAGAAGAACTTGTAGCTTCAGTCTCCGGCCCCGACGGTACGCAGCACTTTGGAATCGCATCTAGCAGCGCAATACTGACAAGCGCAGGTTAAATCGATTGAACTCCTGTTCCAGACAAACCACTCCAACAATCACAATGAAGCACCTCGCGGCATACCTCCTTCTCGGTCTCGGTGGAAACACCTCCCCCTCCGCCGCTGATGTCAAGGTAAGACGACAACCTAACATAAATCGCTATACCACGTTCTAACAACGCAATAGGCCGTCCTTGAGTCCGTCGGTATCGAGGCTGACTCCGACCGTCTCGACAAGCTGATCTCCGAGCTCGAGGGCAAGGACATCAACGAGCTCATCGCCTCCGGTTCCGAGAAGCTTGCTTCCGTTCCCTCTGGTGGTGCCGGTGGCGCCGCCGCTTCCGGTGGTGCTGCTGCCGCTGGCGGTGCCGCTGAGGCTGAGGCCGCTCCCGAGGCCGCCAAGGAGGAGGAGAAGGAGGAGTCTGACGACGACATGGGTTTCGGACTCTTCGACTAAGCGCGTCGCCAACCACCTCTTCACGATGTATGATCCAGCAAATCTCTCGACCATTACGAGAATCATGCGCAACGAGTTCGATTTGGGGAGTGTCGAGCGAGCACTACAAGGGATTTGGAGAAGGACACTGCGGCATTACTAGATTAATTGCCTGCTGAGATACCCGGAATGAAGCCATGCACCCTCAAACATTCATCAAGTGTACTAGTGTCGTGTGATACCCGCCCAATCCCGCATGGTGACTGTGATTGTTTAACATGACCATCTTTGACTGAATTTGCGTTGTCTCCAATTAGACCAGGTCCCAGTTGGAGTACAAGGCGCATTCTCACCTACTTGCGACATGTCATGTCGAATCTCGCGACTGGCGAACCGACAGTGAGATGTATAGGGATACCACAGCTACCATGAACGAGCATAACAGTGAATGTTGTGATCTTGGGGAAGTATTGAAGTGACCTCGGATCATCATCTAGACTTAGAGAAGAATAGTCGCGTGTGAACTCACTGCGTCATCAGGTATTTGAAGTCGTTGTATGCATCTTATGTGAAGCGGGGGTGTTGTCAAGATTCTGCAACTTTTTGGCAGGACGAAGTAGCTTGTTACATTTTTGGAGCGACAATTCATCGTCACAATCATGTTCACATCAATTATGTTCTTTTAGATGTTCTTGGGTGAATAGCATGATCGCAGCTGCCCGTCTGGACTGGCGCTAAAAGGTCTCGCTTAGCGCACGGGGCAGCTACACCTCCAGGGCTCTAATTTCAATATCGCCCATCGAGAACTGACGACCGACAACTACCCTCGCGACCCAACGAAGTTCTCCCATCACTTCGACAACCACAAACATGGCTGACGCTGACTACGATCCCGAGGCCGCAGCTGGTACGCCCTTGCCCTCCGCACCAGACCTTCCCACACTCCCGCACCGCTCTCCCTGGATACGTAGACGCACAACGTGATGGACATGGCTAACGAACACAACAGCCCTTAAGGCCAAGAGGGCGTTCCGCAAGTTCTCTTACCGCGGCGTTGACCTCGACCAGTACGTCTTCCGATCCCCGCGACTCCCCGAACGCGCTGGAAATATACACAAGTGTGGCGGTATTCTGATCGATATGCAGGCTCCTCGACCTCGGCTCTGAGGAACTCCGCGACCTCGTCCACGCCCGTGCCCGTCGCAGGTTCAACCGTGGTCTTAAGCGCAAGCCCATGGGTCTCATCAAGAAGCTCAGGAAGTCCAAGCGTACGCACCACTGTCTGCCCAGCCGACGGGTCATTGCTAACACAACACAGAGGAGGCCAAGCCCAACGAGAAGCCCGACCTCGTCAAGACCCACCTCCGTGACATGATTGTCGTCCCCGAGATGATCGGCTCCGTCATCGGTGTCTACTCCGGAAAGGAGTTCAACCAGGTCGAAATCAAGCCCGAGATGGTCGGCCACTACCTCGCCGAGTTCTCCATTTCATACAGGCCCGTCAAGCACGGAAGGCCGGGTATTGGTGCCACTCACTCCTCCCGTTTCATTCCTCTCAAGTAAACGAACTGGGTTTTGGTTGCATGGGTTCTTTCGTGGGGCGGATATGTACTTGATGACCTACAATGAATAAGGTGTTAGGTGCATTTACTCTCGATGGCTACGACGTACACAACGGTCACAGCGGGCATGAAGATATGGTGTAGATAGCACCACCATGACATTCGAGATACCTCCAAGACTGCTCCTTCATTCCGTGACATGCACATGTGATGGTGACGAAGCACTTGTTGGTTAATCAAACATGGCGCCATGCTGCACTTCACAATGTTTATGTTGTATCAAGACTTGGTAAGCCAACGAGACGATGGATAGTAGTAATCAAATTGGGTATTGTTACAGTAAGAGATACGACAAGAATGCGATGCTGTTACCTTCCTAAGCGCATCTCAACCTTTGCGAAGTTGTACAGGGCTCGCAGGAAGACTTGATAGTTGACACCCTTGTTGTCTGGTAGGTGGCTGCATTGTATGTCAGTAGAGACTCAGTGGTTCAAGTATGTCAACTTACAAGATCTCCGTCAACCTCAGCTGCCACGGTGGGTATCCCTTTAGTTGCACCGTAGGACTGAACAGAATCAGAAGATCCGGTTCACTCGAAACGTGGTCGTTCAGCTGTGCATCAATCAGGTCCGTATTGATCTGCTCTTGTCGAACATCGCCCTTCTGGGCCATTTCGGCCAGTGTGCGCGTCAGGTCGACGATGGTGTCGCGGCCGTCGTGCTCGGAGAGGAGGAGGACGGTAAGATGCTGGCGTTCTTCCCCCTTGAGGTCATCGTCTGCACTCTGAGGAGGCGTGTTGGGAGGAGAGTAGGAGGATAGGTGTGGCGCGCGGAGGGAGAGCGTAGGCTTGCGATGGGGGCCGAAGTAGGCTTCTAGGGTTGACCAGATGGAGGCGTGGGTCTGGGGGAGGTAGTTCTTAAGCACACCTATTCGCTCTTGTCAGCATGGTTCTGCGGCCAGAATGTGAAAGACTTACCCGTCCGTTCGTAGACGCTCAGAAAGGGTATGCCGGCACTCGCTGCCCATGCTGCTATCTCGCAAACATCGTTCACGAGTCCTTCCAATCCAGCTGTGCCCTGACTTCCGTCGTCCTCTTGGTATTCAACTATCACACTGAGGTGCTTGGGCAGCTTCTCTAGGTCCTTGACATCGTGGGCGATGAACTCTGGGGTCCGGTGATGGTACTTGAGCAGCGAGACAACCTTGCCCCTGACAAGTCGGTAGGCGCGACGGAAGCGGAAGAAGATGCTGAACAAGAGAGCGACGACGTGGTAGATTGCGAGGTGGAGGAAGGTCTTGATGGGGCCTGCGAGTGGCTTGCGGTTCTGTTGGGCTGCGCGTTGGCGGCGGTCGCGGAGGGCCTTCTTCTTCTGCGCCTGCGTCTCGCTGTCGGATGGTTCGGAGGGGAGAAAGGGCTTCAGAAGTTCTTCGCGTTGCTGGACAGAGAGTTGCTTGCTTCGTCTAAAAGCGGCCTCTTGCGTGGGAGTCAGGCCTGTGGTAGCCATTACGGGCGGTGTGGAGGATGTTGAACAACAAAATGAACGGGACAGGCAACGTCTATGGAAACAGGGTCGAGTAGTTGGCGTATGACAGAAAGGAGAGGAACAATGCGCGCGTTAGCTGGCCATGTCTGGCAGACGTAAGATGATGAAATATCCCGGTGAGGCTGGTGCATACGAAGTACGTGTGGCGCCGTGCCTGCCGAGCACAGCCAAGTACAGACGCGCATTCCGCCTGCTTCGCCATGCGCTGAGGCGTCATTACGCGGACACTGTCGCAAGTACTGTGAGGCTGTAGACAAGGAACGCATTGTTCTGCATCTTTGTATACGGCCTACCCAGGCTGGACTGGTGGCATCATAGTGCATGGGGTCACCCGTTGTTCGTTCGGCTGGAGCTGCTGCGAGTGCGGACCTGGTACCGAGGCGTGGGGTGTCCACGGGTGCGACAAGCCACAGTCGCGACTCGGACATGTTAGACGCTACATCACCACATGCAAATCCATTGCAACAGGGAATATTCACGCCTAATACCATGCGGGAGTGAAAGAGGCATATCCGTTAGCAAAACCCGGCAATTTCATGCCCCGCGACAGCTCAATCAGCACCTCCAGGGCAACCGGGGGCATTGGCGCGCTGGGCTGCCACGATAGACGTCCGTGATAGTAGACTCGAGTGATACCCAGCACCCAAGGCGCAGTTGCCCACAACTCTGCAACCATGCAGCGCATCAGCTCCGATGGCTCGTCGGTACTCACCCACCAGACGTCGAGGAATTCGATACGCGCGCCGCAGTTCACCCTAGAGAAGTTCACCGTAAGCAGCCGTACAGCTTCCGCCTGGTTTCCTCTGTTGACTCTCACAGAGCAAAGACTTCCTTGTCAAAGACTTCATTGAGGACCTCTCCCAGATTGCCGTACCTGCGACACGACGCTCCGGAGGTGCTGCTGGCCAGCAGACGTTCGATCCCAAGCCGCTCATTCGCACTTTCGAACACGCCCTCACACGACTCAACAGTCTTTCCGAAGACCTAGAAGAGAAGGAGACTGAGCTCTCTACAGCTGTGCGCCGTGCGGAGCTGCAACACAACCAGAATGTCGAATCGCTTGGGAGAAGGCTGGAGACGGCCATGGATAAGTTCCAAAGGCTAGACAGCTCGCTGAACGGCAATGATGAAGGGGGGTCAGATACTGGAGGCAACGTGGCCATGCGCATCGGAGAGCGACTCGAAGAGCTCGATCGCCAGCGGAAGCGAGCCCTGGACGCAAAATTCCTGATTGAATGCTGGCAAGAAGTCAGCGAACGGGGTGAGCTCATGATCCTCGAGGACCAGCGAAAGAACGGCGACATAGTACGATGTGCTGAGATTGCACGCCAACTGCTGCGCATCAGCACGCGTCTCGACCCAGAGGGCAGCCAGCGAGTCAACGGAGAGGTACAAAACGGCATGAAGAGGAGAACGGTGCACCAGTCGAGACACAACACGAAGGAAGTCATCGAGAAGTTCTTGGAGAACCTGGAGCAAGATCTCCTCAGCAAGTTTCAGGAATGCTATGCGCGTCCAAACTACGCTGGCATGCGCGACTGTGCCATTGCGCTCAAGGGCTTCAACGACGGAGCTAGTGTCATTGGAACATACGTCAACCAGCACTCTTTCTTCATCGACCGCATGCAGCTGAATGGCGAAGACCTAGCGACGGATTTGGAGACCTGGGATCGCCTTCAAGATCCTGATGCGGAACCACCGGGTGTTGAGCCTACACTACAGTCTCTGATCGACGAAGTCAAGATTGTCGTTCAAGATGAGTCCGCCATCATCAAACGAGCATTCCCGTACTACGAGGAGGTGCTCATCAAGTTCCTCGAGCGCATCTTCCAGCAGTCGATACAAAGTCGATTGGAGATGGTGCTCGATAAAGCAGGAGAACTGTCTTCACTAGCATTCCTGCGCTCACTGCAGGCATCTAGGAGCTACATCACCCAGTTGGTGGACGATCTAAAATCACATGGGTTGACAGAGCATCCGGAGCCTGCTACTTCGGCGGTCGCAGCTACCCTTGATCAGCAACTGGAAGAGCTCTTCTCCTCCTACTTTATTGGAGAGAAGTATATCGAGCGCGAAAAGAAGAACCTGGAGGAGCTTTACTCTTCGCTATTGCTCAAGTTCACTATCTACCACTCGCGACGCAGCAAGATGCCAACCTCGTACTTTGGATCGCTGGCCCAGCGAGGCAAGGAGTTGGCTGCATCCGCTCGTGACAAGTACATGGAACGCCTTGAAAGCACCGAGTTGCCCGCCAGTCAAAAAGCAACGCTGCTTCGCATTGCTGGCTTGAAAGAAGACCAACAAGAGAAAAAAGACATCGAGGTGACGGATGAAGATGGCAGGCTATCGCTACCAGTCGCTAAGCGTATGCTCAAGTGGCTGGCAGAAGGTGTTGGGCGGGGACTTGAGCTGTCGCCTGGTAATGAGACGCCGAAGGACGTGCAAATACTACTGAACCTACTGCTACGGCAGATGGGCGAGATCTATCTGGAGACGGCACTAGACGCGTAAGTCATACCTGCTTGAGTTGCGCATCCTTACTAACACCAAAACAGTGCACAAGACCATGCCGTTTCTCAAGAGAACTCCAAGACAGCCCCTGATCTCGCTCACTTCCCGTCGCTACACGCCATCACCACAATTCTACATCTTCTCCAACAAACCACTACAACCATCGTCCTCCCCCTCTGCACACCCAATCTCACTATTCGTCGCGACATCGAGAAGTCCGCGAACAGCACAACGTCGACCCTTGAATCCAAACTATCCAACATCCTCAATCTCACACTCACAGCATCTCTCAACTGGGTGAGCAGATGTCTGTCCCAACAAAAGAAGACCGACTTCCGACCCAAAGAAGACGATCTGATGGTCACAACCGAAACACAAGCTTGTCGCGACGTCTCCGCGTTCCTAACCCGCGTCGCCTCTCAAGCCTCTGCCGCCCTCTCCGGCCGCAATCTTTCCCTTTTCCTCGCCGAACTCGCTCGCGGTCTGCGATCCCTCGTTCTATCCCACTTGCTCAAGTTCACCATCTCACAAGTCGGTGGTCTCAGTGTGTCCAAGGACATGAACCGCTATGTTGAGCTCGTGAGAGCATGGCCGACGGGCGATGAGCTGGAACCTGGTGCTATGGATGTGCTGACGGATGTCAGTACGTTGTTCATCATCGGGCCTGAGGCGCTGAGGGATAGGCTCAGGGCTGCGGGTGGACAGGATGCGCAGGAACTGAAGGGGTTCATTGCTAGGAGGGATGATGTTGGGACTGTAGGGGTGCAAAGTGTGCTGAGTGGTTTGTAAAGATTTAACGTTCTTACAAGATATGCGAACTTACAAACGTATTATGCATATGTTGAACCTGTTCATAAAATACACAGCGAACGTCATTTTGAACATGCGCCACAGATTTTGCTGGCCCGTCGACCAATCATGCTGGCAGCAGCGTCCGGACGCCACGCACAGCCAAGCAACCAGACGCATGCAGGGTCCGGGTGTTGCGGATCTAGATGTGAACATTTGAGTTGGTAACTCAGACCTAAAAGCCTCGATGCTTGGAAAGCGTGGTTCGGCGCATGTCATTAGTACATAGCGGGGAGGAAGTGACGTCGAAGGTGAGGTACCGCACTGCATAACATATGGTGTATATGAGGAAGCGACGCCCCATGAATCTGGCTTTCACGACATCAATATCATCCACCATCATCTCCAAAGATTGTACGTTCCTTCCACGAATATACCTCCCCAAACACCCTCAACGCACCCATCCAACCGCAACCATTTGTATCACAAGCGCCCTAGTGGCGTTGCTCGCCTGCTTTAGCGGCAAATCGTCATCGCACTCACGTTCACGCTCACAATCGCACTCATCGAAGTCGAGATCGAAGTCCCGACCGAGACGAAGTTCAAGCAAGCGCTCTACGCGTTCTGGGCATCCGCATAGGAGTTCCAGAGATCAGTCGCATCGTTCGCACGCTCCGAGACGGGTTTACTAGGTGGCTTGTCTTTCGGGGCTTGGGGGATGGGCGGGGAATATTGGATGATGGGATGGAGGGGCGGGTGTGGTGTGTAGGAATCCCGCTGGCGTATCTGTGCCATCAAGCTTGTTGGCATCATGAAGGCCATTTTGAGTAGCGTTGAAAGCGATACACTCAAAACTCTCTGGCACTCATATATATTATTTGTGCTGAAAATTTTGGCCTAACATCGACGGTCCTGCCAGTCTAGTTTATACTCACCGTCAATACCAGTCGCCTTTCATCCTTCATCGCTCATCGCTCATCGCTCATCGCTCACCACACGCTAGCGTGGTGCTTCATGCGCCAGCCAAATACAATCTGCCTGGCTCTTGACCTCCAAAACTACTACGCTCCACTCCACATCATGGCGGGCCCCGAGGTCAAGAAGATGGCTCTGAAGATAACCGCACCAGTCAAGACCGGCCGCGTCGCGAAGACCAAGAGGATGTACCGTATCAAGATCAACATTGGCAAGCAAGCGGCCACGTAAGTAATGATCTGGCTATGTCCTGTTCGTGCTCTGCTAATCAGATGACCTATAGGAACTTACACAATCGCGGCTCTCCTCTTCTCAGTCTCCCAGGAGAAATCCGCAACCAGATCTACCACTATGTCATCGGGGGTTATGAGGCTTGTCCGACCTGGGATAGCGGAGCCTGTATTGACGTAGAACTCCGAGCTTCACGATACAACACAAGCGGCGGCACACGGAAATGCTGGGCTGAACTGTTCAACCTCACTTATGTGTGCAAGCAGCTCAACATGGAGACGAAGAACCTTCCATATGAACTCACCGTATTCCAGGCAGACATAGCTGCCGCGTTTGAGAGGTTCATGTGTCAGCTCAAGGAGGAGAAGAAGCAACTGATCACCACCGTTTCCTTCGGCTTCAAGCACTTCCACAGTGTTAGCTACTGGACCGACGCGCAGTTCCCTACCCCGGCTGAGCTGTTTCGCTGCACTTCTCTGAAGACCATGATCTCCCGAATTACTCTCGGTCAAGGTCAGAAACTCTTGGTGAAGCTAATCGCTCGACACATGGGAGCGCGTATCATTCCCGAGAACGAACATCTCGGATACATCGAAGACCAGGATGTATGTGAAGAAGAACAAGACGTCTTTGCAGAAGATGAAGAGTAAAGGCCTCTGGTAAGCGTATGGATACCTGCACCTCGGTTTGTTCGTGCTAATAAATTCTAGACATCTCTTCTTGAGGTGCGTGCTTCCCGGTCAGCTCAAGTACGCTTCCCAGGATTTGTCAGTCATCTGTACCGTCATGTCGATGACTTTACTTCTTCGATACCTTCATTTCGCGAACATCGTCAGCGTTCTCGATCATCCATCGCGTGCGGCATTTTCTACTTTGTTACGCACAGTGGTAACAGAAGTTTTGAGCGCTTTCCTAGGCACCTATGTGGAAATGGAAACTATGCTTCGAACTTGAACACTCTGTAGAGATCCGTTGAATCGTTGTCTGTACCCATAGCTACTTATGATGGAAGACTCTAAGGAGTAGGTAGTTTCGTAGCACATATGGCACAAAAGGCATCGAATTGATCTCAAGATGGTTGATTGATGTACTGCTTCATCGTGTAATCTTCCTATCTTCCATACTATCTGCCAACTTATTCTTTACCCTGATGGCTCAATGGTAGTTATCCACGATTTCATAATGAGTATGAAATTGTTCATCAACCCTTCGAAAGCCTCGAAGTGGCCCTTTGCTCTGCACTGACTTCGCTTTAAGCCACTTCTGCAGTATTCCCATCAGTCTCTCTTTATAGATTGCCTCAAGACGAACAAACGTCTGCCATTTATGCTCCCGCAGTAATTCCAGATGAAGCAAGTCTGACCTACATCGCACGTCAGTAAAAATACGTTACTGATCTCTTTCCGTAAAAATCATAGCCCACTCACCAGTGTATCCCAATCTCTACGTTCTTCCCCTGTATAGCGTTACCCATCTCCTCAAAGCACTCTCGCAGAGGTATGTTTGTTTCGATACCACTCCATTCCCACTCTTTCATAACTCTCACCTCCTCAGCCGTTGGTAGCTTCTTTGAGAAGATCAAATGATCGCGTGGCAGGCACTCTAGCACATGCAAGCCAAGGTCAAGATGGGTAAGCGCCGGGAATTTCGCCAGAAGATTCGACGCAAACCATAATCTAGACTGCTCCACCATACCGTTTCTTTCGTCGAATAAACGGATAGAGTACAAAGGCAGCGAAAGCTTCCGTATAAGACGTAGGTTATTTTGCCCAATCTTCAGCGAAAAGGTCGTGAGGAGACTCTGGTAGCCGTATTTCCCATGTGCGGGTATGAGATTGAAGCAGTAGAAGCCGAAGAAGTAAGTGCGCACCTCTTGGGAGATTTGGCGGCTTGTCAACAGGAGACTCCAGAGGATGGGCCGCGCGGATGATTCGAGGGCTTGGAAGGTGCGGCGGTAGCAAAGGCGGACACCGACCGAGAGCGAATCGGGGTCGCGTTTGCTGAAGAGGTATCGGTAGATTTGCTGTCGGACTTCTAGGGGAAGCTTTTCGAAAAAAGATTGTGCGGGTTGGGTCGGAGGAGATGAGACAGTAGGGTTTAGTTTTATCGCAGATAGGGAAGTCGTGATGCCGTCTAGTGTTGCGGATGAGGAAGCCATGACTGGAAGATGTTGCCCGATGGCACCGCAGTATCTTGAAGATGAATGCAGAGCGAGTTGAAGGATCAAGAAAGTAGATCTATAGTTGACTGCGTGTATTGTTGATGAGAGACTGCACGCGGGTAGATAAGTAGGTTAGGGGACTGTGCAAACTCCAAACCGCGGTAGCTCGTAGCTCATCTAGTTAGATTCGCCACATGTACTCGCAAAGAAATGTTACCCCCATTCACTCAACTTGTCAGCGCTTCATAGCAAATGTTCTAGCTCATAATTCTATTCGCCCGCTTGATCAGTCGCTACAGTCTTGCTGGCTTGTCGAATGCAAACAGCGACCTCCCCTTCTTCTCACCATCAGGCCATACCCATCCGCTCTTACCCACAATCTCGACCGCACCACTGGCCATCTGTCGCAAAGTACTTTCATCTCCATGGTTCGAGAGGAAACGTTTGTTGCTGTTCTTTAAGCGACCAATGATGTGACCTCGAAGCGGGCTACCGTCTCGGTTGAACTCTACGGTGTAAGTTTCAACAACAGCCTCGCCCTCTGGGTCGAAAACGAGCTCAGGCGCGGGCACATCAGTAATCTGCGGCGGTAGAGGGTTCTCTGTCGGATAGTTCTTTTCTCTTCTAGGCTCTTTCGACAATATTACGACGTACTGATAGCTCAGGACGCCGCCATTGCAGAGCACGAGTCCCTTTTTCCCTTTACCGTCTCTTATCTGCCGAGTCATCTCGGTGAGCGCATGCATCGAGTAGTTATTGCCAGCTCCGCCGAACGATGTCAGGCCACCAAGTATCGTCAATGGCTTTTGACGACCAACCACTGGTATTCCTAGATGCTGCGCCGCAATCTTAGGCACAATGGGAAAGCAGGAGTAAATGTCAATGATGTCCATCTCTTCCGTGGTAGCACCAGAAACCTTCAAACTCGCATCGATAGAGCGCGATATACTCGGCGAGGAATAGAAGTTTGGTCGTTTCCAGAACTCATCGGCGTCCTTCGTTCCTGCGCCACCAAGCGGATAGACCCATTTCGACTCGGGAACACCTAAGCTTTTGGCGAAAGAAGTGGATGTGAGGATTACTGCAGAGGCAAGATTAACCGTGTTGAAGGCATTCATGAGCAGGGGATCTGCGCGTGTGATGTAAGCGTCCGTTCCTAATGCGGAAAGAGGAGAAACCCACAAGGATAGCATATCATCCTGTTCTTCTTCCCAATAGTCTTGATGTCTTCCTCACTACTTGAAGTTCCTTGATTCCATGCGTACTCATTATTCTTTGCGACGTCTGCAAATTCAGCATACAGCTTTGCACTCTCTTCGTGATTTGCCTTCAGCGTCTGCCCGCGATGCGCACGGAACGCGTTCTCGTAAAGTGGGTAGACATGTATTGGCGCACCAATCTTGTGGATAGCACCGAGGTCTTTGCGAGAGTCAGTAGAGGAAAGGGCTTGCCAGAGAGAGGAAACCGCACTATTTCCTAGGTCGCGACCTGTTGGTGTGAAGACCGAATCTACGGCTTCGGAAGGAGCTGTCCAGCCTGGTGGAGGAAGCTTCTTTGCAGCTGCACACGCGGATACTGGTACAATTAGTGATGAGTGGAGACGGTGGAAAGGCATGCGGTACGTACATGAAGCTAATGCTTCACCTCCAGTTACAACCGCGACTTTGCATTCGCCTTTTGCAATCCTCTTAGCGGCCTCGTCGAAGAGCTTTCCTGGTTTATCGCCTCCATGTTCGGAATATCTCTTCCATTTCAGACTCTGATCAACGCCCAGTTTTTCTGCCAAAAGCCCGGGTAGATCTGGATACGGCCAAGTCCACGTCTTGACGACATCGATGCTGTCGATTGCTGCCTGCAGGTCAGTCTTCGAAAGAGATGCGGTGTCGCTGATGGCTTTCTGGATGGCTTCTAGCATCAATGTCGCGGGCTCCTTCGCATCCGCGATGGCGGTGGAGCGGTTCTTGATGTCGCCTACGCCGATGATCACGGGGGTATTGGTGGACATCATGTCGTGTTATGAGGTTCACCGCAATACGGGCGCAGTTTTACCTCTTAGTTGCGAGGTGCAGTTTTATTCATGTCACGTACTCCGTGATTGAAGATATGGCTTCCATTGCATGTCGGAGAGTCATGGTTGACGTGAGGAGTCCGATTTGCCGAGGTACAAACGACGCGACCACTGCCGCACGCGCTGCGCTTGTCCTCGACGCGTCATCCGGTCATCGCGATTGATGCATTATCTGCAACAGTCCTCCAGTCTCTCCATGCAGCGTATAGCAACACTACAAAAGCTTGTCCCTCCGGATTGATGCCGTTGAGCGGCGTCCGCTGACCTTCCTTTAAGGAGTTGACGACAGGCGCCACAACACCAGTATCCTCATCTACATGGCGACTGACAGACTCCAGCTTACGCTTCGACCATCCTACGTACCGTTCGCCGAACGTGCCAGGCTCGAGGACCGCCATCCTGAAGACCGTAGCTGCCATTAACGCCGTCCCAGCAACCTCTGCAAACCATGTCTCGTCATCGAGATAGTTGCGCAACAGGCCGGATGCATCAGTATCAGCCTCTATCGCGCCGTCAAGAATGCCTTTGGTCATATCTAGTAGCGTCTTCTGCTCATCAGCGGTTTCCGGTTCATATTGAGATTTGCGCAATGTTGCTAGCACCCTAGTCATCCCAGCTGCAGCCCAGGCATTGCTCGTACACCATGCGCCGTCATCGCTCTTTACGCTGTGTGTGCCCTCGGCATTGGCGATGTGTCGCCAATACCCTTTCGACGTACCCAGCACCTCCCAGTATAGCTGACACTGCCGTACACTCTCTTTCACCATGCCTATGTCTGAGGTGAAGACACCGTGGTATGCAAGAGCAGGCGGCACCATGTAGATGAAGTCTGCCCACAAAGAAGGGTACGCATCGCGATGCGATATCGCGCCATTCCTGTATCTGGGCGTGGTGGAGAGCAGGTCGTGCAGCTGGCGATTTACAGCGGAGAGGTAAGGATTGCCAGGCGCTTGGGAGGTTGTTGATTTGTAGAGCAACAAGGCGGGAATACAAAGAGATGTTGGATCGGACGAAGAACCTAGTCGCTGTTGTTAGCATACGTTTTTCGCGTCCAATATCGGATGGTTTACCATTGCCGTCACACAATCTCGTGCTACTCGTCTGTATGAACGGTCTCACATATTGCATCGCTTCTACATCCTCAACCTGTAATTCCGGTATCTCGCCCTGTGGAAACGGGTTATGGAAGATGCTGTGCTGAGGATCCTTGTACTCGAGTAATGCTTCAAACACGGTGCCGTACTCCCAACTATGTGACGCAGTTTCCCGCGCTTTTGATAGCACTTTGTCGATCACAACCTGCGGAATCATATCGCGAACTTCCCGATTGATGCTTTATGTCGGTCCCTAGAGTCGATGGGGATTTTGGATTCGAAGCGCGTGCATACATGTCTGCCGTATGACGTTCGCGACGCGCACATATGGTGTCATCTCCGCGCCTTCGCTTCCTGCCGCGGGCAGGTGCAGAAAGCTTGGTGAGGGGTTATTGTTCCTTCCAAGCACCCTCGAAGCTTGACCCAACCAACTCGACAGGCCCACGAGAACGACTCAACTTACGTTTTGAGATGTGATCGACTGTAAAGGATATTGGGCTGTTGTAAGCTTACATGACCAAGCATGGGACTCGCCTCCGTGCGATGTCATGGGTCATGTGTGCTCAAAGAGAGAGATGAGTGTGCTCCAAGTATCTGTCGTATGTTGCTACCTGCCTTCAAAAGGGCATGCGGGTGGACTGAATGGTATCAGGAGACCCACATGTTGGTGTGCGCAGGATTGCAGGACCAGCCGTGTCGACTGGGGTGGACGCCCGCGGACTGTTTCCGGACTGAAGTTTACCAGAGCTGAGAGCCAGTTTTTATTGAAGGTTGGCAAGAAAGTACTTGAAACGAAGTGCGATAGAGGGTTCCTTCACTCCAGAATCCGGGCACATGCTAAAGCTGCTAGATTGATGTCTGGTAGGACGGTGGGTCGCGCCATAGTTGCATGGCCCTACGGATGATGTACCCACAAGAGACCCGCAGTGAGTATCCTCCAAGCGACGTCTAAGCTCTTGAGATCCTGCCTGGGTGAAAGTATTACGTTTGAAATCCCCAACGGCACGAATACTGAAGATAAGAGTAGCACATTATGATAACGAAGGAGGCCTAATAGCATCGCAGTCAAATGTCAGAATCTTCTAAGCGAGTACCAACATGTCGAGCTACTGCGTCTTTTGCTATACGGCGCATACAGTCTTGGTTCGTATCATCGGCGGCTTGTCCGGTGAAACCAGACAATCGCGCCGCCAGATGAAGCACGAACCGCCATCCCCGCCATCCCCAGGTTTTGCAGTGAACTGTCAGTCAGTGCATTCTCCATGCGCCCCATGATCAGCTCCATTTCTACCCAGACCCAGCTCGCAAACCAGCGGCGGGTACCTCGAGCGCTAAGGCTTCTCGGCGTATTTCCAGAAGCTTGTTCGAGCTCTGGACACGCCCAGTTTGAGCCTCATGCACATAATACGCGCGGTTTACGTCGGCTCAGTCCTTTTCGCATCACTCCACAGGTAGGGCGCAGGGCGCGTCTCCAAATCCAACAGATGAACAGTGCCCGTGGCGCAAGGAAGTAAACCCGAAGGAATGCGCGCCGTGCAGACGGGATGTCATCATACGAGTTAAGCAACGGGCTGCAACCATCCCAGCGCTCGAGGTATTTTTCCCCGCCTTTCCTACCGGTAGTTTACACTAGGCAACGATAATTGGTTCCCCAGAACCCTTTTTGACAAGGGTCTGGGCTACGATCGTCCCATACGTTCGATAAGGACTTGGCCACCGAAGCCGTACCACGTTTGGGTAGGTCCGGACCGCGAACGTGGAATAATCTTCCTCTCGCCCCGGGCCATACACCACATTTGCTGAAAAGTCTGCTATCACGACCGGCGCATTCTTTACCCGCCTTTGACATCCCATCTATATAACCACTAGGCACCCCCCTAGGGCGAAAGCAAGATTGGTACCGCCGACCAAGCCTTCCTTCTGTCTCGTGTTAACCATGCCGAACCACCACATGGCCGACGAGAAGCCTGAGGCTGTACCGTATGGCTACGACGAGAGTCAAGTTGGCTTTGAGGAGCCGTTTGTCCATGGCGCCGCTACTGTTGGTGGTGAGACTGGACGAGGAGGAGACACACACCGTGGACTGAAGAGTCGACACATCCAGTTTCTGTAAGTCTGCGTTCTCTTGGGTCGCTGAACCAATCGCTAACATTCTGTCAGTGCGCTTGGTGGTGCTATCGGAACAGGTCTCTTCATCGGATCTGGATCTATTCTAGCCCTTGTCGGTCCTGCTCCGTTGTTCATGGCCTACCTCAGTATGATGCTTATTGTTTACAACGTCATGAACAACTTGGCTGAAATCGTCACTTACCTCCCCATGCGCGGTATCACCATCCCTTACTTCATCAAGCGATTCGTAGACCCGAGCCTCGCATTTGCCGCTGGTTGGAATTACTGGTACGCCTACGCGATTTTAGTGGCAGCTGAGGCTACAGCTGGAGCAATCCTTGTCGAGTACTGGGAGACGCCTGTCCACAATGCTGTCTGGATCACCATCTTCCTGGTCGTGGTCTTGTTCCTCAACATCGTCGCAGTCGAGGTTTTCGGAGAAGCCGAGTTTTGGTTCGCTTCTATCAAGTTTATCACCATCATCGGTCTCGTTATTCTCGGCTTTGTGATCATGCTAGGTGGCAGCCCAAACGACCAAGGCCGGCTCGGGTTCAGATACTGGAATAATCCTGGAGCTTTCAAACCGTATATCGTGGAAGGGAACTCAGGGCGATTTCTGGCCTACTGGACTGCGTTCGTCCGTGCCGGATTTGCTTTCATCACTTCGCCTGAATTGATTGCGCTCGCTGCCGGAGAGACTATTGCCCCACGCCGGAATATCCCCAAGGCTGCTGGCCGCTTCGTTTACCGTCTCGCCATCTTCTACGGTCTGGGTAGCTTCATCATCGGTGTTATTGTCCCATCAGACGATGATCGCCTCCTCAGCAAGAGCTCCAACGCTTCCGCTTCTCCTTTCGTCATTGGGATCCAGCGTGCGGGAATCGTAGGTCTGAACCACGTCGTCAACGCGGCCGTCTTGACATCAGCATGGTCTGCCGGAAACGCTTTCTTGTTCTCCGGATCCCGCGTCTTGTATGGTATGGCTCTCAACGGAGAAGCGCCTAAGATCTTCGGCAGGACCAGCAAGAAAGGTGTGCCATATGTAGCTGTTCTCGCTACATGGGCCATCGGACTCCTCGCATACCTGAATGTCTCCAGCACTGGCGCCCAGGTCTTTTTGTGGTTCTCCAATATCTCCACTATCTCTGGATTCATTGCCTGGATCGTCGTCATGATCACATATATCCGCTTCCGCAAGGCCATGATCTTCAACAACTTGCTCGAATCCCTGCCTTACCGCACACCCTTCCAGCCATACCTTACATACTTCGTTCTTGGAGTAGTGTCGCTTCTGACGCTGACCAACGGTTTCCAAGTCTTTGTACCGGCCAACTGGTCCGTTTCCGACTTCCTTGCTGCTTATATCACCATCCCGATCTTCATCGTACTTTATGCTGGCCACAAGATTTACTTCAGGACTCCGTTTGCGATCAAGGTCGAACACATCGATGTTATAACGGGTGTGCGGGAGATGAACGAGTTGTGCAAGGACGACATCACCGGTGCACCTGTACCGAAGAACGTTATGCAAAAGATATGGTACTGGATTGCTTAGAGTATCACTATATAACGGTTGCGGTAGTTTCTTTTACTAGCTAGCATCTGCTCTCTATATGTTCTTAGCTGTATAGCATTGCTCAGTCCAAGTTTATTCAGCACTGTTACTTCTTGCCACAAGCATTAGACTTCTGGAGTGAATGAGATGTGAGGTTCTGATTTCTATTGCTGATTCCAAGAACATTCGAGACTGTAAGGCAGCAAGAAAGGTGAGCAATACGGTACCTGCGTTCTCATAATTGTATACAATGCGTTCAACAGCGTTCTGAATTAGAGTTGCTTGATAGTGAAGACCCCCGCCTTCCACCCTTCTCTTACTGGTTAGTCAAGACATGCGGCTGAACCATTGGAACAGCCTTACCGTGCGTCTAGAGCTGTGTACGCCTAGCATCAGGGTAGATAAGTTCATGCATCAATACTGCACCTAGCCACTGAGATCCCATCCAATGATCATCTAGCATATGACGGCATTGGAGCGCAGAGCAAGGCTATGGCATCGAAGTCATCTGAGCCGCATTCAATAATAAACAGCAATAAGGACGACATCATAGTCGAAGCGGTGAGAACGCAGGCTACCTATATACGTTGCCCTACGTTCTTCATGCATTTCAGAGCATGGTGCGCGCGCCGATCAGGCTCACCGGTTTCTGTGCCACACGCAGGTGCTTTCGATTTCGAACTAGAGTGACGCCTTGCCACGCTTCGTACACACTGATAGCCTAATAGCCTGATGTACCCCATGCACGTTGCTCGGCTAGCTGATGCGGCTCTGCCGTTGACCCAGGTTGGCCCTAGAAGAGGGACAACCCGACTTAATAGTCTAGGAAGAACACTCGCATCTTGCATGTAACGGGCTTTTGTTTCGGATCACTTGTTGATTGATGCTTGGTTGATTCGTTCTCTGGTGATTCCCAGGAGCTGGTATTTGAGTGAACGCGCTTCGATGCGTGGTCTGCGGCTTACTCTACTCTGGAAATCAAGCCGATCACCTCTTTTTTCGACGTTGAGTATGCGGCCAATTTCGTAGCGCCAGATGTTTCGCCTATATTGATGTGCTGAAGAAGCAGATATCGAACCTTCTACCCGGGAACTTATGCTGGCCGGCGTCGCTGGCGGTGGCGCGCAGGAGGCTACGCTGCGCCCGCAAGATCAAAGCCGGAAAGTCAACGATGATTGACCTTGGTGGTTTTGAGGTTGACAATACATTTGAGCTGTTGCCTTTGCCTATGTCTATAATAATGATTAATGCACACAGCTTGTGGTGATTTGTCCACCTCGGGTACGCTATTCTTGTGCCAGATCAAGTGGGGGTCGAAGGATGTGAGCCAAGGATGTGCCGCGGGCCCGCAACGGATCGCGAGACTCAGCCCTCGATCTGCTGGAGAAGCGCGCAGAGGAATATCAGATCATTACCTTCATACTGCTGTCTACCACTGGAATATGCGGAGGTCCGCCTTCTTCATCTTTTGATATGCTCGACCGCCGAGATCATTTAGTAGAGGAGTTGGGCGGCAGTTGACGTTCTATCCGACAATGTCGCGATGATGATTTTCTGATTCCTGATCCCCAGCCTTCACCGCCGGTCAGAAGACCCAATGAGAATCTGACCAGCGCGCTCAGCCCCGATCCAGAATATTGAATCTGATGACGTGGCATCCGGTGAAAGGACTGGTATGTTGTGTACATGTTTGATTTGGTGACAACAACCGTCACGACGCACGTAGACTCGAGACGCAATCCGGGACGGATGCCTGCTTGTTGACTGGAATGACGATACCATCTTTGCCCTTGTATGCATTGCTGGAAAGCAGTAGCAACGGTGTATAATGTGTGTTAGAAGGCAGAATCCATATTGTGGTCATCCTGTTAGTATTAAGCGTAAGGCAGAGTGGCCAGCGTATATATAGGGAGAGTAACTCCCTGACTCATGGGTCCCTGCAACGCGAGTGATCCACATTCGAATCGTCCACCCCGCTACCGAGGTATCTACTCTTTCTTGACATTCCTCGATTCAAGATAGCCTTGAACAGGATCAAACCTGCCGAATCGATATCGCTAAATCGAGACGTGTACGGAGCTTCGGTTACAATGCAAGGCGCTCCGCGCCGCTACTCCGTCCTGTACGGCGAAATTGTAGAGATACCCGAGCTTGCTAAGTTCCGAAGACACCTGGACCTGTGGACTTGGATACTTTACAACGAAACGGGGGAGATTGATAAGCAACGGCGGGAGTGTGATGAACTTATTGAGACGATTGGCGCGGAAAATCCAGCCTGGACCGTTCGCACACTCACGGACTATCACCAGGCCTATTATTTGCACGATTATCCGGTCTTGAGGTCCAAGATTGAGGATTTAAGAACCTCGGTCCGGCGATACAGTAGGTTGCGGCTGACTCCTTATGCTAAGCATCGTGCTGACTGTTGGTAACGTAGGCGAGGATCTCTGTCTCGCAACCCGTGTTGCCAACTTGCCCCATCAGTCCGACGTCTATGCTCGACATTTCGCTGCCCGAGAAACTTTGTTCGAGAATGGTCTTTTTGGGCCAACCAAGGAGAAGTCCGCCATGTATACCCAGGTTCCGTCGCATGCGGATACATGTTCCTTCAAAGACGGAGACCTGGATGAGCTGGACATGTTGACCGCTTTCGTCATTCGGCACCTCGAATCAGTCAACATGTACGTGACCCAGTTGATCGCTCGGGTCCTACGACAACGTTCCCTTGAGGATGGCGTTGCATCTCAGCAGTACCTTGAGCTTGGCAAGATACAAACGATCGTTAATATACTTACCGGGATATGCGTACCAGTATTCTTAGCGATATGCTTGGGAATTCTGAGCTGCATCGGATCCGAGAAGACGCGCATCGTCATGCTCGGCGTGCTTGGTATTCTACTTGCGCTCCTCATGGTTGTGTGTGTCCCGGTGCCGAAGCGTAGCGACATGTTCGCGATTACGGCAGCCTTCTTCGCTGTGGGAGGCATCTTCATCGGAGCGAAGCATGAAAGCGATTGATGGAGGGAAGGAACGCGCAGAGGGTGGGTAAGCCATAGTGCTAGTGCCACCCACCTGCGCACCTCCTGCACGCAGGACCACCTCATGCGACATCGGGCTTTGTTTATCGCAATAACTTGTTTGACAAACGTTCAACATTCTCATTCTGATTACTAAAGTTGCTGCGAGAAAAGCACATGTACTGTAGCTAAGCAGACCTCAAAACTTTAGTTATATTACCTACATTGCGTTAGCTACACAAAATCATGTTCATCGCCAAACGTTACGGACTGACCGCATAGTAGCGCGCTTCAATCACCTAGCGTTCACTACAATGTACCTAGATACCTAGGTACAGGGCGATAGGAAGGCCTTTTATCATCTATCTTGACAATAACTACACTCTGAAACGTGCTCTCTTGCGGCATGGGAGATTGCTAACAACATCATTTACTAAGAGCAGAGTCTACTTTACTCTACGGAGCTGTGAGGCTGCTGTTATAGCAAACACGAGAAGATAATGTGCAACCTTATAGCTATAGTAAAAACCACAAACTTTATAGATATTGTTCTAAAGACGTTAATTGTCGTGTTTATTACTCTCGCATTATCCACGTTCCTACAAATAATCCGCTAGGACAACTGTGGGTTAGTGCTATCTGTACGAGTACGACTATCTTTACCACCTGGGTGAGCGCGATTATTCTGTAGCTCTTACCATCTGTGTGTTTCTAAAAGCAACACGCTAGGACGAATGTAGGCTAGTGCGATTTGTAGGAGTACGACCGTTTTTACCACCTAGCATCCGTGTGTTCCTAAAAGCAACACGCTAAGACGAATGTAGGCTAGTGCGATTTGTAGGAGGACGACCGTTTTTACCACCTGGCATCCGTGTGTTCATAAAAGCAACACGTTAGGACGAATGTAGGCTAGTGCCATGCATGGAACTACCTTTACCACATGGGTGAGCGCGATCATTTCGTGACCATCACCATCTGTGTGTCATTTACGTGCTCTCGCTGTCACGGTATATGAATCTTAAGCTGAATCTCCAGACGACACCGCTGTCATGTATGGATTTCGAGCCGACACCGCTGTCTACTGTCGTTGTATATATAGGCATTGGACCGAACCTTTGGTCTTTCCCTTTTACTCCCAATATCAAACGACTGGACGAATACTGCGAGACCCTCCACATACTTAGTATCATGAAACAATTTGTCACCACGCTACATACGATGTCGCGTACCAAGGTTCCGATTACTCCACCAAAACCCCTCCGTAGGTTCATCATCTGTTGGGCGAATTTCATAACCTGAAGTTGTCTAGCTCCGGCGAAATAAAATGGTCACTGGTATGGCATCCTGAAACCACAAGTACCACAGCTTTCATGAGTTCAGACAAGGTGATTAGCGGCTCACTGTACATGATAGTCCCATGTGCGATGGCTAACGTATGCGCATACTAGGTTCGAAGGAGCACACCTTCGCACATCACCGCTGGGACGCATCGCCTGTACGCCTATTCTCTCTACCTCGACACTGAAGGCAGCCATATCGGAGCATGGCACGTTATCGCTACTCGCACAGAGCAAGAGAAAGGGTATGGGTGAAGTGTGAACAAGCCTACGAGAAAGGAAGAGGTATCGCCATTCGCGCTGCTTGTGACGGGTTTGAATAGCCTAGTGGAGTGCTGCGGCTTTCTAATGTACCTGTACCCTTCCAGTCCATGCCATTATACACTATCAACGACACCAAGTCTCCCTCCATTGAACGGTTGTATCTGTAACATCCCCGTGAGAGTGAAGCATGATGTCCACACTTCAGTAAAGCATCAAGCTATCGTCAGCCCTTGTCTCGCTACCATGTCCGAAGACAACCGCGACGAACCTTCAAGACTCTGCACATACTCGATCGTTGTGAATATCAGCGAAGTAGGATATGGTGTTGCACCAGAGAGCAGTTTTGGATGAATTTAGCGTGCTTGCTCCATAGTCTTTTACTTGTTAGATACCACCAATCAAGGAGATGATGTAATTTAATTTTTTGAGTCTATACAATTTCAGGTAATTTTCCATATCACAAGTTTTTTGAGTCCGCACAATCGCAAGTAAATTTCCGTATCACAAAATTTTTGAGTCCGCACAATCGCAGGTAAATTTCCGTATCACACACTCTCGTCATACACATCTGCGTTCTCATGTCCACTTCTCCGCAGGAAAATCTTCATGCTCTCCAATACCTGCTTCTTCAGATCCGATCTCTTCAGGTTCTGTCCCGGGAACCCTCCATACGTCCTGTCGAACTCGAACGGCTTGATCGACTTCCAAATCCCATGGATAGCCTTGGGCGTTAGTGGTATCATATTAGGGTACGCCCACATGAACGAGTAGGATGTCGTATCCGGCACGCGGTGCGCGTTGTTGAACCCAGACTATCACGATTGTTAGCCATATTAACCCCAATAATGTAAAAGAAAGAAGAGAATAGGACTAACAGGTACACTCATAAACGTATCAGCGATGAAAAGCTTCCGATCCCACCACAACACCGAGCTGCCCTCGAAGTGCCCACCGCATTGAATCATCTTGGCCTCGCCCCCAATTTCTTCAATCGGAACGACGCCCCCGACAAACCTCCTCACATCATTCTGATCCTCTCGGTTCAACCACATCTTATCGGCTATGCACATGTACACCGGGCACCTGAATACACTCGCCCACTCCAAATGCGTCGTATAGAAATGCGGATGGCTAATCACAATCGCCTTTAGCCCACCCTTTTCTTTAATGAAGTTGATGGTAGCAGGGTTCAAGAAAGCGACGCAGTCCCATAGGATGTTTCCCCGCAATGTCTGTAATAAGATGGCTCTCTGACCAATACCAAGTTGCTTGCGGGTCGTGCTAGAATCCGCCAGACCGGGGGGAAGTTCTGATGGAGATAGAGGCGCAGTAGTTATGTAGTGGATGCGAGGGTCTTCTTTATCCGTTTCGAAGGTGTTCTTTTGGAGGGCTTGGCAGGCTGAGAGTGAGGTCCAGGATTGTCCTGATGCGGGGACGTACTGGCGGGGGTCCTAGACATTGGTTAGCTTTACTGCTTCTGTGTCTCGTATTCTGGTTGTGGTAATTCCAGGTTCTTGGTGTTTGTGATAGACATACATCGCAGATCCGACATGTCTCCGGGTGCTGCTCAAGCGGAAAGTCGAATTGCGTGCCGCACGTTTCGCAGACGGCTAGGTTACTAGGCTCGAAACTCATTCTGTCGATATTTGAGGTTTATGTATTGAGCCACGATTTAGTCGAGGCGGAAAAGGCAAGTGAATGGGCGAAGATGCCGTCATGCTTGCGATGTGTGATGTAGTAGCTTCAAAAGTGGGGTTCGAGAGGGGAAAGAGCAGCTGATGAGAGCTTCCTCAATGACAGCCACTTTTGGGCCTGCAAATGCATCGATTGAGACTTCTTATAACCATACCGCGATATCACGATTGTCAAGTGGGTGCAAAGTCGCGTCAAAGTGTGGGGCTTGCTTGAGCATATTCCCAGGTTTACTCTGGTACTCAAAAGCGGCGAATCAGCACGCACAAGCACTGCATTATGCATATTAGCTGCGAAACCCAAAGGTGTCTGGACATTCACGATAGTTGATGAAATTGGTGTTGCAAGGTAACGATATTGAAATTGTGCGCCTGTAACGCCTACGCATTCTATACGCGTCAAACACTATACATACTGAGCCTTTGACTCAATCGACTTCGCATCAAGTTGCGATTTGGGCACCGCATTCGTGATCCTCGACCATTCGCCGTTGAAAGCATTGACGAGCCACCACTTAAGCTCTGGAATCCCGTTAGCTACCTCCTCGTATCAATGGCACACGAAGTCACTTACTGTCGTAGACAATCCTATTCGCGTTGTGGAAGTAAATACTATGATCCGAATCGGGGAACACATGAACATCGTAGTTCTCGATGCCTGCAAGATCCAGCCGGTCAAGCAGGGTAAGCGTGTTTTGCATGTGCACGTTGTCATCGGCGACACCGTGCATGACCAAGAAACGGACGTTCTTCGCTAGGGAAGTGACATCGGTGATGGTGGAGTTGTCGTAGCCTTCGGCGTTGTTCTGCGGCGTGTGCATGTAGCGCTCCGTGTAGATGGAATCTGCGGTAAACCATTAGCGAAGCAGACGAATACCGTGAGTCTTCTTACCATAGTACCGCCAATCAGTCACAGGAGCGACAGCCATCCCATACTTGAACGTCTCTCCTCCATCCTGCTCGAGCGTCTTCAGTGTGTTGAAACCGCCGTAACTCCAGCCCCAGATCGCGAGTCGATCAGCGTCCACGTACTTCTTGCTGGCCCAGATTTTGGCTGCGGCGATCTGATCGTGCGCCTCGTAGTATCCAATGTTGCCTCTCGTGATGCATCGAAGCTTCCGACCAAGGAAACCCGTACCTCGCCCGTCCACTGTCACCACAATGTATCCGAGACTGGCGGCAATGTATGACTGGAAATCAACCTTGAACTTTTTGTTGACTTCCTGCGAGCCTGGTCCGCTGTACTGGTAGAAAAGAACAGGATACTTCTTCTTCGGGTTAAAGTGCGGCGGACGACGCTCGAGGACGTTCAGCTCGAAGCCATCAACGTTGATCGTCTGATAGTTCAGAATGGGCATCTCAAGCCGGCGTACGAAGCGGTCAAGCGCTTTGTTTTCCTCAATGACCTTCTCGTACTTGTCATCGTTCGATGGCGTGCTGATGATCTTCTGCCATGGGATTCCGGGACCGTTGTAGGTGATCAAGGCGTAAGAGCCACCAGCTGAGAAGGAGGCGTCGTAGTAGCCTGAGCCTCCATTCTCCAGCATTTCGCTCTTTCCAGTACCGTTCAAGAGTACAGAGTAGACGTGTCGTTCCATGGAGCTCTTCTCAGTTGAAACGTAGTACACCAGGTTGTTCTTCAGGTCCACGCGAGAAGGCGCATCAACGACTTCCCACTCGCCCTGAGTGAGCAACACAGGCTTGTCACTGTCCAATGGTGAAAAGTAGCCGATATGGTCGTAGCCTTCGTGAATGATTGTATCAATGTATCCATCATCCTTGCGGCCGTTGTCAGGATCAGCCGGTACGAACGTAGTCTTCTGTGAGACCTCCATCCAGCCTCCGTCCAGCTCAGCGACGTTCTCAGTTCTAACCGTCTTGCCGGTGCGCTTTTCGACGTCCATGAGGACAAGCTTCAGGATGTCGCTCTCGCGATTGGTTTCGCGAACAAGTACTTGCTTCGTCTTTCCGGCCCAGACGATCTCGGTGATCAGACGGTTCTCGTCACTGAAGTCGTCTTCTATCTCGACACTGAAGACTTCGCCCTTTTCGACGTCGTAGAACTGCAGTGAGACGATGGGGTTGGGGGCGCCTGCCTTGGGGTACTTGATGTCGCGAACTTCGGGGTAGTTCTCTTCGCCAGCCTTGGGCTTCTCTCCGCTAGGCCGTGACACGAAATACTGGACCGGATATGTCGGGACGGTGGACTCGTCGGTACGCAGGAAAGCGATGTACTTGCCATCCTCAGACCACCATGTCGCACTATTTCCTTGGAAGACCTCCTCCTCGTACACCCAGTCAGGTACACCATAGAAGAGCTCAGAGCCACCATCTTTTGTCATCTGTATAACCTCCTTGGAGTTCAGCTTGCGCAGGAACATGTTGTTGTCTCTCGTGAACACGACCGCATCCGACTGCGGAGATATCGAGGCTAGCTGGATTGCGCCGTTTGGCTGGTCCGGATCCAAAGCTTCGCCAGTCTGTGTCTCAACATCAAAAATCCAGTACTTCGCAGTACCGGAATGTCGCCAGTTCTTTTGGTAATCCGACGTGACAAGCACCTTCTTGAAATCTTTACTTGGCTGAACATCACTGGGATAGACGTATGTGCCATCCACCTCAAATGTGTTCTTCTTCATCAGCGTGGTCTTGCTCGCAGAAGACGTTGCCTCGCCCTTGGACCTTATGTCCTCAACGACCAGGTATTCCTCGTTGCTCGAGCCCTTCTCAAGCAACAGGCCATCCTCGCCCTTTGGTCCCGGTATCCATGCGACGCTTTGCTGTTGGGCGTAGAAGCGGCCTCCGAAGACGTCATCCAACGTAATCTTCCTCCCCGAGCCCTTGGTCGAACTGGCAAGAGGGTCGTGTGGCCTGGACGAAGCATGCTTGTAGCTGCCGTTCATCAAGAAGAAGACGAGCGCAAGCGCCCATCCAGCTACACAGGCCGTGCCCACGATCCATAGCCACCTCCTTGTCTTTTTGTCTACAGCAATGGGGGCCTTGTACCGCCCATCCTCGACGTCGAACGGCTCGCGCGCCAGGCTTGCGTCGTCATCGTCGTCCGTGTACTTCTCCCCACGCTTCGCTTGCGACGCACGATTGAGGGACGGGTCGTTGATGTGTTCGAGGACGAGCGACGTTGTGGAAATTGAGGATATGGATGTTTCGGAGCCGTCTTCTGAAGTGCGCGCGGATCTCTCTTCCTTGGCTAGCAGCTCCGTCTCCTCCTCCTTCGCGGCGCGCTGTCGCGGCATGGCAATGATCAAGTATGAACAAGAATGCAAGCAATTATAACATGGTAGTAGAAGGCGACGCAGGATCAGATGAGACCAGCCTCAAGAAATGGGTATAGTGGCAAGGCGCGGGTGCGGGTTATGAACAGTGTCCAGCTGGGCGGAGTTGCGGAGTTCACGCGGAGGTGCGGGAGCTGGTGTTGGCCGAAACGCCCCAAGCCACTCTTCGACGCAAGGGGCCGCCCGCGCTGCACCAAGACTTGCATTACAATGAGATTGTGCGACGCGTTCCTATTCAAGCCTGCTCTGGGAATTTATTGGAATGCATGGCGCTACAAACTGTGCCAAATCTAGATGGTATGATTTCCTTCCGCTGTGGTCTTCAATACAGCCACATCTGCTCTGGTTCTGCAAACCCTTGAACCAACTGAGCAATTGCCTTGCTCCCTACGAGTACTGATACAGCCAAGAATTCGATATTTCGCTTCGTGTTTCTACGACGGTGTTGATTCGTGCATGAATTGCCAGATGGTCCCGCCGAACAATAACATCTGTTCTGTAGTGAAGATGCCTGTTTGAGCAGACTGCTCACGCACTGGCCCTCCACAATGGCGCATACTGTCAATGGCCGTCGATTCGTCCTACTATGAGGGCAATGGGCCAAGATAATCCTAGAAGTTTTGCTTAGCCGATGGTCGCCAAGGCCGACGTTCATCTTTCTTACCTCCTTCATGGTGCCGACCGCATACATCTTGTCCACCTCTGATCTCAGACCCTTGATCTTTATGCGGATGTTGGTGCCCTTCTCGATGACCTGCTCTCCGTCGTCGGTCCACTGCGGGGGTGTAGCGTTCGCGTCGAACTTGATTTCAGCGGGTATCATCTGTCGCTGTTAGTGGTGGATGGAGGCATGAATTAGGGTGATATGTACACTGCGTCCCACAAAGGCCTGCAAAGATCCACAGTCGACGAAGAATCCGGTGCGGAGCACGGAGGTGACAATGCCGTCCATCTTGACATTATTAGCAATGGACTCGATGATCACGTCGGACGCTTCCACATACCACCTCGCCCTTATATGGCCGCCATACGACCGCCTTGTAGTGGACAACGTACTCCGCAGAGCCAGAGCCAGGCATCACCTTGCCATCGGAGATGTCGAACGAGTCCAGAATGCACACGATGGTGTACTTTCCCGTGCTCGATCCCTCCTCTTTTTGTAGCAGCTCGCGGTGGATGTGCTGACGGATGAGCGGGCCAAAGTATGAGGGATGCAGCTGGATCGTCTTCTCAAGCTCTTTGAGGAAGAACATGTTGCGCGTTGTACGGCGGATACGGTAGAGGAGATGCGCGGTGTGGATGAGTTGCACGGTTCAACGGTGAAGATCGAAACAAGGTAGAGACAGGACCGTCGTCCTTGCTATTATGCGACTTTATTGTCTTTATGCTGAGCGGCCCAGTCAAGAGTCGACAGTGTACGGTAGGCAGCGCGCGTGCTTCAGCGAGACGCGCCTTCGGCCTCCAACGCAGCCCTGATTCTTATATGCAACAGCCCATGCACCCAAGTTGCAGTGTGATCGCGGCGCCCGTGCAAGTCCGAGGGTACAGTGGTCGCAGATGTGGGCGGAGTGAGTGTCTTGTAGCAGGGCAATGGTCGCGACAGGAAAGGTGAGCTCCAAGGGCTGCAGGGCTCTCGGCGCGGAAAATCACTCGCTAAGGCCCGAGCAGCGACCCAACTCCCACCTGCCAGCTTGCGCACCCCCACACACCCATGTCGTGATACCCATTCACCCTGCGCCATCATCTCTCGGCTCCCGCCGCCGGTGCCTTGGTCCTTCCACACTCCACGAGCTCGACCCTTCACCCTGCGCTTCCAAGACATGATTTAGTCCCTTGACGTCCATCCCACTCTTTGACACGCGCCCCAGTTCCCCATCCGGCACCATGTCTCTCAATCTAGAGAAACAACTCGTCTTCGTACGTCATTTTTCAACAGATGTCTGTACTTGGCTGACTGGAATCTAGTACGGAGCATACCACCATAATAAAGTAGGCTCCGCCGTCAGAGGGCATCTTCACATGTCAGCTAACATGCCATGTGTCAGGTCAACGTCGGAATACATCTGCTCTGTGTACCTCCGATCCTGTTGACGTCTTTCCTATTGGTGAGGACTCCGACTGCTCTCATCGCGGCCCCTCTAACATGATAGTAGCTCACCAACACGCCTGCCGTCCCTATACCGTCATGGCTCTCGGTACCTAATCTCCCGCTCAACGTCGGCACCGCCGGAGCCGTTCTGTACTCGACCTTGTACATCCTCATGGAACCTGTCGCAGGTGCCATGATTGCCCCGATCCTTATCGGCAGCACCGCGTATGCGAACCACCTCACTTCAACGTACGGTGCGACTGCCAACTCGTGGGCCGGCGCAATCAACATCGCATGCTGGATCGCCCAGTTCGTCGGACACGGAAAGTTCGAAGGAAGAGCACCAGCGCTTCTGGACAACCTTGTGCAGGCCATCTTCCTGGCTCCGTTCTTCGTCTGGTTCGAGATACTCTTCATGCTCGGCTACCGCCCCGAACTCAAGCGCCGGATAGACCAGGCTGTTGAGTTGGAGATTCAGAAGTTTAGGAAGAGCAAGGAGAAGGGTCAAAATGGCTCCGCGAAATGAGACGCAACTCGACAACGGATGTACAGCGCATGAGCAGACAAGGACCCAGTTATCGGCACTTGCAGGTTAATCGAAGGAGACATTGGAGGACCAGCAGACAGTGCAAATGGTGTATGAATACTGCAGGAGAAGGAGCATTGCGCAGGAGCAAGGTGTACGCGGCGTCTTGAGGTATACGTTGTCTTTGGTAGTCAAGTTTGCATAAGTGGCTGCGAGTTTTTAGAGATTCACATAACATAGTAGGATACCAATTTAGAATGTTGCTATTTTGTATTTGGAAGCCATGCTATTTTGACCGTGATCTCTTGCGTAACCCGTGCTGGAAGAATACTCGACACATTAGCGTAGCTTTTTTGCCTACTACAACAGGACAGCAAGGTATCAACAGCTTTGAGACCTACGATACGGCGGAGCTATTGTGATCTTCCTCGCTATTCATGTATGTAGATTGCAACATGGAGGACTGTCCGTCGACTTGTGTTGGAATGCGCCCTTGTATGTGTTACAAGTACTGATGTATTGGAAGGGCCATTGAGGCAAATACGCCATCCGTACAATGCATGCTCCTCGTCGATGCTAATTATCTGATCCCGACAGTATGAGATTGTAAGGAAGGCCGTGATATCAATTGTACCGTACACCGAAACGCAGTCCGAAGGTATCCACAGACATTTACTTTATCTTTATCAAAGTGTGGGGTACTGACCATGTAGACGAGGATCGTGTATCGGATCGGGATGTCGAGCGAAGAGTTCAACGCGATCATGGGTAGCAGCTGAGTGCTCTATTTCGTTTTCCAGTATTTCATTCAAAATCTCCAGTCAAATCATAGCTCGTCGAGTGCCAACGTGGTGTTGCAGTGAGAGAGCTCGGTTGAGATGCGGCTTTTTTAGGATTAGGGTAGACGCCAAGGTCCGCGCTTTCCTCCCGAACCGCAGGACTTTCTTCCTCACAGCAGAGCTCCCCATCCTCCACTCCATCACCATCTCCCCTCTTCCATACCTGCATCAATCTCAATTGGTTGCAGAGCCTCCGAATTAGACTCTTGAGCAGCTGCAGCCATGTTCTCAAGGGCCATCCGCCAGTCGAGCCGCCGGGTCGCTGCAATCTCTGCCACGAGCAGGATTGCGTCGGTAAGTCCATCGCAACCGCCTGCAATTGCGCCTGCCGCCCGTCCAGCCATCGCCAGCAGCCTCCAGAACCGATATCCGATGCCATTGGCGCCGCAATGGAGCTTCGTTGATGGAACTGCCCGGGCTGCGCGGCGGCGGGACCAGCTCCCCTCTACCCAAGTCCACCACTGACGCCTTTTGCCCGCCCACAGACCCGCGCTCCCGCGTTCACCAACGCCATCCGATCCTACGCCGCCGATGCGAAGGCCACCCCCACCGAGGTTTCCTCCATCCTGGAGCAGAGGATCCGCGGTGTCCAGGAGGAGAACAGCCTCTCCGAGACTGGACGTGTCCTGTCCGTCGGTGACGGTATCGCCCGTGTCCACGGCATGAACAACGTCCAGGCTGAGGAGCTTGTCGAGTACGCCACCTGCACACTACGACAATTTGCCATGGAAGCTAACGGGGTGACAGGTTCGCCTCCGGTGTCAAGGGCATGTGCATGAACTTGGAAGCCGGCCAGGTCGGTGTTGTGCTCTTCGGTTCTGACCGTTTGGTCAAGGAGGGCGAGACCGTCAAGCGTACCGGAGAGATTGTCGACGTTCCCGTCGGCGAGGCTCTTCTCGGACGTGTCGTTGACGCTCTCGGTAACCCCATCGACGGAAAGGGTCCCCTCAAGACCACTGAGCGCCGCCGTGCTCAGCTCAAGGCCCCCGGTATTCTGCCCCGCCAGTCCGTCAAGGAGCCCGTCCAGACTGGTCTCAAGTCCGTCGACGCCATGGTTCCCATTGGACGTGGTCAGCGTGAGTTGATCATTGGTGACCGTCAAACCGGAAAGACCGCCGTTGCCCTCGACGCCATGCTTAACCAGTACGCAAACTTCCTTACGACCTACAAGCAACACAAGCTGACATGAAGATTAGACAGCGATGGAACAAGGGCACCGACGAGAAGAAGAAGCTCTACTGTATCTACGTTGCCGTCGGTCAAAAGCGATCCACCGTTGCCCAGCTCGTCAAGACCCTCGAGGAGAACGACGCCATGAAGTACACCATCATCGTTGCCGCCACCGCCTCTGAGGCCGCCCCTCTGCAATACATTGCTCCCTTCGCTGGTTGCTGTAAGCTCATTCGCACATTCGATAGTGTAGCCAGGATGTATTCGCTAACAATTTTGAACAGCCATGGGTGAATGGTTCCGTGACAATGGCAAGCACGCCTTGATCATCTACGATGACTTGACCAAGCAGGCCGTTGCCTACCGTCAAATGTCTCTGCTTCTCCGCCGTCCTCCTGTCAGTAATATCCACGAACTGTATGTGAGACAAATACTGACTTCGTACACTCATTTTTAGGGTCGTGAGGCTTACCCCGGTGACGTTTTCTACCTCCACTCTCGTCTCCTTGAGCGTGCCGCCAAGATGAACGACAAGCTTGGTGGTGGTTCGCTCACCGCTCTGCCCGTCATTGAGACCCAGGGTGGTGATGTGTCCGCTTACATTCCCACCAACGTCATTTCCATCACTGATGGCCAGATCTTCTTGGAGGCCGAGCTCTTCTACAAGGGTATCCGTCCCGCCATTAACGTCGGTCTCTCTGTCTCCCGTGTCGGTTCCGCTGCCCAGGTCAAGGCCATGAAGCAGGTCGCCGGTTCCCTCAAGCTCTTCTTGGCCCAGTACCGTGAGGTTGCTGCCTTCGCTCAATTCGGTTCCGATCTCGATGCTGCGACGAAGCAAACTTTAAGGTCCGCCGTCCCCAACATGCACATGAAACATATACTGACTTCTTTCTAGCCGTGGTGAGCGTCTCACCGAGCTCCTCAAGCAGAAGCAGTACTCTCCCATGGCCGTCAACGAGATGGTTCCTTTGATCTACGCTGGTATCAACGGTCTCCTCGACTCCGTACCCGTCAGCAAGATTCTTCAGTGGGAGGCTGACTTCCTTGCCCACCTCCGATCAAACGAGCAGGACATGCTCAACCAGATCGACCGGGAAGGTGCGCTCAGCAAGGACCTCGAGTCCAAGCTGAGGGAGGTTGCACAGAGCTTCACCAAGAGCTTCGCGGCATAAACGAGTTGAAGGCTGGAAGAGTGGGTACTGTCTATTCCAATGTTCTGAGGGGCCAAAAAAGTGCTGATTGGTCTTTGAGAATAGATGTATAATAGAAGATGCGTCCTCGCCATCAGCTGTGTCTCAATATGGAAGATTTGTTCGTTTTTCTGCATTGACATCAGCCTGGCAACGCACGCCTACCTTGGTCGACGAATACCTCTTGTGATTCCCTGTGCTCCTGTTAGCGGTACATATACGGCTCTTTTTCAGCTCATGGAAGTGGGATGGTGGAGGCTCTGTATATGACAAATGAACGTTTCCTCTGTTATACTTGTCGTTCCTAACGCATGTGACGATGATGGTGATACTGATTTCAAGCTACGCAGGAACTCGGTCATGTCTACTTATCTCACTGTCATCTTACAGCATACGGTGATCACATCGGGTAGCATCCAGGTAGTTTGGAGGTACCCTGTATACGTACATTGCTCCATGCCTCAACCCTCTGCCAATGGGAGAAACGCCGAATGCCTCCCAGGACCAGTATTAAAAACTCTCTAAAACCGCAAGCTTGTCTGTAGCAGGCAAACGTAATATAGGATGTCTGGAATATGGACTAACTTCAGAGCCTATTCCCTTGGCTTGTAGCCAGATGATACCTGTCTCACGATATAGTTGGAAGGGAATGACATTTGACGATGCGGATTCAATTCTAGTAGTCTACAGTAGGTACGCGCCTTATCCAATCGATCTAAGCAAAAGGACCGTCTACTTCTGCCTTCCGCGTCCCCGTTCTTCTCCGTCACTCGCATCACCATCCTTGAAAGGATCGTCGCCGATTTCCACGGCATCACCCGTCTCGGGTGGTTCATCTCTGTATTCATCGTCCCATGTTGTCCGGAGACTAATATCGTCATCTTCCTCGCGTAATCTCTCGGCAGCTTCCAGCGCTCCCGGGTCGTCCGCGTATTCATGCTCAAGGTCCTCGATACTCATGCGACGGATACCCGCACGCTCCTCAGCTTCTAGCTGTGCCGCGCGGGCCTTGGTCTTGCGGTATACGAGCCAGCCCGTGGTAACACTCGCAACGAGACCAATGAAGATGGAAACGTAGGATAGGGCTTTTGTGCTGGGGTCCATTTTGCCTCCACTTTCGGCAATCTTCTCGAGTTGACTTCCGATGAATATGTGAAGCATCAGCTTTGGTGATACTATGGCTGTGGCTAGAGCGTAGGATGCCCAGTGTACTGTGGGGAAGGTTGCGACAGCGCCGTTGGAGATGGAGTATGGTAGCGGACATAAGCGGTACATGACGAGGAGTTTAAGGCCATCGTGTTTGAGGGTGAGGGAGAGGGCAGCGAAGCGCGTATCATTCGCTATGAGGCGGTGGACCATGGATTTGAGGAGGGTGCGCGAGAGGAGGAAGGATGCTGTGCTGCCGGCGACGGTCGCTGTCGCGGCTATGAACCAACTGGTATACTGTCAGATTGCATGTTGTAAATAACGTGTGAAGCATACCCGTTTGGAAAGCCATAGACAAAGCCGGCTATGGTGAGTAAACTCGAATAGCCAATCAATGGCGGAAATGATACGATGAAGATCAAGACCCAGAGGATCAGCCAGCCGGCCGTTACGTCTCTCCACTTCTTCGCGACGGGTAACAGAGCCCCGAATATGCGCTCGTTGTACACCAGGAACAGTATGCCACCGACTGCCAGCACCAAGTTCCCTACGAAGAACAGCACTTTCTGCAGGGGAGAAAGTTTGTTATATTGATCGAGGACTCGTCGCGAGAGTGTATCGTACTTGTCCATGGCGCGCTGCCGCCATGAGCTCTGTTGACTGTGGTGCGATGCGTTGCGCCGGAAGGTGGATGATTGCGGACGTCGACTCCATATTGGCGTCTGGCCTGTTTCCTCGTCGTCTAAAGGAAGCGCAAGAGCGCGGACATCATAGTCGCTCGCTGGCATGTTGATCGATGCCTCTATACGATACGGGGAGGTGCGCCTAACGGAGTGGCGCGGAACTATGCGGAGGTAAGAGGATGTGAATGCGGTAGGGAAGTGAATAGAAAGGCAATGGGAGATGCTAGCTGATACAACTGGAGACGGACATTCCGCGTGGTGGTAGTGGAGCGTCGGAGGCAGCTTTGGTGTGAGATGCTAATGCTAGTGTGGTGTGGGCGCTGTTGGAGAGCTCTGGGTTTCATCGTCATCCGGGCGGACGAACGCGGTGCATCCGCCATGGATCCGCCCTGCATTAGGCGATTAGATCAGATCGGCCCCGAGTTGAAAAGCAGTCTTGCTCGGCATGCGCGTGGGACAACTATAATTCGATGATTGCAAGTCAACCTAGCAAAAAACTGAACACCCTGGAGCCTACGTTGACGTTAGGTTACCCACTTTGCAGGTTTTTGTCGTGATGTAGTCCGCAGACCTGTTCAAGTTGTTTCGTGTATAAGGTGATTGCAGCATTGTATGCGCATATACTGTGTGTGACATGTGCTCTGGTCATGTTAGACAGCTCCGAGCAACCTACAACGTACTGCATCCATGGATGTTTCCGCGGACCCACACGACGCAAAGCACGTGATTACTCAGCCTCTCGCAGTCTGTGGCGCCCATAGCCCTATTCGAAGGTACTTGAGGCATATGTTGCAGCTTGTTTTTCCGCCGACGAATGCCATCGCAGCACTTCTTATCCAGCCCCAGTCGTCATCCTCGCTCAGCTGAGACTCACACGCACACGCACCGCATCACCACCCGCTCGAGGCTCCAGGGCCATGTAGGGCAGACCGGGAGCAAGTGCTGGAGATTACCGTTCCCGCTGTATGGTCGACGTTGCTGCACGGTGCAAGCATCCCCCACCCCTACGTAGTTGAGCCTAGTCCCTTGAGCTTCATTCGCGCTCGAGATCGCCCCAGGCATTCCATCACTCTGCCCGTTTTGGCGCACTTGGTGTGTCCTGCAGAAGAAGGCTGCGGGACTGGTTATTGTCCTTCGTTGCAGCTTCATTCCTCCTGTGACGCGCCGGTCGCTCCTCTGCCATTACCCGCAGTACTTGTAATCACCCCCGACGGCCTCCTGTCTCGACCTGGACCCCGACCTCTGACCTCTGACCTCACCCGTCCTGCGCGCCACACCCGAACACCCATCGCCCAGTATCCTTTGCCCGCTTGGAAGTAATCGCCATGGTCGCCGACGACTTGTACGAGAAGGCGCTGCCTGTGCTGCAGGACGAGGCCCTGGATGAGGAGGACAAGACGGACAAGCTCGAGGAGCTGATGCGCAAGGAGACCAACCTCACGGGCAAATCACTCGAGAACATCGTCCTGGACTGCCTCTGGCGCTATCGCGACGCCGGCAGCTCGTCCAGCTCTCCCCCCAGCCGCCATACCATCATCCGCCGGCCCTCGCCAGCTCCCTGGCAGGCCAATCGCGCCCCTACTCCTGTCAACGCCTCGCCGCGCATGGTACACCCTCCGCCGGGCTTCCCCATGCCACCGGGCTTCGCGCGCACAAAGTCGTCCACCGCGTCCCCCTTTACTTCCCCGCGACCCTCGCCTCGCCTTGCTTTTTCCACACCGCATATCCCCCACAGCCCCAGCCTGAGCGCATACCAGTTCAGCGAATGCGCAAGTCCCAACACCGAGTCGTATGGCGACCTCGATGGCCACTCCGTCGACTGGCTAGTCAACGATGACGCCGCGAGCACTGAGTCGTCTCTCCTGGGCGACGGCACGCTCAACGGTGCCGCGGCCGAATGGGTGCAGCCCCAGACCATGGACATGGGCCCATACGACATGCTGCGCTCGATCCTCAGGGATGACCGATCAGACGAAGAGCTGGAGAAGGTCTTGGAGGCCAATGGCTACGACCTCAGCGCCGCTCTCCTCGCACTAATGGGACAGCAACTCGACGTACAGCAACTCCCAACCACACCCTCCGAGCACCCAGGATACGTCATCGGGAAGTCTATGAGCCCGGCATTCAGACCTAGTACACCAGTGGGCCAGCAGAAGAGCAACATCGTGTGCAAGTACTTCCTGTCAACTGGACACTGCGCTCGAGCAGACTGCAGATTCAGCCATGACACCAGCAAGACGTTGTGCAAGTAGGTATATATACAGCTCTCTATGTAGTCCAGGCTAACACCCAATACAGATACTTCCTAAATGGAAATTGTCTAGCTGGCGATACATGTCTCTTCTCACATGACCCCTCTGCGCTCATGGCTCGTATGGCTGTATCGGACGTCCAAACTCCACCAATACCCAACTTCCAGATGTCCGATTATGAGTTCCCCACACTCCACTACAACGGCTCGCCCTTAGGCACCCCGTCCATAACCTCTGCCGCGACCTCTTTAGAACAGCTCTACGGTCTGACAGGTGGGGGCCCCACACGCCCTCCACCAGGACTGAGTCCTTTTGCAAACTTCACTCCCGGAGGCGGTAGTCGCCCGCAGTCAAGAACCGGCAGTCGCCAGACCTCGCGTGCCACCACACCTTCGGTCCTCGCAGTCGACGATAATGACGCTTTCCCTAGTCTGGGTTCCGCTGCTGCTGCTAAGACTGGAAAGCGTCACCACGGCAAGCGAGGTGGACATGGCCATCACAAAGATGCTCCAGGACCTAACAATCTTGCAGATGTCGTTCGCATGTCGCCCGTTCCGGCTCCTGCCACTCCGGCTCGTAAGGGATTGAGACCGACTAAAAGCTTCACAGGATCTCGCGAGAACAGTGTGGCTGCCCAGGCGATACCTGCTCCTCAGCACATCCCGTGGTTGGAGACTGGTGAGAAGGGCAATCAGGCATATCTCAAAGCTCGCGCCGAGGCCTTCAAGCATGGCAGTCTGCGCAACAAGTTTTTGCAGAGGTAAGAGGCATGCCTCGTCCTAAGACATTCCACCGCTAACATACAACAGCGCTGCTCAAGCTTGGAACCGCAGCGATTCGCGCGCGGCTAAAGCTCTTAGTCTTAGGGGGCAGAGTGAGAACAACCTGATGCGTGAAGCTCACCGTGAAGCTGCCCGTATCCTTTACGAAGATCGCAATAAGGACAGCGACGGCTCGAGAGAGCTGTATGTTGATCTTCACGGTACGTCGAGATAAATTGTGTGTTCATACCGAGACTAACATTACCCAGGTCTGCATCCAGATGAGTCAGTTTCGTATCTCGAAGGCATCCTTCTAAAGCACAGCTCTTCTTCGCGACCAGTCTACGCTATTACAGGAACAGGTCACCACTCCAAGAACGGCAAGGACAAAGTTGGCAAGGCTATTCGCGGCTTCCTCAACGAATGGCGCTATGCCTTCCGCGAATTCTCTGTCCCTGGTGACCGCAACAACGTAGGTGGCATTCTTGGTATCGACCCGAGTAGCTACGACAAGAGTGTGGCGGAACGGCCAAAGGAATCTGAATCGGATGGAGATAGCGCAAAGAAAGACACGAAGATTCGCATCATGAAGAGAGATGATGTAATAGATGCGCCGAAAGGACCGAAGCGTACTGCTTGATCTGATTGAGTGGAAGTGGGGTGTGCCCAGTAGGTAGCATGAAATAAGAAAGAGTTTACTTCATTAACTGTCTTCTGATCTGGTCTTCATTAAGGCGTTGCGGTTAATGTGTTGCCGCACCACGTTGAAAAGGAACCTTTGCAGGTGCGCTGCAGTCTACGTTGTTATCAGAACGGAAGTCAGCAAACTATTAACTTGATGCAGATTTCCAGGTTGTTTGCTTCTATTCACGTCTATAGGTGGTGTCCAGTCTATCCCTTGATGGGGTGGCGGAGATGTGCCAGCTCGGTGAAGCTGCTCGACTGAGGAAGCCACACCCAACCTCGTGCCTGCCTCTCTCGTCTGGACCCACCATCGCGTGGCGAATATCGCCTCTCATCTTACGGCGCACACAGCCAGTCATTCTCGTCACCTCTCATGTAGCGGTCAGCGTATTCTATCTGGCCTCACCGGCAACATCACCTACCCTCATCACCGCATCGTACTAGCTAACGCATTATCGTCACTGATCCGCATCCCCTTGCAATGGGTCCCAGAAGACCTAGTTCGGCGACAGATGTCGACTCACGTATGCCGTTCGCATCGGCGGAGGCACTGCTATGGGGGCCAGAGATGAAACAACAGCACGCCCACCTGCTCACGGAGATGCGAACACTTCAGAAGCATCATGAAGAATACGAAGCCCGCATCAGATCTACCGAACACGTTGCAGAGGCTGCCGAAGCTGCTACGTCGAGGGTCCGACACTTGGAGCAACAACTCGCAGCGATCGAAGCCGAAGATGACGACAAGGCTTTCGAGAAGTGGGCAGCAGGCGAGATGACACGCCTCGGCATCTTCGTCGACACGAACAAGCACGTCAGGCAGAAGCAGATCGAGCTGGACAGTGTTGTGTCTCATGCTATGGACGATCTCGACAAGCTCAAACATGTCCCTAGAGAACTGAAGGGTGTTCTTCGACGTCTTGATCTTCTCGAGACTGGTCGTAATCAAGACGCGCGTCGGATCACGAGTTTAGAGCAAGAAGTCACCCGGCTCAAATCTACGCGACAGGATCCCAACTCCAATTCTAACACCGCTGGCCCACAGACCGTTTCCAAGCCTCAGCATGGCATGCTGAGATCCATGACACCGTCTCAATTACTCAACGCCGGAACTTCAGAAGTAACAAGTGACACGGACGATGAAGACCTGATACTCATGCCTAGCTTTCCACGTGAAGATATTCAAGTACCCCGGAGTCCTGAGATGAGAGAAAGGTAAGAGCGGCCTTCGGAACGACCTTTTGTGACGCTAACGACTATTGCAGGGGACCAGTCGATACCTCTACTTCAGCTGTGCCTCCAGGTCGTCCGGTGAAGTCAGCAAGGCAGAGACTGATGCAGAGACCTTCGATCCACAACTCTATGTTGCCACATCCGGCAGACGAACAGAGACAAGTCCGTACGCCTGTTCCAAGGCCTATTCAACCAGTATACGCTGCTCCCGTTGCAACACAGCTGGTCCATCACAACCGCCCGACTCATCCTTCGGCCCCGGCTCCAATTCCAGCACCAGCTCCAGTGCCAATTCCTACGCGAAAGCCTCGCCCACGTGCCAGAGTCGCTCCACCTCCAACGCAGCTGACCGGCAACGCCATTACACGAAAGCGAAAGCAGCCTACGAAGGAGCCTCAGACCCAAAGGCTGACTCGCGCTCAAGCCAAGAAAATTCAAGAACAGGATGCTGAAGAGCGAAAGCCGCATGTAACAGGTAGCGAATCACTCCTCCCACCAACACAGTTGGTCGAGCCAGCTCTTTCATTGCGCAAGAAGCAAAAGACTGCCCATGATCAAGGATCAGACGATATTAAGACCAGATCCAGCACAGCGACACGTCCCACTGGCAGAGCTCCAGCAACCGCAAAGCGCAATGCTGCTGCAAATCAAAGCAGAAACACGGCGATTGAACCCACTCAGTTGGTCACGAGAAGTCCTGCCAAGTCGAATATACCAAAAACCACCACTTCACCTACTAAGAGGAGGAACCCCTCACCAGTTCGGCCGAGTGTTGCGAACGAACAGGGGAAAAAGTCCCTCGTTGTTATTTTACGCAGTCCACAGAAAGCGACACGGATTGAACGTAGTGAGAGCGATGATATGCAAACCACTGTGGCAGACAGAGCTAAGAAGTCACCCCGCAAAGCAGCAGCAGCGCCACTGTCACGTTTGAAGGCCATTCCTAAGCCTTCGAGCTCCCTAAGCCTTCGAGCTCGCGCAATACGGGCATTCGAGTTGAGCTAGCTGTTGGGTCTGGTACTAGAAAAAATCCTCTCAGGACAAAGCAAGAGGTATCGGAACTCGATGCTTTTTGGTATCAATCGGAAGCGAACGAGCCTCATTGATTGCCCTCGATTAGAGAACTGGCTCTATGTCTCGCTGAACTCGTACAACCCCTCGCGATCCGCAACTGGCACCTCCAAATTTGCTTCTCCGATATCTTTCCCATCCACCTTGAGCCCTGCACGCATAACGTCACCTGTCTTCACCGGGCCTACACCCTTCGGGGTTCCCGTAAGTACGATGTCGCCCTTCTCCAGTGTCATGACCCTGCTAATGTCGCTCAGCTGTCTTGGGATTCGGAAAAGCATCAGCTCAGTGTTGTCAGACTGCTTCATCTCGTTGTTGACTGAGAGCCAAAGGTGTGCTTTCTGTGGGTCTGGGATTCTGTTTTTCGCGATGAAGTTGCTGATGGGCATGAATGTGTCGAAGCCTTTTGCGATAGACCATGGGAGTCCTTTTCTTTTCGCCTCGTCCTGTACGTTACGAGCTGTCATATCGATGGCGAGAACGTAGCCTGAGTACTCAATGTTAGTCGGACGGATCTCGATATACTGTTACATTTGGCTGGATGTATGGCGTTCTTAGTACCTTCGATAGCATCCATAGCACCCTTCGTATCTTCAGGATGCAAATCCCGCAATGTCTTTCCCATGATGAGACCAAGCTCAACTTCATAGTGCATGTTTACACCACGTGGGCGTAGCACTGGGCCAGCGCCTGGCAGCAAGATAGACGACGGTGGCTTCAGAAAGAAGAAAGGCTGCTTAGGCGTAGCACTCGACAACTCCTTGATGTGGTCTGCATAGTTTCTGCCTATGCACATGACCTGTAACATGTTAGATTGCACGAAGAACGTCTTTGCCAAATGTCTTCCTTTCAAGGGTCCCAATCAACCTTCATAACACGTATGCCAGATAGACGGCACATGTCTTGACATGTGAGGTAAGTGAGCAACTCTACAACTGCGACCCTCACTTTGACGCTGCTTCTCAACCCTTTCTTCTTCTCTTAACCCGTTGGTAACGCGAACATTACACGAAATCACGTACCTTGCGGCAATTTGCCCTTATAGCTTGGATACTCGCCATAATGACAACCAACGAACGTATTCAAGACGACCCAAAAAATCAGGCAGAGATGATTGAAAGCAAAGGTCGCAAGCGGTCTTCGGCAAAGTACTTAGCCGGCAATTGACGGGGGGAGTTTTGATCTGGGCCCCTGCCCGCCACGGGGAGTTGGGAACCGAGATGTGGGGTGAACGTCAGAGCTTCCAGGCCACATGCATCCCACTTGCGCTCGCATCGCAGCGCGACCAAACTTCCAGCATTCTTCCACGCTGCATTACACATCTGTTACCAAACACGACCCAATAGGTTTCAGGTTTCTCGTCAGCAATCGCAGATATGGCGCAAACCCAAGGAAACACAATGCAACTCGCGGAAATACTATCTGACCTCGTCTCCCTGCGCGTCTGTGTACGTTGCCCTCCCTACACCAACACACCTGTATCCTTTCTAATCCAGATTCGCATGTAGGACCCCGCCGCAGCACTCGCCCTCGTATCCGCGCACTCGAACGCCTCTACCTCCACATCACCCCCATCTTCTCACGATGCCGCCGCAAAGACACCAATAACAGACCCAACAACGACAACAACGGTGGACGAGGAGCAAGACCCAGAGCTGAAGCGCGCAAAAGACCTGCTGAAATTTCACTACGAGGTCAAGGAGGCGCATAAGAGGGGAGAGTTGGGCAGAGGCTTGGAGGAAGCGAGGAGTTTGGTTAGGAAGGCTGTTGGGGGGTGAAGGACGTATGGATTGAGGATGAGATTACAAAATCATGAGTGCAAGCATAGAGAAGTGCTGGGAGGAGCCCAGCGCGAGAAGAGGGGACTTGGCGGCGAAGGTTAGGAGCGAGCCCTATCTGGGGTCAGGATCGACAGCAGAGCTTGTGTGGTGGGCATTGAGGAGACAGAATGGATGGGAACGCCAATACGGAGGAAGACATTGTGGTATCTACATACACGTCACTTCATGTCAGTAGTAACTTCTTGCGCGGAGTTGCGGTATACAGGAAAGAATCTGAACAGGAGACACCAGGTGCATCTCGTGTACTACAGTCTACATCGATAGATGGGAAGATCTTATTGAGGGCTCCAGGGAATCGTAGTCGTCTGGGCTACTTTTGTACCAACACAGCAACCTTCTTATTCGTGTTGTAGTCGGTAAAGAAGAGCATGCTACGATGAGTTTGATCTTTATCATGCACGGTATGTAGCAGAGAAGAGGCGTGACACGTGAATGAAGACAAGGGTAATGATGGCATTGAGGTACGAGTAGCATCTACATAGGGATAGGTAGTCAAAGCCAGGTAGAGGGAATTCTTAGGGAGACTTGAAGTTCACCACCGCGATCCAAATACCAATCTTCCAATTCACTTCAAGATCCCGCAGCCGCGAGCATGGCATCGGCAATGGCCTTGACGTCCTCACCAGCCTTCTTCTTTTGGCGAAGAAGCACCATTATAGGGACGGACTCCGGCGGTGCGCGCATCGCCGCGAGTAGCTTGACTTTGTCGCGTTTGCGGGTTTTGCTGGTGGATGTTAGTATGAGACTAAGGGTAGTGTAGTACAGCGATATCGGAGGAGGAGTCAGTGTACTCACGTGGCAGTAGTGGCTACGGAAGGGGCTGGTGCCTCTGTTTCTGCTACAGACGGTGCCGGTTCCGGCGCTGGCGCTTCCGGAGGCTGAGGAGGCAGGTCTTCGGTCTCTGCGGCAGTGTATGCAGGTGCTGCTTCCGGTTCGGGTGCTGCTTCTGCTGGTGCTTCTGGCTCTACTGCCCTAGACACCGGTGCGACCTCAGGTTCAGCCGCCAGTGCTGCCTCGGGCTCTTCCGCGACAGGTGGTGCAGGTGGAGGTTCTGTTGGTGCATCTGGAACTGGTTCAGATGGTGCCTCCGGTTCGGCTGCACTCTCGACAGGCGCGGGCGTAGGTTCAGGCTCGGCAGCTGGTGGTGGAGGCTCTACGGGTGCTGTCTCAACGGGCTCTGTAGCAGGCACCTGCAACGTTGGCTCCGCTTCTGGCTCAGGTTCTGGTGACGTAGCCTCCTCGGGTGTTTCAACTTTTGGCTCTGCAGCTGGTGGCTCTGTTGTCGGCTCCTCGGGGACAGGTTCAGGTGCAGGATCTGCCGAACGCTGGACTGGTGCAGGAGAAGCTTCGGGCTCTTCAACTGGAGGCTGTGCTGCTGGCTCTTCTGGCGCGGCGTCAGGTGTTGGTTCAGCGGCAGGTTCAGACGGCTTTTCTTCAGGGGGCTCCTCTACAGGCTCGGGAGGTTCGGTTGCAGCTTCAGGCTCTTCAGCTGGTGGGTCTGCTGCTGGTTCTTCGGGGGCAGCTTCAGGTTCTGTATCTGGCTCAGGTGCAGGATCTGCGGGAGGTTGATCCGGGGTAGGCGCAGCTTCAGGCTCAGCTTCAGGCTCAGCTGCAGGCTCTTCTGGGGTAGCTTCAGGTGCCTCTTCAGCGGGTCCATCAGTCTGAGCTTCACCAGGGCCCTCCTCTGGTGGATTGGGAGGAGGTTTGAAATCAAGTTCCGGTGGTTCTGGCTCATCATCTGGCTCAGGTGCAGCTGTATCGGTGTCTTCAGGATATGGGTTAGGAGGCGGTTCGACTGGCAGTGGTGGTATGGGCCTGCCATGATGTCCGGGCTTCGCAGGCTTGTGAGGACGTTTGGGCTTGGTATGCTTCTCGGGTTGCTCCACAAGAGGCACGTCCGAAGCCGCAGCTTGGCCCGCCATGACAAGTGCGGATGGAATTAATGATAGACGAGAGATGCTAAGGAGGAGCTATGAGAAGCAATTCGAGCGGTGAGATTGGACGCGGGAGAAAATGGTATGCTGGCCCAGGTAAGTGGATGGTTGTGGCCACATCCTATTTGATCGAGATAGCTTGACTCTGGAACGGAAAGAGAAGCCTTGACCCAAACATCTTGATCGAGTGACGGCAAGAGGAGATGCGTCAACACAGCAAGTACGCGTTCAACCTTTCCCAGCTTGAACTGCTGGGTTTAGCGATCGCGGCCACTGCATGATCGCTTTCGACACGGATATCGAGCTGGTCGAGATTGGCGAGTTCTACTATTTCCGGAGCTCTTACCCTGCCGACTTCGACGAGATAGTAGAGGAAGCTGGAGATTCAGGCGATTTGTCATCTACAACAGAGAGAGCAGGAGCCACCCAAAGACCCGCCTGAGCACAGCGGAGCCGCCTACTTCTTAAAGCCTTAGCTTGTGTTTTTATTCCTGATGGATGAATGGAGTCGATGCCGGAGCAGATACCTTTTAGGCGATGCGCTTTGTTATCGTTTCTGCGGTGGCTGTGCGACTGATGAGGGAGGTAGCTACTGCTGCTGAGCTGCTATTTGTTAACAAGCAGTTCTATGAGCTGCGCTGGATGAGACTGCGTCTCTATCTAGGCCAGCCGCTGCGGCAGTATCAGCGAGTCTTCCTTGAAGATGCCGCTGTGAGACATGAGGTCGTGTTATTATAAAACGTGCTTACTACGTTCCTAGTGTGCGACTCTCTGCCGGCGGTATCTTATATAGATATGCGGTCCGCGCTCTACCTCGAGACATGCAGCACACATCGCATCTTCAATCTTTGATGTTGTTCCAAGGTGAGTACAGTAGACTCATGGTACAATAGCAAGGCCTTGTATTTCGAGTGTACCACCTTGTTCAAGGAAAAATCTAAACACTGTAGAGCCTACATCAAAATGAAAACATGCAAAGTAGGTGACCCAACGTTAATGTAGGCTCTAGACCTGTTCGATTTTTTTCTTGTATGAGATGGTACGCTCGCAACAATGCAGTATATTGCCGCGGATCGCGGTCTGCAGTGTCTGAGTTCAAGATAAGATGTGGCAGGGAAGGCGTGAGGGTTGGGACGGGTGACGACAGCGTTAGCGTCGGTCGTACCTGCATGAACGACGTAATTCCCGGAGGTTGCCGCCAAGCCCGCAGATGGGCCCGCCCGAGCTCCAGCTTTCACTGTCGCGAACTCGTCTTCCCGCACACGCGTCACCCCATTATTCTTGCAACTGCACACTATCTCAAGACCTCAAAATGGCGCTCAGCATCGATCAGAAGCGCCTCAAGGCGACAAAGTTCCCTCCCGAGTTTGACAAGAAGGTCGACATCGAGAAAGTCAACATCGACCTGATGAAGAAGTGGATTGCTAACAGGATCACCACTATCCTCGGTGACGAAGACGACATTGTGGTCGAGACGTGCTACAATCTTATTGAGCAGAATCAATTTGTCAGTAACCCTCCAGTTGACACAACGGAATGTTTGCTGACGGACGCAGCCCAAAATCAAGGAAATCCAGATTCAGCTCACGGGCTTCCTCAACAAGGAGACGGCACCTTTCTGCAAAGAACTATGGGATCTCATGCTGAGTGCGCAGGATAGTCCCATGGGTGTGCCCCGAGAATTGCTCGAAGCGAAGAAAGCCGAATTGCAACAGGAGCAGGTAAGTTAGGTCGGAGGCTTGCTCATTTACCATTGCTGACAACTCATAGCTTTCCAAAGCCGCTGCCGATGCTCGTCGTGCCGAGGAACAAGCGCAGAACGCCATGATTGACTCGTTCCGTCAGAGCGAGCGTCCGGAACGACCCGAGCGTGGCCCTGAACGTGGCCGTGGCGGAGGAGGAGGACGATACCGTGGTAGTGATCGTAGGGGACGTGGGAGGGACTTTGACAGAGGACTTCCGCGTCGCGATCGCGACTCAAGATCACCACCGTATGTCCTTCGCATTTACACTGAAGATCAAGACTGCTGACATGTGACAGGAGACGAAGACCCTCCCCACCGAATCGCGAGCGCGATGTCTACATACCTGGAGGAGGTCGTGGTCGTGGACGTGGAGGCCGTCGCGACAGATCTCGCGAGCGTCGTCGCTCACCCTCGGGCAGTCGTTCTGCATCTCCACCAGCTCGTCGTACACGTCGCTCACCATCGTCAGAACCCTCTCGATCTCCACCACCACGACGTCGACCGCGGCGTTCTCCGTCAGCTGACCGCTCAAGATCTCCTCCTCGTCGTACGCGCCGTCGGTCTCCTTCCCGTAGCAAGTCTCCACCTGCAAGACGAAGGAGAGACCGGTCTCGAAGCCGGGACAGCAGGAGGCCGCCCAGGCCCATTTCGCGATCTAGTTCCCCACCAGTCAGAAACAAGTCGAGCTCACCAGCACCCAGGCTGCGATCACTTTCACGATCACGAACTCCTCCCCGCCGCCGGCGTCGCTCCCCATCGAGCTCTATGTCTATAAGCCCTGCACGACCGCGGCGGCGCAGACGTTCTACTTCCTCTGGGGCTGACTCAAACGGCTCTCGTGCCGACATTAAGAAGCGTAAACGATCCGTTAGCTCTAGCAGGTCACGTTCTCGCAGCAAAACCGGTAGGGCTAGACGTCGTGTCACTCGCTCACCCACAGGATCACCGGCTCGTGGAGAGGGTACTCCCAAGTCATAGGCTGCCTATAAGGACGCTCTCTGCAAGTTATGTTTGACAGGACCACGTTCTTCCTACGCAGAAGCGAAGCGGTGTTAGCGGTGCCGTCCAGTGAAGAGAGCATACGATCGATGCCAGCCCCCGCCCATGTACATCTGAAAAGCAAAGGAAAAGGCGACTATGATCGGTTCAATCGCTGCTTTCCATTAAAGGCTTGAGTCACGTCCTTGCCCACGCGCCATGGAGGACCTCAAAACATGATGACATGGATGGATAGAGAATGTCTGTACCGCAACTACGCCCATTAATATTCCGATGGTTATTTGTACTCTAGACCGTTTTACAACTCGCAACCCTGAGCATTCTATCTCAATGTCATAAAGCATTCATCCCCAATTCCCCTTCTACTACGTCCCTGACATCAATGCGATGTATCGCATACTTCTTCGCGGCTCTAGTGTTGTAGCATGGGCGAAGTATACAGAATAAGCTACCCGCGATAGAAACCGCAGTAGAAATCCATGTAGTTCGCAGTCTCTTCTATGGTATAAGGAATAACGTCGGTTACGTTCCTATGGCATATGCGGCTTTCGCGTAGATACTAGTATACGGCTTCTCGGCGCGATATATGTCTCGGGCTTCCGTGTGGCGCTGTGACACAGTAACGCACGCGTGGAGGGCCGGCAGCGGAGGTACAAGGTGTGACCTGTGATCCGGTACTTTTCCATGGCCTTGCCATGTGGCCTTCCGAGCGGAAGCTTAGTGCCTTCAAGGGTCGTCGGCGCGGGGTGAGGTTCGTAGTCTTTTGCAGAAGTTCAGTCATCAAAACCTCATTTCGCAGCCTCATCCTTTGCGCCGTTTGCACTGTGCAGCCACGACACTAATGTCGTCAAGCTTTCCTAGAATGATGTCAGCAGAGAACTCGACCATGTAGCTAGCTGTACGGACCTCCTTCAATAGACAAGCCCTCATCAATCGCCTTCTCCATATACGGACTCTCGGCAAACGGATCTTGAGCAATCTCTCTCGCAGCATTAACCAGCTGCTGCGCTACGAATTGCATGCCATCAGCATAAGTCTGGTCTTCTGTGTCTTTCTCCTTGTCTCCGTTCCACTTCTCCATGCTCTCGCAGATGTTCTCTACGATTTCATGTTCCCACAGGTTATCTACTACGCCATCCGACATTGCTAGGACGACATCTTCTTCCTGGATTTCTACACAATCCATGGCTGCGTTGTTGTCCGGAGTGTCTGGACTATTAGTCCCTAACTGCCGTGGACAATCGAACCAGTGCCACTGCTCCTGCGTTTTGTATATGACCTCCTTGCTACTCGGTCGTATGACGAGGATCTGGGAATCGCCTAGTTGCGTTACGTAGAGTAAGGGGTGGTCGGGTTGCTCGTTATCCGCACCGAGGAGTGCTCCGCAGGCGGTGGTCGTGCCGTGCCATTCGTTGGGCGAGGAGGTCGCTTGCTTTGTGAGTTCGTATGCGGTCTGGAGGTATGTGACGGGGTTTGGAGGTGAGGTGGAGGAGTAGGATGCGCTCTCGATTTCGAGGGACCAGAAATGGGCGATTAGGCGGGACCATAGACTGCAGAGTATGGTTAGTACTTGTACGTCTTCAAGCGACCGGGTGGCACGCGACTTACGCAGCATGACCCTTTTCTCTTGTTGCCCATGCGCCCACGCCGTCGTTTGCTGCAATGAAGCTCTCACTGACTAGCACCGCATCGTCCCCGTTTGTGACGCCTCTTATCATCTGCCCATTGACTGTCGGTCGGCGATCGCGACTCTTGTTGTGCGTACTCAGGGGCTCAGAGAAACTCGTCGAAGGCAGCGACAGGAAAGGCGGAGGAAACGGCCGCGAAGGCCTCTTTGCGAAGAGCGCATATCCAGCCTCGAAGTAGAAAGGCAACTTGGACTTGGGTGGCTCAGCGTTATCGGGAACCGGTGTAGTCGTGCCAGCGCCCGTTTGCGCTTTGGACGCTTGCTGAGAATACCATCTCGAACGTTGCGGGAAGACGATTACTGGCGACTTTCGTTGTGCTAGTCTCCAGGCTTGTGATAGTTGGTGCTGGAGGAGGGGTCTACTGCGCATGCGAAAGGAAGGTGCGAGCATGCCAGCGATGGAGTATGCAGAGAAAGAAAAAGTTCTGTTGAGGACTTTTGCGTCCAGAAATGTTCAACCCAAAAAACCATGCGGAGCCGTCGCTCTACCTTCCGGTGTGTGGGGAACCCGAGAATGCGGTTTGCGCATGGCGACCATGGATCGGGAATGAGAGAACATGAGTCAGCAAGTGGTATTGCCGTCTACCATGACGTGTGGGGGAGTCGAAGGTTCACCTCGCGCGAGAAACGGCCATATAAAGATTAAGGAGATTTAACATAGTCGAGTAAGGTTGCGCAGTCATGATCTACGGGACATGGTCTTGTACGCGTTTCTACGTATTAGTGCAGCGTAGACAGGCTAGATCATCGCTACCTAGGTACCTCTGGCGCTGTCGCGAAAGCCGGATAGGCCTGTGTTTCGCAAGCACGTAACTTAAGATTTTTCTAAAGATCATGTGTGGCTTTGCCTGCTACTTCGATTATGTACGTTTTTCTGCTTCTATTTCGAGCTGGAGGGCGCAACGAGATGCGAATCCAGCTTTCGCGACATGACTAAAGGCTACGTAGGTACAGTCTGCCTACCATCTCGCACATGCAAGTGCGTGGATGACTGTTTTAACAAGGACCAGTGTCCTTCAAGCCGTGTTGAATTGAGCTTCCATAGCATTGCCATAGGGTATACCAGATAAACGCCTGCCAATGCATCCTGTGAGGTTATTCCATTGCCCATCACCGAGCATCCCAAGCCATCTTACGCCCTCCTTTTCGCAAAGTTCTCCAGATCCGCCCGTGTGGCCACGCCCAGGACGAACTTCCTGCTCGCGTCTGTCACTACCGCAAACTCCTGCTTCCCACTTCCGTCTACCCCGCCGGCGAAGAACTCCTCGAGCTCTTCCAGAGGCGTCTCGGTGGTGATGACCTTGTATCGCCTGCCGCGACGTTGGAACTTGTGCATGGCAGCCTCAACTGGGTCGCTGTCCTGGACTTTACCCTCTTTGAGGAGTTGCTGGAGATGCGGGATGCTGATGTAGCCGAGTAGGGCGCGGTTCGTTTGCGAGATGACTGTGAGGTGTGTGTAGTCGCGCTCAAGACCGGACATGAGCGCCCATGATATGGGGTCCGAGGGCTGAATGGACAGCGCAGGCGGGGGGTCAAGGTCTTCTACGGTGGCCTGCGGGTCGTTAGACCTGGCATGCTGGGTAATCGAGCATACATACACCACGGTATTTGTCCGCCCATAGTGCTTGGTAGTCGCTGGTAGAGGTGCCGTTGGCGGTGGGCGCTTCAGCTGCCATTATTCTGGTGGGAAGATATTGCGGGGATGTTTGTTACGCAACTTTCAGAGGAAAGCTAGGGATGCAGATCGCCGGGTCGTCGATTGCCTCGCGCTAGTAATTGCAGCATGCGCGGACCGGGCTCTAGCGGGTAAGGCTTTTGCAGTACCTGTGTGTGTTTCAGAACGTATGACAGACGTTCTAGCCGGCCTGCAAGCACCTGCGTAAGCCTACCCAGGTACGGCCGCAGGTATCCTGATTGCACCCTCGACATTGCCGTCTGATCGTCCCGACTAATCCGCTTTCCATGCTACATCCTTCACGTGTCAGCTTGGTCTTCGTGACCAGATTGGACTTTCAGACTGTGGCTCTTCTTAGGGCACACATGGTTTTGCAGCGCTTAAAGGTACACGTGATGGGCGGTCCACTAGCGACAACCACAGGTCTCGCTCGTGGGAGCCGCCCGCTTCGAACACCATCAACGCCCTCACATCGCGAGCAAGTCCATGTCTTGCATCATTCATGTGCAGATTTCGCATATCCGCTCTGTACTCTTAATATTTATGTACCGCACGACGACCACACGATGGCACTACCAGCGCACCACTGCCCCTCGATCGCCCACGTAAACCGGTCGGACGAACGACAATCGCATACATCGCACTAGTAACCACATCGGACGAAGGCATTGATGGATATGGCGACCGCATGGCTGAGGCCTCGATGCTGGCCTGGTGCTGGCCCCCGTGCCTTGGCTCTGTGAAAGCCGCTTTGACGAGGCCTCTTGTCGGGGCGCTTTATGTTCGGAGGTCGCGACAACCATCATGATCATCATCATCGCATACCACAACAGGGGACATTTTCGTATTGGGTCTCTCGGCATTGCTTCGCACATGTCCAAAAAAGGAATACTGTCGGCGACTGAATTATTCGAGGCGATGGAAAGCAAGCCATCTTGCTTCACAGCATTTGCACGATATCGGATCACCAGACAATGGTCAAATATGGGTCTACACCTAGAAGCGATATACAACCGTGTTACCGCCGTGGGCATTACACAAGAGACGGCAGATGCAGGCTTATCGATAATCACGCGGATACGGGCGGCCACCCCCGTCTCGGACCATGACAATCTGGGGAAGCCTTCCACCTAGGAGGGACCATTCTCAATCCTGGCTGAAGATACTACTGACCCTGTGTCTTGTTCTAGGACATCTGTCATGCGTAACAGATATGCATCCCTGGTTCATCCCCGGGTTCTACAAGTGATCCAGACAGTACGGGAGCATGGCCAATTCTAGGTTCCGTGTGGTTTCGAATACCGCTGTCGAGGCTTATGATTTTGGCCATTAGCACGTCCATGATTGCGCTCTTGTCCCGTATTTGAGTTGGTTACAGATCCTCTCCGATGCATACTTTCCCTGCATATCGTACGCAGAGTCCCACTGCTGTTATCTTTCCAATTCTGTACAGAGCATCTTCGTTTTCATTACGCCTTCACTCACTCGAGAAAGACACGTCTGATAATTCGGTAAAGAGATGGAACTTGTGCGATCTGTACAGGGATACAGTGACGTATGAACCGGCCTGTATGGAAGTACGCAGCCAGGTTAACGAGTTCATAATGCCCTAGAAGTAGATCCGAGGAACAGCAAAGCTTCACTCATCATGGGGCTGACACAGCATGATGGTCGGTCTTTAGAGGTGGGGTTTACTGATATCATCTATCATACTACAAGGTCTTTCTGGGGCCTTGGAGACGTCGCGGTGTACTTCATCAAGGCAGATGTACCAAACTTCCATAACGCCAGCTTGACTGCGAGCTCAAATCCTGGCCATCTCATCCAATCAAGGTAACGTATTCATCTGCACCCAATTCTGACTGCGCAGCTAGAGCTGTCGCGCAGGATAGAGGTCGCGAAGGCATAGGGGACAATGGAGCTGGCAGGGTCGTTGGCTTTGTCTCGATGGTAAGATCCGGAATTTTGGTAAAGTGCAGGCTAGACTACGGTGAGTGTTTCTTTGTTTTATCTAAATTCAACCATACTTAAGCTGACGATGTTCTAGTAGTAACCGAAATGCAAAATACCCTGACAAGCCTACCCTGAGCACGTCCAAAACCCCGCAGCTCAGCGTTCTCACTTGGTGCCACGCAACTTAGCCGCTCATATCTCACCATCGTCGCAATACGGGCGTCATCTTCTAGCGACGAGCACACTGACCTCACAGAACGAGAAAGAGCTGGGAAAGGTGGTCTCAACAAGTGTCGCTGCCATCGGCCTGCGCTCTTACCTGGAGGGATTCGTCTAGCTCGTCAGTGGCGGCTTCTCAGTCACAGCCGATCGACCGCTCACCGTAGCCCAACAAAGCGAGAAAGGCATAATCGAAAGAGCTGCGCCGACGTGGAAAAACCGTCACTTTCGCATCATCAGCAAGCTTCGTGCACAAGTATCAGAACAGTGGGTTTGCTTGGCCGGAGGCGCGGCTGCTCTCAGGGCTGTACTCCTGCACGGACCCAAGTCATCGCATCGCGCGAAACCTCCCACGACGCAGCAAACACGCCACACTTGCTGCAACATTACCAAAACTTCACCGGTGCCTAAACGAACGAATCCCAATTACCTCGCGCTTTTTCGAACGCGATAGCTCGTGTGGTGCGTGCAGGCCGAAGAACGTCACGTGCTGCGCCTGGCGTCGCTGGAAAGTTCAAGAGTTGCGTCTCCGATCTCTTCTTTCTTGCCCTCCCCACACCACCACAATACGACCCAACCACCTCACCCACCGCGCACCATCGATTTACCCGGTCGACCATCAATCACGCGACACTGCCATCGCGCCCGACACATCGACGAGGTAATTCGCGAATCTGCGCCTCCCTTACGCGTCGACACGACATCGTACAAGCGTGAGCTCGACTCGCACAATGGCGGACGAGGCCAACCCACCCGTGTCTGCGGACACCACCAACACTGCTGAGTTGCCGACGCGTTCTTCAGACGCTGTTGCAGAGCCTGCTGTCGCTGAGGCCAAGCCGGCTGAGGACGGTGTCATAGCCACCTCAGGTGTCGCCGAAGGTAACCAATAGCCTGCTCGTAAAATCTACAGGGCGCAGTAGCTAACGCGATCGCGAACTAGTTCCCGAAGACGACGCTGCTCAAAAAGACGATGCCGCGAAGGAAGACGTCACTGCTGACGCGCAGGCAGAGCCAACCACGGCCAGCGACGACGCAGGTAAGTCCAGCCATGCTTGATTTCGAGCCTCGGGCTACCAGCGTATTACAATCGCGTACTAACCTATTATCTCAGATGCCGCCCCTGCCTCCGACGCGCGAGCAACGAATGGCACTCCAGCACCGAAGAAGGCTGCCAACGGCAAGCGCAAATCAGGCGCAGGTGTCCCCGAGCACAAGAAGAAGACACCGGCTAAGAAGGGAAAGAAGCCGCCCCCGGAGCTGCGTTTGAATGTCTCGCCTGGTGACATGTTCATGGTCGCCATGCGGGGTTACCAGCCATGGCCAGTCATTGTTTGCGATGAACAAATGCTCCCAGAGTCGCTGCTTAGCAAACGTCCTGTCAGTGCTAAGCGCATTGACGGTACATATCGCGAAGACTTTCTCGAGGGCGGCAAAAACGCTAAGGATCGGAGGTACCCGGTCATGTTCCTGGGCACCAACGAATTCGCATGGCAGGTCAACACTGAGCTGTTATCATTCGACATCGAGGAGGTGAAGAAGGACGTGGAGTCCAGCAACCAAGGCAAGAAGAACAAGCAGCTCTGGGAAGCGTATCAAATCGCGGCTGAGGGTCACGATCTGGCACACTTCAAGGAGATGCTGGCTGCCCACGAATCTGCGATGCAAGAAGACGTGGAGCAGAAGGAGCAAAAGAAGAAGGAGAAGGCTGAGAAGTCAGCCAAGCGTAAAAGCACAGCCCCTGACGACTCAGAAGACGTTGAGATGGGAGAAGCTGGCGACGATGCTGCCCCTGCAAAGAAGGCGAAGGCCACTAAGAAGCGCAAGAAGGATGATCAGAGCGATGGCGAGAACGAGAAGGTATGCACCGCATAGACCCGTCGACTTATGCACTCTAATTTGCTTACAGGCTGTAAAGACTCCCAAGATCAAGTTGACGACTGGCAAGACACCAAAGGCCGCATCGGCCGCGAAACCCAAGAAGGAGCCCAAGTCTAAGAAGAAAGCGAGTGAGGAAGCTGCGCCCGAAACACCAGAGGAGGCTCCTATGACTGAAGAGGAGCGACTAGTGAAGCGCGAGAAGCAAGTTCTCTACCTCCGTCATCGCTTGCAAAAAGGCTTCCTCTCGCGCGACCAGAAACCAAAAGACGAGGACATGACGAGCATGGACGAGTACCTGAAGCAGCTTGAGGCTCACGAGGATCTGGAGGCCGATGTCATAAGGAAGACCAAGGTGCACAAGGTACTGAGGGCAATTCAGAAGCTTGAAACTATTCCGATGGAGGACGAGTACCACTTCAAGCAGCGCTCCAGTGATCTTCTCTCCAAGTGGACCCCTGCTCTGGCGTCTGAGCCTGAGGCTGTTGCTGCCAACGGCGTCAAGAGCGAAGATCGGGAGAAGTCTGAGTCTGCCAAAGACGAGGCGCCGTCTGCGGAGAAGACCACAGAGGAAGATAAGAAGGACGATGCTAATACCGATGCCGCCGTTACCAAGACCGCTGACGAGGATGGCGATGTGCAAATGTCGGAAGCCGACAAAGAGGTCATCAAGGATGCGCCTGCAGCGCAAGAAGAGGCTGAAAAGAGCGCAGAAGGCGTCGAGAAGGCGACTGCTGAGCCTGAGACTGCTGCTGCTGCGGCAACGGATGATGCGTCCACCTAAACGCGGCGCGCTCATGAGCAATGAGCAAGGAACTGGCGTCTTCGGCTCGGTTGCGGTTGTCTTTCTGCAGTAACCTGACTGCAATACTGAAGCGCAACGGCTTGCGATGGTTGGTACGAGCATGCCTTAGCAAAACGCGTTCGGCTATCTCTACAGCTGGCGCACCAGCTTTCGTACTTGGACGATAGGGTCATCCGTGCATATACATATAGTGCTGAACAAGCAGGGTTATTGGGGTCCGATGAGAAGACGCGGGCTTATTCTTTGCGACATGCGCCTTCTTTCATAGGTTCTCGGAGATTAGTGAGCTTTAGCGGAGTAAGAGACTGTCTTAGCAATCAATAACACTTGGAATTATCTCTTGAACATGCCGCTGCTGTTTTTGACAGTGATCACATTGACTACTCTTCAAATCTTTGTTCTCTCCGCGCATGTATCATGGTAATGTGTGGCGCGCGCATCGCGTGGAGCAATGGATGCCCCGCTATCATTATGACGTACTCTTCGCGCGTTGAGCTCCATAACAAAACCATAGCCGCGCAAAGCTCCTCGCAGCTATTAACAACAATCGAGACTCGATACTTTTTGTCGTACAAACACTCAATACATCAATCAACACCCTGAACACTATTTCAAGATGGCCAGCGCAACTAGAAAAGACCTACTCAAGAAGGTCTACAACATGGTACCGCCCATGCTCGAGAGCTTTCACAAAGGTAAGGAATGATCTATGATACTAGCCTCCAACATGGATTCTAATGCATTTGAACAGGTCAATTGGGTCGTGTAGCTGTCATTGGTGGCAGTGAAGACTACACTGGTGCGCCTTACTTTTCTGCTATGGCATCCGCAAAGCTAGGTTGCGACATGGTAGGAACATCCAGATCAAGCCATATCAGACAACGTACTCACCTGGCTGCAGTCCCATGTAATTTGCGAACCCGGCGCCGGTGCGGTAATCAAGACATACTCTCCCAACCTCATGGTACACCCATACATGCGTCAATCGAAGAACCTCGCCAAGTCCGAGAGCGCAGACAGCATCACCTCGGAAGTAGTAGCCATGCTATCACGTCTCCACGTCATTGTCATTGGTCCTGGTCTTGGTCGCGATGAACTCATGCAAGAAACCTGCGCACAGGTCATCCAAGAGGCAAGAAAACAGGGCATTCCATTTGTGCTGGACGCCGACGGTCTCTACCTCGCGCAGACAAGGCCGGAACTCGTGGACGGCTGCACTGAATGCATTCTCACACCCAACGTTGTCGAGTTCGCAAGGCTAGCCAAGGCCAAGGGCGTAAATGTCGACGAAGGCGATCCCTCAGAGCTGTGCGCCAAGCTGTCAAAGGCATTCGGCGGTGTCACCATCATTCAGAAGGGTGCCAAGGACTACATCTCCAACGGTTCGCATACACTCGTGTCCGAGGGCGAGGGTGGTCTGAAGCGCTCTGGTGGCCAGGGTGACACTCTCACCGGCAGTCTGGCGACCCTGTTGGCATACAGGAAAGCATACCACGACAAGATCTGGGATATCGGTACCGAGATGTCGAGGAGCGAGACGCTTGCTCTTGCGGCGTATGGTGGATCATGCATCACTAGGGAGTGCTCGAAGCTGGCGTTCAAGGAGAAGGGCAGGTCGCTGCAAGCCAGTGACTTGACTGGCCATGTACACACTGCCTTCCTCAACGTCATTGGCGAGAGGGAAGAGACTCCCATGTTGTGAGCTGTAGATGGTTCCGTGCGCGATGATAAAAGTAAGTGTCTACGGCAAAGCATATCTAGTGTCAAAGACTGGCGTTAATACATAAGTAAATGTAATGATTTGTAGAAATACATGTTTTCGGCCGTGTTGTCTCGCGCCTTTGAGCAACGTAGTGGCCTACTAGCCGAGTATATAAGGCTGCTTAACTCTCACACGATTTGCTAGCTATTGTCGATGAACAGGCAATCTGCTAACAACTATGTCTACATGTGCTGGGCGCGGGCGTAAGATCGCAGGGCAAGACTCCCGCGGTATGAAAGGGTTTTCCGATACGACACATTGTGATAGGCAAGATAGGCTTCGATGAGAGGAATTGACACAAGATGATGGCAGAAATGTATCCTATCACCTGTGCACAGGATTTTCCTCCAACGAATCAAAAGTATACGCGATGATATTACATAGACAAACGTATTGTACTCTACAGAGCAATACCTATATAATCAACATGCAAGTAGGCTGCTAAGACAAAGTAGTTATTTGCAACCCCCAGTATCGTGAATATTCACTCAAAGCTACCCAGGTAGACACTACAGAAAACACAGCTCACAAACGATACCTCACAAAACGTCACACGGTTCAAGGAAGATGCCATGAGCGCATGCGTATGCAGGGCATCTGAAAATAGACGGTGTGCATGTGGAAAATGTTCCGGTTATTGAGGAACGCGTTGGTGGTTGTGCTGATGAGGCTCGGCGACTGCGCATATGCAAGGGGCGATTTCGGGCTGAAAGAGGATGATAGCCCGGGAATCTACCCCCAATGTAAGCAGCTTTGATCAAATTCGGGGCTACGGACTTGATGTTGGCGGATAGAGAACTTCCTGTCTAGGTGTATGTACGCGCTTCGCCCCAAACGGTTGCCTTTCTTTGTCCTCCAAAATATCGGAATGCATTCCCGCCTCTGTCTGTGCAACAGCAGGATCAGTGCAGCCATGTGTGGACAAAGGGAGCCTTTAAGCAACGCTATCGTCATCGAGGTGTATGTATGTGCATCTGTTGGTTCACTTCTGCACTTCTAATCATCATTGTTGCAATATGGCACACTCTGCAGAGGATTACTATGACATGCCTGTCGAGATGCTGCCGTCTGCAAACTTCGCAGGCCGCCCTACGAGCGACATCAGCATAGGCATGTACGACGGACTCTGGGATTTGGTGTTCTCGCCCTCCTCTTATTCGTCCGAAGACGAAGCCGCAGAAGAAGGCGACGAAGCCGCTCTACAACAACGGACCCCACCGAGATCACCTCCTTCGCCGACTCAATTAGAGTCGCCAGTAAGACCAACAATCAGAGTAACGTCACCGACGCTCAGATATGAGCAGAGACTATGGAGAGAAAGCCGGGCCAACGATGAGAGCATGATAGATCGGCCACGGTTGAGGAAGAAGTCCCAGACAGCACCTCCCGGCGGCTTTGAAGCACAGGCTACACCACCCCTGGAGCCACGGCGAGCAATCAGTGTAAGGTTGAGCTACTCGAACACAATAAGGAGAAGGCGACCGAAGTCGGATGAGGGGTTTGCGAACTGCTTGGACACCAGGAAGGTCTCCAGGGACGGGCGATTGGGACCACGCAAGGCATTGCCGAAACCACCATCATGCCAGGATAACGAGGCGACACCTCATCGTACGACGCGTGCTCTCGGCTTCTTTCCCGAGAAATCACGAGTGCAGCAGACTGTGAAACACAAGCAGCTTGGAACGCTAAACACTCTGAATACTGCTTTGGCGGACTTTGAGTCGAAGAGATTACCTACCTCGCCAAGCTCGATGCTAGAAACACCACGAGAATGTTACGCAACACCACCAGAGCGGCTTGGGACAAGTGAAACCTCAGGTAGCCCACGCTCATCTCGCTCGTGGGGTCGGAAGTCAGTCCGGTCTGTCAGACCTATTGCTCATACAACCCACTCGCCCTCCTCCGCACGGCCAAACGTAGAAGCCCACCATACGCTAAAGCGCAAACACCAACGTGGAGATGTTGACGCGGCTGAACGGCGGAGAGTTTATCTACCCGGGGCCATCATGCTGGCAGAGCATCCAGCTAAGCTTCGCAGAGATTCTGTCGCAACGCTTGACCCATTTACGTTTGACCCCAAACTAGACTCGCCAGGAAGGCGAACATCGGATTCCGCAGGGCTGGATAGTATAGTAATCTTTTTCGAGGAGTTTGGTGTGGTCGCAAAGGTTACTGAAGCCACCTTTGACCAGTATTGGCTACGACAAAGTCTAAAGATGAGCGACGCCATGGATGAAGAGATGGAGGACTTTGTCGCCCGCAAGGCAAGCGTATCAAGCGTGAGGGAGGTAGGGCCAATGGGTCCCCGTGTCACACAAGGTCCTCCCGGGTTGAAGTCCTCGTTCTCGTCCGCGTCATCTGTGGTTTCTATGCACCCACCAGAAAAACGTAAGCGGAGCAGGCTGCGAGGACTGCTATCACCAGGCCTTCCTGGCGCAGCCTTTCTCAAGTCCCCTGCAGGCCGCGGACAGCAGATGGAAAGTTCATGACCAAGATAGCAATAGTGTAGATTGGATCAATCAAACCTTAGGGAGATGAGCCGCGTGTCACGATTCAGGCCGGGGTACCTGGGTACCTGGGGTGATGCTCTGCCAAGGTGTGATCGCGATGAGGTGCCATCCTGAACGGGTAGTTCACGACACATGGGCTGGCGGTTGCCAGTATGGGAGACGATCATTGAGCCTGGACTCTTCTTCTGCTGACATGTCTAACGCGAGGAAGAAAATTGATGGCGATCCGCCGTTTCCGCATTTCGCGTACCCATGGGCGATGACGACTGATGGCTGGCGATTCAGCCGTGCGGTAGACGCTTTGGGAATAAGACGGACATTGGCGCGGCGCCAGAGGAAAAACGTGTGGGTGACGCCTCTGCCACTGACAGCACAGTTTGCCAAATGCGAATGGACGCATGAAACCTGGTGGTCCCTCACCGAGTGTGGGTTCACGATAGGGTAGCACTGGGGAGTCCCCAGGATCGAGTGGCCAGGGCCACGGTGTTGGCTTCCGTGTGTCAAAAGTGAGGCAGCGAATGAAAATTGCTTCCGCCCCTTTATGTCCAATGAAACGCCAGACGGATGGCATCGATCGCCAGCGAGGATAGCCCTTCTGAGCTCACCTTGGCCCTTCGTCCACCGCTCAGCGCGGGCCGCATTCGTCAGACGCTCTCTGACACGAGCCAGCGCATCGCTCGTCCCCCATGCACCCAGGTGGTGCTAAAAGCACATCTTCCCCTTCGCAACCCGCATTCTCACTTATTCATCGCCTCGCAATTCTGACATTACCCCATTTGCTTCCTTCTTCACCACCACCACCTACCACCACCGTAAGATTTTCCTGCACAGACAAGCCCTTCTTTGGCCGTTGTTGCTGATCATCGTTTCGCCCAGCTTGCTTCTTACACCGCTACCACTATTCTTACCATCCCATCCCACCACCCCTCAGACGTCATGGCCTCGACTCTTGCGAGTAGTAGCAGTAGTAGTAGTAATACCTACGTCGCCTTCCTCGAACAAGCCAAGCACGACTTCTGCATGAGCAACGCACACCTCTCAGAGGAGGAGCTAAACCGCGCGTGGTTCCAGGCTGCCTGCCAACCGTCGCAACCCTCCATGGCCCACCAGGTCCCACGGTCAATGGCCTTCAACACGTCAAATATGACCCAGCTCCCAGTATGGACACATTTTTGGTCTTCTCGTCCCTGATCTAACACCCACTAGACAACTGGCTTCGAATCAATGGACCGGACTCGTTCTGCTCCCGTCATGAACCGCTCAGACTCGGCCATGACCGACAACCTACACCGCTCAAACACCACCTACTCTGACTGGCCTTCAATGTCCCAAGAGTCCAACACCGACTACACGCTCTACTCTGACACTTCCATGCGAAGACAGCCGACTCTCCAGTCGATGCCAGAGACTGCTTACAACAGCATCGCTGAGTACAGTGTTGGCGACTACGTCAGCAGCTGCATCCAGCCAGACAACTCATCTTCCCTCCCCACCCCCCAGCATTCGCAACAGTTGCAACTGACACCCAGCTTGCAGTGGAGTTCGTCTTCGGACGCCTCCTCACCTAGCACACCGTCAACCGCTCTGATGACGCCTGTTACTCAATCTAGTAACATGAGTCGTCAGGGTAGTTACAACCCTCTGTTTTTTGATAACATTTCCATGTCGCGTAATCAGTCAACTTCTTCATGTATGCCCATCCTCCCAGAGGATGGGTCGTTTCCTTATTCCTTTAACGTCGCATCAAAGCCCATCAGCGAGTCCGCTGATGGTTCTCATTTTCTCAACTTCACTGGCTCCTCCAGTGAAGCTTTCCTTTCTTCATCTGTTCCTGCAAGTGCGCATGCACTTGCGTCTTCCGACAACGATCAGTCGTGCCTGGCGGAGGATATGCGGAGGTCGACTTCAGCTTCATCAAGCGAGGGTTACTCGAGCGAGGTCTCTGCACCTTCATCGACCAACTCTCGTCAATCGCAACGCGAACGCGAGATCAACGCGCAAGCTGCGTCTCGCAAGATTGCCCCGAAGGCAATCGACAACAATGATGCGACCGAGTCTGCGTCATCAAATGCTCAGATGACAAGGATAAGGTCTGAGGATGGATCCTCTAAGACTGTCGGTGTTCTGTCAAAGACACCGTACGTGCGTCCTCAACACCCAAAGATCAAGTGTAACTTTTGCAACGAGCGACCCGATGGGTTCCGTGGCACACATGAGCTTGACCGTCACATTGCTCGCGCCCATGCCTCTCGCAGGAAGGGCTACATCTGCGTCGACTCTTCAGCCGACAAGAAGTTCCTCGCCAACTGTAAGCACTGCCGTAACAAGAAGGTGTATGGTGCGTACTACAACGCTGCCGCCCATCTTCGCCGTGCGCACTTCCATCCCCGCAAGAGGGGCAGGAAGGGCAAGAACGACGAGAAGCGTGGTGGCATCGGTGGCGGAGACCACCCTCCCATGGAGTATCTCAAGCAGAACTGGATTAAAGAGGTGGAGGTCGACAACAAGCCCACCCCTCAGTCGCCCGAAAGCGCTTCCGACAACGACGCGTCTGAACAGATCGACAACACCTTCGACACTTCTGCGTACGAGGTCGACAACACTGCTGTTCCCGCTGCCGCCTACCCTCCGTCGCAACAGCCGCTTCCCATGGCCATGCCCATGCAAGTACCCATGATGGACCAGGTCCCTATTGACCCAAATCAGTACATGGACTACGGTATGAACATGCATGCGAATGAGCCCATGGTGTTCGACAACAACACCTTCTTCGACCCCAACCTTCCTGTCCCCACCGACATGAGTAACTTCCAGTTCGACGCGTACATGGGTCCTTGAGCCCATGTATCCTTTTCCTCCTTCCTCCCTCACCCCCTTTCGCTTGACTCTTTGAGTCGCTGATGTATATAACGTTGGGTCCGGGCTGTTTGCTTTTTTTTTTGATCTTCGGCGTTCGATGTATTGACCACCAGCTTGACTTCCTATGGAGCAGCTGTGGTAGGTCTGCATCATGGCGCTTTCCTGGTTTCGTTTTTTTACGCTCGTCGACGTATATGATAGAGATTTGCTGGGCTTATAGAGAGTGACGCTGTCCTTTGGGGCGCTCACATAACGTACCGATGTTACTGTCGCATAACGTTAATGCTCGCGTAGCTATTGCTACCGGGCTTCAAAGAAAGAAAAATACAATAATCAAAACAAACATGTCTGCGTTGGTGTGATGCTTGGTCCTATGAATTCCTTTCTGACCTAGCTTTACAATGCTTGCCTTCAATCTTGACAAACGGTAAGTAGATGTGTTCCTATGCTCGCACGTCTTCTCTGAATAGATTCTTGACAACGTCTTTGCCCACCTTTGTCGATTGTCATGTCTACCACGAAGATGCTCGTCAGCAAGTCGTCTATATTGTAATTTAGAGAGAACAAGCCTTCGTGCGCTTTTTTCGCTTCCAAAACGGAAGGGTCGTATGACTGATAATGAACATTGATTTGATGGTATGTCTTGTTCATTGCTCCTACCATGTCCCATTCCTACAAGTATACTAGCCAACTCTCTCAGGAGGCTCGCACAAACGAAGACATAATCCTCTCCTCCGCCTCTAGACTAAAAAGACCTAGTAGCTAGAGTTGGGGTAGTTACCACCACCCTGCGTCGAGTTATCAACAGGGTTGGCAGGTCCACCAGTCTGTCCCAATGCACCACCAGTCTGTGCTGCCTCGCCCTTTGACTGCTTAATAGCCTCTCTCGCCTCGGCTTGTTCAGCCTTCTTCCTGTTCAATCGTTAGCACACATCCAGCCCACTCATATAGCATCCAACACTCACCTGTCCAGATCGCTAGCCAGATCAGGCTGCTCTCCACCACCACCCAGGCCCTTGCCTCCCTGAGCCACCGCATCGGCTACACGTCCCTCGCCCGGCGCAGCCATTTGTTGCCCATCCAGCTCCTTGTGCCTTCCTACGTCTTCGTGGGTCAGACCTTTCCTCTCTTCGCCCGCTGGTGCGCCGTGTACGCCCATGCCTTCCTCGAACTTTGCATTCCGTAGGCCCTCGGCGTCGGTAGCTTGCTTGGTGGGGATACGTTGGTCGACGGTGGCGGCGTTGTCGGTGGCGTTGAATTCTGTTTGGACTTGCTCTTTAGGGTCTTTTTGCGCTGGGTTGCCGGGTGTGGTGTAGGCTTGGTCTAGAGAGGGCTGCGAGGGGCCCTGGGGATCGAGACCGGACATTGTTGGTGGAGGTGAAGGTGGTTGTGGTTGTGGGTAGGTAGAATGTCAATTGACAGATGAGGATTTGGACGTAGAGAGTATGTGAGGTTGAAGATTATGTGGATTGGGTTTGTATATGGGAAATCAGGCTGGAGCTGTCGAGGATATTGTTTTGGCTATCTGCCATTGCTATGACGTCTGCGGGGTGGGCCCGTCATTCATTCCCGCCCCACCAATGCGCGCCGTTGTCATGTGAGGACGTGGAAAACAAACGTTTGAGCCGCGTTTTAGTCTTGTCTCGTAGTCATTGGTATCGGCGCGGCACGATGGCGGGAGGACTAGGTGCGAGATCGGTCCCAAAACTTACATGCGGCCGTGCAACGAGAACACAGGTAGATAGAGATACACAGGTCTTCGTCTACGCTGCCGCCTCCAATAAAACCAACGTACTGAGGTGAAGAACGGTGCACTAATGTGGACTTCTGGGTTATACATATATAGTATATGTCGTATTGTTTGTTACTTGCTGATATAGTAGGTAACGGGCTCAGTACTCCTTTCGGACGGAGAGCGTGCTTGCTAATGAAGCACGCCTCGGATGACCTTACTCAACTGATTTTATGCTATTGATGGTAGGAATAAATATCATACCATCGCCACAACCTCGTATCGCCTAATGTATGATAGAGGTATACGCACTGTAACCACTACAGGCCGTGGAATGATGAGCACGCGAGCTCGAACTCCCAACACACCCATGGAATAACCCTGTGGGCTACAAAGCCGGCCAGCCCATAACCTAGATATCCCTGAACGCCATAAAGATGATTCCTGACCAAACGCCTTCGCTATGCTTGTAAGATGAACAGCCAGATATCACTCCGTTTCCATTTCCACGTCTGCCGAGGGCTCCCTTGTTTCGACGGTGTTTGTAGTTTCGCGGCTCTCTCGTTTCGATTCGGCTGCTTTGGCGGCTCTTTCACGGGTTCTGCGACACCACTCTTCTATCGATTCGGCGCCTCCTCCTTCGATTTTGATGGTCTTTGGTTCGGCCGGGACTCCCAGAACGGTGCCTTGGAAACGTGATTCGACGCCGGTCTTGCTGTGCTTCTTCATGAGAGCTAGAGAGCAGTTAGTAACTGTACAGGCGTGTTAAAAGGCAATCGGACATACTGTTCAGGTAATCCTCCATTTCCTCCTGATCAAGCTGCTCTGTCGGATTCGTCGCAACTGGCTTGTAGATGCCAGCTATGCGCCTAATCTCCTTGTTCTGGTCGCCTTTGACCCATTCAATGAATTCGGTCACGTCTGCCGTGTCCTCGGCGTCGCGGCGGGTTGCCTCGTTCTCGCGGGCGCCCGTCTCCTCGTTGTACTCGTCAAGCGGTTTGCGCAGGATTTCCTTCAACAGTTCTTCCCCAGCTGTCATGGTCGGCACGAGCAGGGCGCAGTCCTGCATTGCCATGCGCACATCGCTAATGTCTGGGGTGAGGTCGTTGTGGTTGGAGAAGGCATTGTAGGCTGTGCGCTCTGCCAGCAGTGATAGGTAGCGTGCCGTGAGATCTACGATGGTGTCGACGGCCGAGGGTTTGCCGTGTTGGAAGCCCGTGGCGCGTAGAATGTGGAGGACGGCGGGCCGCAGCAGGTTGAGGAAGAGGTCGTTCTGGGACATGCTGGCGGCGGTGCGGGCGATGGAAGATGCAGAGGTCCGCTGTGGTGTGGTGCTGTTAGGGCGGGAACAGCAGGCGCATGGTGGGACTGTCCGGCGCAGCGAGTGTAAGGAAAGTGAAGGTACGCGACTGGAAAGCTTTGGCCCTTCACTGCGGTGACCGCCAAGGCCGCCGCCCGTGGAATGCCAACGCTTCCGACTCACCTACCCCAGCTTTCCCACAACCGCGCGCCCTCGCAAATGTCGCGTACCCAGGCGCGCAGTCCCATATCTCCGTCCTGAACAACGAAACTCCCCGTACCGCCACCCAAGATGAAGCTCAAACTCAAGAACCTGGGTGCGCCTTCTGGCGATGCGCCGCCCGCCGCACCTCCCCCGTCCGACGCGCCTGCACCCGTTTCCGCGAAGCCAGGAGGCCTCAAGATCAAGTTCAAGCCCTCAGGACCCGCGGCTGGTGAGCCTGCCGATGGTCAGAACGGCGAAGGTGCCAAAGTCAAGCGCAAGTACACCAAGAAGCCTAAACTCGATGAAAGCGGCAACGTTATTCCCCCGGGAAAGCCTGGACCCAAGAAGAGGGCACGCGAAGACGGCGACGATGTCGACTCACCTGCCGCGAAGCGCAAGCCGAAACCCACCGCGAAGAGCCTCGCCATGGCTAACGACAGCGGCGACGACGACGACGATTACGCCGCAGTCCAACAACCTCCGCCCCAGCCTATCAAGTCACACAACCGCACTCAGTCTATCAAGCTCTCCATCAAACCGAAGGGAAGCATGACCTCGGCGAGACCAGCCATCCTAAAGGTCAAAGGCGCTGGAAAGCCGCCGGTCAGACCATATGGTGTCGGATATGACAGTGAGGCAGAAGAGGCGGAACCTGACCCGGCTATCGAGTCTCAGTTTGTATTGCGCATGAAGCCAGGCCCAGACTGCGATCTACTGCGCAAATCTATCGAAGAGAAGACCATCGGCAAGAGTGTGTCACAGGGAGGGCCCGGCGTACACTTCCGATTCTTCGACCGCGAGGGCCGTCGGGCTATGCTCACAGTACAAGGCCGCCACTATGCTGCGACTATGGTCGATTTACCCGCAGTTATAGAGTCACTGAAGAGTTGGAACAAGAAGGACTGGGTTAAGACCGCAGATGTCTGCCAGATGCTGTTAGTCCTGGATGAAGTCAAGAACGAGGAGGAAGCGAAGAAGTATCCACTTCCATCCTATATCTCCCCAGACACCCACCGGTTTCCTCACGGTCTGACGCCACCTATGAAGTGGGCCCGTAAGCGACGCTTCCGCCCTCGCAAATCCTACATCGACGTTGAACGCGCCGAAACAGCGTTACACAAACTACTGGAAGCTGACGAGTTTGCCGAATCAACGAAATATGAGATGATAGACAGTGAAGCCGAGAGCTCAGAGGAGTCAAGTTCGGAAGAAGAGGTCGACGACGAGGAGATGGCAGACGCTACCCAAGTGGAGGAAATGGATGCCGACCAACTGGAGCAGATGCTTGCCGAGGGACTCATGGACGACGAGGTCGAGTTCCAGGGCGACAACGACCAACTGAAGGCCTTGCTTGCAAACAACGACAACGTGCAAGTCGAACAAGCCGACACACCAACCACCGCCCACGACGTCGCCATGCACGCTCTCAGCCAGAACGGAAACGTGGTTGTAGAAACCGAGACAGCAGCGTCCACACCCGCAGCCGCGACATCTGCAGATGACGATGATGACGACGACGACGAAGATTCCGATGAGGACGTCGATGAGGTGGACGAAGCCGCCGCAGCAGAGGAACAGCGTCAAGAGCAACTTCGGGGCGAAATCGCAGAGTTGGAGAGAGCTATTGTTCAAAGCACAGAAGCACGCGACAGACACACCAACTTCCTCTTCAAGAAGCGCGCACAAACTCAAATCGACAAGCAGAAGGCGGATCTTGCAATCAAGCGTAAGCAGCTGAACGAGGAGGCTGATGAGTGATCTTGCTTCTCCTAGACTTTGCGCTTTCTATGAAGGGTTGGTCATGAACATTGGGTAGCGATGTTAGGTATATGTAGCATCGCTTTGGCGTTCTCACGGGATATGGAGCATTCATATGGCGTTATCTTTGGGCTGGGGTACGGGTTACATGGCTCTGTAGCGGATATTCCCAATTTCAATTATCTTTCGTCCGGAGAGGTCCTAGGGGTGACAGTCTCTGATGCCCATCCACGGATATGTTCATCGAATGCTGCACATGCAATATAGCTGCAGTAGTACATCTGGAGCCAGCTTACATGCTACTGGTGCCCTCAGTTTTAGCCCCGCTCGATGCGCATCAGTGCCCAGGTATGGTCTATCGCTATCAGCATTGAACATCAGTGCCTTGAGGTTATCTGCGGCGTAGTATTTGGGGTCTTATCTAATTTGTCTGGTCTGCTTGTTGTGCTCGGAACAGCCGTCGTGCAAAGTCTATCCATGCGCCTTAACTACACCGCTGGAGCTGCTGCGCGAGCGGATATGTAAGTACCTAGGTATGTACTGCATCGCTTTCCTCTCGATGGTGACGACTGATTATACACCCTGGTAGTTTTTATTCCACGGAGCGATATTACAGCGACAAAACAGCTCGAAAGACAGCGTGACCAGAAGCCGTTCAAAATGAACAAGTATCCTGGAAATTATAATTACCTACCTTTGGGAAATGGTGTTCGAGGGTTGGTCAAGAATGACGGAACCTTCCCTCCGCCAGATTTGCCAGACGATGCTTTATGCCTCACTGCTTCGGTTGAGAAATATCGCATGGAGACGAAAGGCAATATTCGAATCCTCGAGCTTCTCCCTGGAGAATCCAACGATCCTTTACGTTGCCAATTGCGCACTGCGGCACTTGAAAGCAACCCATTGTACGATGCGCTCTCGTACAGGTGGGGAGACCCAATATTCACGGGTAGAATAATCCTCGAGGACAAGCCCTTCCCTGTGACTCCGTCACTCGAGAATGCTCTGAGACACGTGCGTCTGGGACACCGTGTGCGCTACATTTGGGCGGACGCCGTGTGCATTAACCAAAACGATGATCAAGAACGCGGTAATCAGGTTCACCTCATGAAAGAGATCTACTCTCGGTGCAGAACCGTGAGAGTCTGGATTGATGTGGATCTCGATCCTGAAAGTCCTGTCGTTAAAAGGCTCCTCACTCTTCACCTCCAAGGCACTGAGGATCAGCTGGGCGATGACCCTGAATTCTGGAAGCCACTTCTCCCACTTCTTCAAAACCAGTATTGGGATAGACTCTGGATACAACAGGAACTTGCCTTTGCCCCAAAACTGGTATTCCACTGCCGGGGAGTGGCTATTCCCGGTAAACGCTTGATGGCATTCCAACATCAGATGTTCAGAAAGTCGACTCGCGACGGAGGACCGTTCGGCGTAGACAATGCGTGGAATCTGTTCAGGCCACTAGTATCAACCACCAAGGCTCCTGCACGAAACTTGGCTTATTGGCGGGAGATGATGAAGAACAAGGTGCCAGTCGATCCATACACTCTTCAACCAGACTTTTCCCTCCTCACGCCAAAGGCCGACTGGCAACTTGATCCCCTAAAATGGGGTCCGTCGCTGAGCACAAGCCCGATCTATTTGTTGGGCATGTTGCGGCTATCACAGGCCTTGAACGCAACGGAGGCAAGGGATCGGGTGATTGCCACTCTAAACCTAGTCATCGACTATAACGACGATGGTACCGAAACGAGCTACGACCAGAGCCTTACTGAACGCTACACACGCATCACTCGACTACTGCCATTCAAGTGCAACAGCCTCCAGTTTCTGGCCCTGGCAAGAATTCATAACAACCCAGATCCTGCTGTCGTGGGCTTGCCTTCTTGGGTTCCAAATTGGGGTTTGCCGGGAAACGCAGACTATTTCTCAGGCCCTTTTCACGCCGCAGGCAACCTGCCTATGTACGGAACGCCCTTTTCGGGTCGCGAAGACGAAGACGATGTTCTACGCGCTAGGGGATTTCAGTATGCTAAAGTCAATCGAACACTCTCATCTACCAACAACGCCTTCTCTCCACTCTCGGTCTTGTCACATCTATTCATTTCTGCCAATGGGTCCACTGGCTGTCATTTTGACGATATCAAGAAGCTCGGATCCACGATCATTGGCCCAGCCATTTCCGAGCTCCGCATAGGTCCTGACTATTTTAGCGACAACGAAATCGTTCTTTACACGTGTATCCTGCTTGGTTACTCGTTCGTCACTCCTGGGCTTCGAATTATTGATCTGCTCCCTTACGCGACGAACATCTATGATCAACCCCAGAGAGATTTGAAAGTTGCACTTCGAGCTTTGCGCAAGTTCCGTGATCTCCGCCCTCCATGTCTTCGCTGGCTCGACCTGGAAAGTCTATCCGCTGCCGTTCACGAAACACAGAACCAGACTGAGCGCTTCGGGCATTTCGTCCAGCTAGCACACAAGACTTTGTCATCCGGATGTTTGGCTTCAACATCTACTGCCACCACTCTTGCCATCACGGAAGGGAAAGCTCTGGTGAAGATTCGTGACGAAATATGGATTATATTTGGCTGTGCGACACCCATGGTCCTTCGGCGTACTGTTTCAGACTTCCTCGTTGTTTCCCCAGCCTATGTATGTGATATCATGAATGGAGAGGCGATGGATGGAGTTACTACTCCTGATGACAATTATGGCGGCTGGCCTAGGGTCCTGGCAGAAGGACGTTTGGGCACCACTCCTTCTTTTCCATATGAATCAGGAAGAGGTAACCGGTTGGTGGAAGTAATTCGCATCAGATAGATGTCTGTTCGAGGAGATATTGCGGTGCGAAGTGGTGAGACCCGTGATCGGCAAGACAGTTCCCAGTGGGAGAATGGATTTCTAGAGGTACAATTCACGGGACTACGCTTCGAGCTTCTTTCTCGAAGGGTATTCTAGGTACATTGCGTGCACCCAGCAACTCCCAAAGTGCCTGCCTCTTTGATGCATAACCATGTTCTTTTTACACAGTGTTGTTTTGCTTGAGGATTACAGGCCAGAGCGTCAAGAGTGTATATAGAAACCATTGAGGTCGACTGCAGTTTGTTGCTACACATCAATCATCGCGATCACATAAGCAGCAACAAGTCATCCAATAAACGATTAAAAGAAACGATTTCCCCAACTCTCCAACACGGGTATATACAAAGAACCAAGGAAACCGTATGCGACTAGAGTGAGACCGCCATTCATGAGTTCATCCAACGAAAAAGAGACAATGCGCCTTTTCCAAACAAATAGAACACCCTGGCCAGGAAGGCGACGCTTGAACGCTCGAAAAGCGGCGATTTTGCGCGAGAAGAAGTGGGCACCAAGAATGCGGCAGCTGATGACAGCAAGAACAAACAACCCAAGATGGAGATAAGCAAAGAAACCCCGGCGCCAAGTCGTCATGATGATGATGGGAAAAGAGACAAAGAAAACAAGGCGTGTATGTACATGCCAGTGCCCCGCAAACGGAGCACCAAGAATAGACAATAGTACAACGACAAAGAGAAGAAAAGACAAAGCTCAATCGCTTTCCAGCAACTGTCTAATCTTCTCGTAGAAACTCGCTGGATACTGACGAATCTCATCGTCGGTGGGCGGGCTCTTATTCGGATCTCTAAACCGATCTGCGACCCGTTGGATGATTTGGCCGAGCAACTCCTGTGGTATTCTCAGGTCTTCTCCGCCGTCGGGGTAGAGGAATGGGTCTCGCTCGTCGAGGAGTTGGGCTACGTTTGGTCGGCGCGAGGCGTCGCGTTGCAAGCATCGACGGAGCGTAGCCTTGAGGCCGGGAGGGACGCGAACGTCGCCGACACCGAGGTCGGGGATTTCGATCTTGTAGTCGCGGTTTACAATGGCGAGGACGCGCGCCATTTGGTTGGTGATGTGTGCGAAGGGAGGGCGGCCGTAGACCATTTGGTAGAGGATGCAGCCTAGACTCCAGACGTCGGAGGGTTTGCCGAGGGCCATGTCCTTGGAGCCGTTGCCGTTGGAGAGCAGGCCTCGGGCGCCGCCAGCTGAGTCTTCCAGCGACTCTGGTGACATATAGTTTGGGGTGCCGATGTGCGAGTCGCGGTGCACGTTTACGGTGTGGTCGACTTCGATGGCGTTGGCAATGCCGAAGTCGATGAGCTTTAAGCGGCCTGAGGTGAGCAGGAAGTTTGCGGGTTTCAGGTCAGAGTGGACAATGTCGTGGTCGTGTACTGCGCCGACGCATTCGAGCATTTCTTTCCAGTAGTAGCGTGTGAAGCTTAGGTCTAGTTTGCCGTCTCCGTCGGCGGGATCGAGCTTCATTCGTATTATACGGGCGAGGTCAGATTCTCCGAGTTCCATGAGCTGGTGCATGTTAGCATAGCACTTTGCCTTTTTTCAAGATACACGTACCACACTCAGCACTTGACGTTGCTCATCGACCTCCCAATCGTATAGTCGCACAACGCGGTCAACGTTCTTCAACTTCTGTAGGAGGTCGATCTCGCCCTTGAAGCCCCGTACAGTGGCCTCGTCTGCATCCTCTAGCTTGACTCTCTTCAGCGCTAAAAGCTTGAAATTCTCTGCCATGACGCGGTACACGGCCGAACTGCCTCCTCTTCCTATCCTGTCCATTTGCGAGTAATGCTTTCCGTTGACTGATAGTGTGCTCCTCTTCTTTCTTTCTCTCGTCTTTGTTGTGGCTGCTCCGGCAGCAGTAGTCGCCGTCTCCAACACTGACATCTTCGGCGGCGGCGGAGGTGCCGGTCGTCGTGGAGTGTTCGCACTTAGCGCCTGGAGCGGCATCTGCTTTTCTTGTTGCTGCGAAGATCGTTGTATCGGTGACTGGTGCTCTGGCTGCGGTTGCATATGGCGATCCTCTGCAACCTTCATGACAGAACCGGTCACCTTCAGGACGGAATCGGGGACGTTCTCAGGCTGCGACTTGACCGCGGAGATGGGCATGTTCTCCTGGTCTTGAGAGGGATGGTGTTCCTCCTCGCTCTGAGGTGTCCTCCGAAACCGTCTCATCGGCGCACCTCGTAGTGGCACTCGCTTTATTCGCAGACTTGGTGCAGGTGTGACGGTATCCTGCACTGGCGTGTTGGAGCCAGAGGCATTGCGCGATATCTTCAGTTTGGGTTTCCTCTTCTCAGGCGAATCGACGTCACTGCCTTGCGCAAGAAGTGCCGTCGTCAAAGCGCTGAGCTTCATGGGTTGTGGTATCTCGTCATCGGAGCTGTCGCCAATGTTGATGTTCTGCATCATGGGCGCATCGGCTGAGAAGCCCTGCGACTGCCCCAGTACGGATAGCGGAGAGTCTCTCCTGGGTCGTATTGAGGAATGCGCACGCATGCGCCCATAGGAGGGCGTGGGAGAAAGTGTAGCCATTCGATTGTCGCGTCGAGATTCGGCAAGCGCGTTGCTTTCTATGGGCTCGTCGGGTTACGTGGATAGCGATTGTTAGCTAAGGGTTAGTTGCGCATTCATCCGGAAGGTGGGCGGGCGATTTCGTGGTAAAGATGGGGTGAAGTTGGCGTTCATGAATACTTAGGTAGCGCGCGAATCCTGAGACTCGCGTGGCCGCGTTGCTGAGGTAACTGCGATAAACAAACAGCCGAGGCACCATGCTGCAAAATGCCCCACACGTTTGACGTCAAAGCTGCTTCGCTATGCAAGACTAGGCCTGCCTGTGCATTCTATCTGTCTTGACATTTAGACGTTGCAGCAATCAGTGATTTGACGTGTGACCCTACTGCCATCAGATGAAGACATGGTAGCATCAACACCTAGGTAGTCGATAGATGATCAATGTAGCGAGTAGGAATATGGCATAGATGCTGATAGTCTACATTGTCTACAGTGCATGCATGCATCATGTGAACGTTGGGCAAACTGCCTCAACTTGAGAGCCATGTCGCACGAGATCAACAAATTCGAGGTTTACTCTGAGATAGAACCACAGCAAATATACCGTGATCTAAACACACCCAGCTTCATGTCCACTCTCTGCATCTACACAAGAGATGTATCGAGAGGGCCTGATGTAATGAACGATCTTTTGATGTCGCTATCTAATCTTCAAACAGTCGTAACCACCACTGAACTTCATACGCTGAGACGATTACCAACCCATAGTGGCATGCGCAGATACGCCTCCGATTCCGCGCCTGAGTCCTCTCCAAAACGCCATCGCCTACCCATGCAGCCAAACAACAGAGATCTAATGCATATAATCATAGCTTTGCGCGCTGCGGTGCATCCTCAAGCACGACAGCTACCACGGCAGCAATGTCGTCCGGTTTGCCACCGTGCCAATTTTCCCCAGGGTAGTATCGTTGCACTTCTTTGGCGAAGGGGCCATCCCGACGAGTGTTAAGCCCCGTCACCTTTGCCTCCTTCGCGATCGCAACAGCCACCTTGGCTTGGAGGGAGGAGCTATCAGCTTTACGAGCTGAGTCGGCCTGTACCAGCTTTGCTAGATCCTGTCCAACCTCAATGGTGCCATCTTTCTCGACCCAAGCACCCAGGTCGACCATGTGACGACTGACAATACCGAGCGCATCCTGTGGGCTCAGGTTGTCCCACACACCATCGGTTGCAAAGAGGAGAACATCGCCATGGCGTACTTTGTGGTGCGTTATACTCGACTCCTTTGGCATATCCGAGAGTGTGGATGGGCCTCCGAATACGGCCATTTGCACGAGCATGCGCTGGGGAGTTTTGGAAAGCTGATACGGGGTATTGAAGGCGTGCGTCTGAGGCTGCGTGAAATGTCGTACGGCATTAAGTCCTAGATGCATGAATCCTGAATCTCCCAGGTTGGCTACCTCGACGTTGCCATCCGGTTCGGCAACAGCCAGGCATGCGGTGCTACCACCACCCTCAATGGTGTCATCATCCGTGACCTCGTCGTACGCGACCTGGAGCAGGTCTTTCGGGTGTAATGCTGTCGTGTTGAATCCGTGCGGCCATGAGCGCGCGGCGCAAGCCATGTACTCGCACAATCCATGAGAGAAGTCGGCGGGGTCCAATCCAGACTCGACCCATCCTCCTACTCCATCTGCAACACCAAATGTTGTGGTGTTTGTGTTTCCCACCTGGCTGAAAAAGAAAGCATCCTGGCCACTTTTCGCTCGTTTCCGCTTGTCTATGGCCTCCTTGCATTCGCGCAGGTCCTCAACCTTGCTACTGCTGGGGTCATGCAGCGGTCGTGTAAACAGATTCTGCTCCGCGTTGAAGCGATCCTGCTTGGCTGAGTAGGATGCCGCAACATGGTATGTATATTGCGGCGTACTCCGCCAGTTGTGTGAAGTCGAATGAAAGGAGCGTAAGCCGACAGTGGCCGGAGAGGTATCTCTGTTCAGCGGGCAGGTTGGTTGTGCGAAATTGGAAGGCATGCGCTGCGAATGAAGGCCGCTTGTTCGACTAGACGAGGCAGGCGCTGCCAATGGAGATGCGGCGAGAGCAAACAGGAAGAGGCCACTAGAGGAGGCGCGTCGCGACACAGGTGGAAGTCGCGCAAGGCCCGCAGCGCTGGTAATCGCAAATGACATGGCCACAGCCAGAGCCTGGAGACGGGAGTCAGTACGTGGGAATTGGCAGCAGAATCAGCGCCTGTTGGCGGTGCCGTACCTCTGCGACAAATTATGTTGAAGGAAAAGGGACTTCTGGGCTAAGAAATCACATTGGCCGTCGTCATTGCCGATCGGCTAGTTCGTGGAGGACTTACAATGATCTGAAGCATGCTTGTTGGGCAGATATAGCAAGAAAGACCCCAATAGCAAACTAGGGATAACAGAAAGGCATTGTTTTACTGAGATCTGGTCTCTACCTGCAGAGCATATTCGTCTAGACCAAACACTGCAGGTGCTTCAAGCTTCGTCTCAAACGCGGAGTATGACATAACCGGCGCTAGCTCAGCCCTATCGCCTAAACCCGTGGTCTGGCTCCGAACTTCTTTTCGAGATACTCCCCCCGAGCACCAACATCCTTCCCCGCCGCGGGACCCGTAGTCACCATGAGCATGCACCCGGCGCGACAAGCCTATGTTGAGGAGGAGAATGGCGCGGTACGTACCCCGAGTTGCAGCGATAGACTGGCGCAGAAGCATCGCGGGCTTCGTAGCCCAGTCGCAACTTCTGTTCGCATAAAAGCTGACCATAGCCTCCAGGCTGATGCGATGGAGGGCATCGACCTTTCCAGTGTCCCGCTCGACCGTAACCATGCCATGCCCGGTGGAGGAAACGCGTCGGCCCATTCCCTCATGGAGGACTTCGACCGCAAACGACGAGCAGCGCAGTTAATCGTACCGACCGCCGACCGCGATGTCAAAGCAAAGCTGCGATCGCGAGGTGAGCCCATCACTTTGTTCGGCGAGGGGCCCTCTGAGCGACGCGACCGACTCCGAGCTTTACTTGCAGAGGCAGCAGAAGCACTAGGCGAGGATGCGGCAGACGTGGACATGCAAGATGTGGAGGAAGCCCCAGGTGATGAGCAGGAAGAGTTCTATACCCAAGGCACGCAGTCGCTACTGGACGCGCGACGGAACATGGCCAAATACTCTTTACCCCGCGCAAAGGAGCGCGTCGCGTTCCAACGTCGCGAAGCTACCATTCCCCTCAAAACCCACGTCGAGTTCCGGAACAAGATCAAGGACCGTCTCAAGGGGTTCGAGCTGTACGGGTCGCAAACCGCAGATCGCCCAGTGAGCATTGTGCGCGTCTCGCCCAACGGCAAGTATGTCGCATATGGTACCTGGGGCGGAAAGGTTGCGCTGTTGGAGATTCCCAGCTTGGAACAGAAGAAGGCGTATCGTGGTGGACACACGGAGCGTGCTACTGGCATAGACTGGATGCCAGGCGCGACATTACATGGTAGCAACGTCTCAACCTCTAGCGTAAACTTTGCATCTGGCGGAGCAGGGGGCAAGATTCAGCTTTGGTCACTAGATGATGACAAGCCCCTGCGCACCCTCGAAGGCCATACCGACCGCGTCTGCAGAGTAGCATTCCATCCGTCGGGACAATACCTGGCTTCCGCTTCCGACGACACGACATGGCGACTCTGGGACGTCAACACCGGTCAAGAACTTCTCATGCAAGAGGGTCACTCAAAAGAAGTCTATACCGTGAGCTTCAGCGGCGATGGGTCATTGGTTGCAAGTGCTGGCCTCGACAGTATCGGCCGCGTGTGGGATGTGCGTACAGGTCGTGTCATCTACATGTTGGAGAGCCACATCAAGCCCATCTACGGCCTCGACTGGTCAACGGACGGCCATCGTCTTCTGTCCGGTTCAGGTGACGGTTTCATGAAGTGCTGGGACGTTCGAGCGATGAGAGAGACAAACTCAATTGCAGCCAACACAGGAGGTGTCACAGACCTCCGATGGTTTAAGGGTACAGATGGACCGGCCAGCGGAGTACCGTTACAGGAGAACAGTGAAGGAGAAGTCATACCAAAGAAAGCGTCTACGTTTGTCATTTCGTCCGGCTTTGACAAAAACGTTCAGATCTTCTCGGCAGATGACTGGGCACACTGCAAGACACTCCAAGGTCACTCAGGTCCTGTTTTCAGTACCGACGTGACGAGTGACGCGTCTTGGATCGTCAGTGGAGGCAAAGATCGCACTGTCAAGTTGTGGGCCAGGGACGACAACGGCGGAATATGAGAACAGAGCTGCTACACAACGCTATGACTCATCACGTCAGACGGCAACAGCCACGAACACGCGACAAAAGCAAGGGGAGCGGAGGCCATGCGTTTGAAAGGAGACACAAAGGTTAGTGCTTTCCCTCTCTACACTGAAACGGGGATGTTGAACACAGGATGTCCATAGCTTTGAACCGAGATACCCAGTACTCCCGAGCGCGTGGAGTTACGAATTCACAGTACGTTGCGCAACTACGAGTGTGCAACGTCATTCTTCAACCCAGCCTCCTTCACATGTTTGCTCGCTGCTTTTCTTCGATTCCGAAACTCACCGCTGCTTGCCCGTTTCCGCGCTCCATTGGATCAACATGCCAACCTCACAATCCGGCTCGCGTGGTCGTGATGTGCTCATCATCGCGAGATAACGGAAGACCGCTCGGCATTCATCGCACAGGAAGAGGCATGTGGTTATCCTACCGCCTGTAGCATCGCGTCACCTTCTCTATGGAAGACTCTACCCATATTTCCAAAACACACCACGTCCGTTTCAGCAAGCAGGTTTGTCTCTTCACCGCAATGATCAGAACATTCAAGAATCTTTCTTCTTCACCGCAAATTGATCGACATCGGAACAAGACATGCGATAGACTGTTCTTGGATATCGGCCGGCAGTCTAGCTTGATAATGGACGACCGACGGGAAGCGTAACCGGACCCGCGAAGTGTTTCAGGTCCACTACGATGGAGTAAAGGTACAATGGCCTCGACTTCTAGCTTTTCCACCGCGTTCCACGCCCTTGCCGTCATCGGCCGGTACTCTAAGCTTTTGGTGATATGCAGGCCCCACGCCAAAGCCGGGTGCGGAGAAAGAAGACGAGTGACTCATTGTTTCAGATCAAAACTCGGTGCATGGTGCCAAGATGTCAACGATCGTGGACATTCCCTACGACAGGAATAACTATGACGGCGAGGTTCTAGTGATGATGGTCCATGCGCGGATGCGGAGAGTGGGTCTTTCACCGCTACAGCCTCACCTTTTTGACAGACACGATTAGTCGACGTGAATTGGGGCCATTCATGTTATGCGCCCCAGAGATTGGGCTTCAACGTGTTTCTGATGCTGTCTGTTTGATCCTCTTGCATCAGCGTCTGTAGCGGGTTCCGGTCAACTGGAAGCCCTCGTCTCAGGGTAGACAGGTCGGAAGCATCCGAATACAATAAGTGGAGCATTACATTCGGTTTAGTAGTCCCTGGCCCCGAGTAACGCGAGCCACAGTACGCGCCATGATAGAGAGGATCAACAGCCACGGCCGATCCAGATGCAGCGCGAGCAGCGTTTACGCGTCGGCGAGTTGACCTAGCTTGTCAACAAGAAGAATGACGCGTTGCCATTTCCGACAGACGGCGCGTTGATTTGGTGTAACGCGATCTGGAGAGTTTGGCTTGGGGATGGATGTCTTAGTAGCCGCAGTACGCGTTGCACGGCACGGGCAGGGCGCACAAACCGCCATAGCAAGGCTCTATTACGGCGTGCAGATTGTAATTGGGGTGGAGATGAAGATTTCGCAGCGTCCTACTTTTCCTACTACGGGCATCATGCGAGACTTGAGACAAACCGTCCGATGATGCTCAGCGGAAGAATAACAAGCGGCAACAAGCAAGCATGATAAGGATTTGCGAAAAGTGACCAATGATCGGCGGGGAAAATCTGGAGAGTTTCCAGACCCTCGGTAAAAGAGACAGTCGGATCTCGAGGGTGGCACAGGACGGCAGGCTGTGGCTGCGGTGTTTGCCTCTCGATGGGCACGCAGAAGAGTCCAGCCAGACGGAGCGGCGGCCGCTTGGTACCTTGCACGAAGCAACTGCCCACGATAATAACAAGAGCGGACACGGAAGTACAGGAACGGTAGTCGAAAAGCCAAAATAGACAGGGAAGGGTGGTGCGGGCAGGGAGCGGTGAGATGACTCGCGGACGCCAGAGGGCGCCGGAACTTGGACAGATGACACCATGATGAAGAGCACCGAGGCGGCCAAGAGGGCTCACCCTGCGCAGGAAGGGAAATGAGATCAGAGTCGGCTGACGGCCAACTGCCGTCTGCGAGTGGCTGTGGTCAGTGTGGTGAGGGACGGGGTGTCGTTGCGTGAGGGCGGCCGGGGCTTAGGCGGGCCGCGTCGTGCTCAGCAGACAGTAGTCATGATGGCGATTACGCTGTAAGCCCGCGATGCGCCGCTACCAGGACGAAACAGCAATTCCCACAGTTGCGGGAGGGTATTTTTTCGACAAGCGCGCATCGCATCTTGACTCTTTCGAGCAGAGTTTTCACGGCGGGCGGCCGAGGAGGGTATAGGCGAATCGCGATGGGGTTGTCCGGTGGAATATGGCAGTACATGGGCCGGCCCGCGCAGGCTAGCCAGTCATGCTGCGTATCGATACAGGCAGAGCAGCGGTGCAGCAGCGCAGAGCACAGGCAGGGCGGCACGGGAGCTGAGCCGAAGCTGTGGCAGCTGTCGTACCAAGCGCCATGTCTGGTAGACGGCGGCAGTGACAGAAGGCCCTGTCCCCGTGAAGCCAAAGCCAGAGGCAGATGCGTGACAGCGGGCGCGCGACAAACGGCAAAGCATCACTTACGCAGACGGCTCGTCCAGCGACGTGCAGCGCCGGCCCCAGGGCAAACACTGGGTAATCGGTGCGGAGGGTGAATGGGCCCATGGCGGGCGTGACAGGACAACCCCAGCCAGTCGCTGCTGGGAAGAGTGCTGGAATGATGCATCAATACCCGACGCTATTGGGGCGTCCTATCGCAGGGCCTTGCTCGGTTTCGTGCCCAGATGCATCCCACGGAAGCGTGACCCCGGTCGTCGCGCTCAAGCAGGCTTGCGCTTCCTGCACACCCCGCCCGAAGCCTACCACCATGCTTTAAGCCCCCTCTCCCACCTTCACCTGCCACCACCCAGACCCTCACTGAGCCGCTACCTGCCCATCGCTCGCTATCAGACGCGCATCGCCTCTGCTGCCCGTCTTCCTGCCCCAATACCCGCAACCGTTGAAGTTGAGTACAATCGCTGGGGACATCCTGCGATCACCTTTACCGAAAAGAGCAATCCACACCGCCAGTCCTAGCCCACACCGGTACTTTGATACATAGGCCCGCCATGGACCATCAATACTCCAACAACGCACATCACATGGATTTTCACAGGCCGAATTCCACACTGAACAACCTCGACAGGAAACCTTCCGCCTTTTCCTTTGACGACAACGCCACCCTCGACTCTACCATCCTGGACACGCCCGTGCTCATGTCGCCCACCACCAGCACCCAGGGCATCTTCTCGCCCGATACCTCCATCTGGGAGGACTTCTCCGCCGGCCAGTTTGTCGACCGCACTGCTACCAGCTCCGTCGTCAACACCAACGGCAACAACCCCTTCTTCACCGAGCAAAGTAACAACCCCTTCGCCCGGTTACCACCCAACCAAGCTGCTACCTACGGCCAGCAGTCATGGCCCGTGACCGACAACTCTGGTTCCAGGACGCCCACAGCCCCCAAGCCGCTGAACCCCTTCGGCCCCGGTGACTTTGGAGCGGCACCCTTCGTCGAGCAGCAGCAGATGCCCTTCCACGGACTCCCCGTGCACCAAAATGTCCGACCCAGTGCCGTCTTCCCCTCAGCCCCAGAGCAGCCCATGTCGCCCCACACCCACTCCGACTGGATGGCCTTCAACCAGCAGGAGATGGACGCACGGCCCGGACCCAAGCGCATGAGGCCCAACACCCCTCCCCGCTCCTTCTCCCCTCGTCGTGACGGCGGCATCCGCAAGAAGAACGCCCGCTTCGACATCCCGGCCGAGCGCACCCTCGTCAACATCGACAACCTCATCCAGAGCTGCACCAACGAAGAGGACCTCAAGGAGCTCAAGCAGCAAAAACGACTCCTCCGCAACCGCCAGGCCGCGTACGTACTCCCATTTGGTTCTTGGTTCCACGCTCCACGTTTGGTCCAATCTACCTCTTGGTCTATCCTCTCCCTATTCATCAGCTAACATCATCATAGACTTGACTCCCGGCAACGAAAGAAGAAGCACACCGAGGAGCTCGAAGAGGAGAAGAAGCAGTGGATGGAGAAGATCTGCCAGATGCAAGATGACTTCGCCTCCATGCGTATCGAGTACGACTCCCTTGTCGCTGAGAAGGAGAAGTGGCACCATGAGTCCATGGAGATGCACCACATGATCAACCAGCTGCAGTTCGACAAGGAGGAGCTTGTGCGCAACCACACTCTCGAGACCGGCGAGCTTCGCAAGAAGGTCTCGGTCCTCACCGAGCGCCTTGAGGCTGCCAGCAGCACCGGCATGGCTGCCGCACCCAGCAGCACCTTCACTGACTTCGCTTCTGAGATGGACAACCTCAACATGGGCAACAGCGACTGGGACAACTACATCTTCGTCAACGACTTCGCTTCGGAGGACCAGCCTACTCCTCAGCAGAACCAAGAGCTCTCTCTTGTGTCCCGCAAGGACGAGGACAAGCCCGTCGCTTCTGGCCTCCTGCTCATGCTCCTGCTGTGCGGTGCCTTTGTCGCAAGCAAGTCCGGTGGTGCCGCTCCTCCCATTCCTCGCATGCCCGACGAGGTCCGTGCCGCTTCCGCTACCGTTCTCGACAGCATCTTCAAGGATGCTGGTGTGTCGACCGCTATGAGCGAGCAAGGTCTCATTGCCAGCCACGTCACCGGTCTCGAGCCTACGCCTTCCGGCATGGCCTGGCCCAAGACTACCATGTCTGGCTCTGAGCTTGCTGGTATCTCTGGCTCGCACCTCGACCAACTGCACTCTCACCTCACTGGACCTACCAAGGAGCAAGAGCACGAGCAGCTGTTCTCCATCACTCCCGACCAGTACAACAGCATGACGTCTCTCGACTTCACTCGCTCGCGTTACAGCATGACCAGCGACGACCTCAGCGACCCGTTGTCACCCGGCTCTCAGCCATCGCACCGTCGCAACCTTGCCGAGACCCTCGCCGCTATGCGTGAGCAAAGCAAGGGCGACTCTGCTGCTGAGATCTACACTCGCAGTCTGCTCTGGGACAAGATCGCCCCCGAGGTCGTCCACGAGTTCAAGCGCATCGTTGAGGAGTCTGCTGCCATGTCCCGACCCAGCACATCCGACGGCACCAAAGTCGAGAACATGGGCTAAATAACCCCACCACGATCACTACCAACAAACTACCTCTCCTTTGTACTCCCCTAAGTTGCATTTGTCGTTTATCAGCATAGCGCTTCACTTCTTAGCACCCCTTCTATAGGGGTGCCTATAGGGTCACAAGTTGCATCATGGTCCGGCTGGAACCTCGTTCTTCTGCGCGTTTCTCCTTTGAGCGCCTACGATGGGCATCGCCATTTTCCTTTCTACCACAGCTCTGGCGCTTGCCAGTCTTCTACAATATGGGACGGCAACGTCGAATTTTGGGTCCACCTCATCAGGTACCCTTCTTCGCTTGAGCATAACATGGCGGTTGTTTTCCTTCCACGTCGAGACCTGGTTCACGACTTCACCTATCTAGTCTTGTGTTTATTGTTTCCTTTGTACTTTGGTTTTCCTTTTGGCATCAGACTGGTTCAGCGAGCAGAGCGAGCACACATTCGCGGTTGGCTTCATCTTTTGTATTTACTGCAAAGCGTAGCGAGCGTTGGATATTTTCCCTTAACGTTACCACGAGATATGGAGAGAGATTGAAACGAAGGACATGGGACATGTATCCGACGACAAACGACGAGAGTTGTATATGATGGCACGAGAGCGAGACAGATTGGCAGCATTCTTATTTTCTGGTACTTGAGCGAGGAGGATGGTTACAAGTTTTGTTTTATTGCTTGAAAGAGACGATGCTTTCCCCTTCTCCTTCCCCCTTCCTCCTCCTCTTACGACTAACATAAGTTTTATTACGACCTTTACGCTTCTCACGGCCACCTACTTACGCTATCACTTTTCGTAATACCCCCTTTCCGGACCTGTTGTCCGCGCATGTTTTGAGATACCAGCTTTTTCACGATTATTCCCTTGTCGCGTCACAGATGCGGCCGTTTCTGCGACCTTTGTCACAGGGCCTTGGTGGGCAGGGCTCGATTGGTTGGCATGGCACCACCGGGACAATGTCTTTGTACCTAAGTAGTCGCCCACTCTATTGGCGAGGAGAGAAGTGCGAACGAGTCAAGTAATGCTATCGGATGCCCTTCCATACCAGCGCTTACATCGCTTCCTTGAATGTGCACCCGACTTCACCCACTGGTCTGTGAAGCCCGTCGTCCTCGCCACTGACTGCCATGTTCGAGACTCTTGCATCTGACAACGCCAGCCCGCCCACTTGGTCGCAGTGAATCATTCATTCACTGCCAGTCCATGTCTCCACCGCTTCATGTGTGAATTACCCCTTCTCCACTTACGGCTTTTCCGTCGAGGACCCACGCGGTTGACCGTCCGTCGCGTGCCTCGCATCGCGCGAAGCGTCCATGAATGGATCTCCCTTCCATAGCAACCGGGAAAACGCGCCATCCGCGGGTTTTCTGACATGCTTCACAAGTCTACGCGCGGTGCATAATGCATGGCCTGAAGCACGTACCCTTTGACTGCACAGCCGTTCACCATGTCCAGTAATTCACTCTCTTTACTGTGGGTATGACGCTTCGCCAACGCAAGCCACCCAGCCGATTACCTTCTTTCACGCGGAACAATAGCCCCAAAAAACTGCACATCCCCCACTCTGCTCGCAAGGTGAGACCTGGATAGTAACGTCTGCGGACTGCGGATTTACCACAGGGTCCAGCATATCATGCAATATGCAAGTTATCGGGCCCTCAGTGGGGCTGAGCCACCTTTTTTTCCCTCGTCCGATGGATGACGAATGTTGTCTTACGCCCCACCCTATGTTAAGTACCTTGATTGGTAACATGTCGAAAGGATCTGACTTGACTGTGCAGAAGCGTGCAGCTATGGTGAAACACGATGAATGGAGAGGCTAATGCAGCAGAGAATGGTATCATGGATGATGGATGATTCATATTCGGACCGCTTCTTACTGAGGGGATCAGATGGGTCGCGGGAAGCCTGAGATGCGTGGTGTGAGTGGCTGAGCAAAGAGGGTCAGTTTCCCTGCAGTAGTCAACACGATATACGATACATGGACACTTGGGGAGGACGATCTATCGAAAGAGGACATCAGAAGGGCAAGGCCAAAGACCGATGTCTTGACCGTCACACACGATCCGATACGGGTAAACACACCATCGCCTAAAACGCAACATCCAGCAAGCTTCATCTGACAAACTAACAAGAAACGGGCTGCTGTACTACGACATACGCCGTTGCTGTGCCACACCACATGCTCCCCACGTTCTGAAAGCGGAAACATAGCCTGTCGCGTACCAGAGACATTGTCCGTGTACAGCCCTCCGGACCTTCGCTTCCCAGATCCAGATGACGGCCTTTCAGCAAGCCACTTACTCTACGTGCATCCTCAGCAAACGATAGCGTGTGAACTAAGCAACAGTCATGGGGGGTAAAGGAAAAATTCCAGATAGTACGGCGACGATGATAGGCCAGCAATAGTGTGAATTATTGGAAATAACGTTATGCAAGACATACGGTGTGAGTTTCCGAGCAAAGGAAAAGCAAAAACAATAGCTTGTTTTTCCCTTTCCCCGCGCGGGAAAGGGACCAGGCTTCTGTCACTGTCCTCACACGACCACTTCCGGGTGTGTGCCCTCATGACTTCCAGGATAAGGCTTGTTGAAGTAGAGTCGGACCGGGACGGAAGGACCTGTCCGTAAGCGGGTTGCGGATCGCGCCTTATTTGGGGTTGTATTTGTCCTTCCAGATCCTGTAGAGAGAGATAAGTCAGCACGTTGTTCATCCCACCAATCAGTGAAAACATCCTCGGTATCCAGTCGGTGCAGACCAAGAAGGCAACGGGATGCCGAGACTACTGCGGGCTAAAGACCCAGATCCAGATCGTGATGAAGTTGTTGATGGGTCGTTGGTCGTCGTCCCGAGGCTACCGTCATTGTCGCGATAGCCGTCATACAATATTCCGCTTCTCTTTCAGCACCACCATTGTCGCGCCATCAATGCAACTCAATCTCCAGCTTTGCTCAGACCATCCGTACATGCACCATCTGACTGTGCTCCACACACACCACAACGTTCGTGGTTCCGTCATAATTGGCTAAACCTCCCCATCGTTCCGCTTACTCTTCCGCTTCGGAACCGAGGCCACCAGCGACGCGCCACGTGTATCCCCGTAGACAAGCTTGTGTGTACTATGCACCCAGCGCAACGGGTCTGGAGGCATGCCACTATCCATTATTGGAACGGGAGAGCGAGGCTTGTGCCAAACGGGACATGTGCTACTGGTCAAGTTTTTCTTTGCGAATGCCATCATGTGTGCGTAGCGGGGAACTGGCAGTAAGTGTGACAGGTCGTGCTGCGGGTGAGGGCGAGGGCCGTCCAGCGTCCGCATCGACTAAGCGAGCAGGACTGTTCAAAACGGTGCATCGAGGGCCAATCGATTATGCTTGGCAGATGCGCGTTGAAACCGGTCGGCCGATGCGGACAGTAGCGCTGTGCGTTGGATTGTTGGATCCTGTCTGGTTGCTATGGTGGCTTGGTGTTGAGGATTGATTGAGGATGCAACACCGGCTGGAACGGGATCGCGCGGATGAAGGTCGTGATGGCTGCTCGTGGTGACCACCATGTGCTCCATCCACACGGCGTCAAGGTGGTCCTCGGTCCGGCATATTCTCGCTCTTCGTGCTCGATACAGAAGGGGATGAAGGAAAGAATCTATGGGGCTTACCATGTGTTGCCTAACGTCTTGTTCCCTTTGGATTCCGCGAGGCGCAGAAACTGAGCCGCTTTGAACTGGCGAGGCGCAGTTAGCATACCTGCCGCTTAATCCGAATACAATCAATGCTGCCCAAACAATGAGGCGGGATAACGAGGGGAAGTCGTGTCTCAGTGCATATTGCGCGTGATGGCTGAGGTCGAGGCTGTACAAGACCTCCGGGCTGACCGTTCGCGTCGCTATCGCATGAACCTCTAAACGAGTCGACATTGACCGGTGACGCAGGCGTGCACTGCAGGACGGCCACAGTTGGGCTGAGGAGAGACGACACGGCTTGCTTACCTTATCCTTCTTCGTTCCAAAGCCCTCGGTATAGCACCAGGCTACCTCGTTCATCGCATCTGTGTCACCTAGATTCGCGGCGGTCTCGTAGTATTGCTTTGCGGCTGCGGGATCTTTCTTGATACCCCAGCCATTGCGGAAGCAGTTGGCGAGTTCGTACATGGCCAGCACGAGCTCCCCTTTGGCTGCACCGCCTTTCTTCATGCCAGCTCCGAGTGCGAGTTTCTCGACTTCAGCGCTGTTCGCCGCTGCCATGGACAGGTATTGGACAGCTTGTTCCTGGTCAGGCTCACATCCCCAGCCATGGCTATGTTCTAGTCAGTACTGCCTTGGGCAACATCCAGGGCAACATTCGGGTATGCTCTGGTGATATCAGGCTGCGATCAGTGAGGCTGAACCTACCGTAATGCGAGACCGTAGAGAACCTGCGCTAGAGCATTGTTCGCACCCGTTGGTTCTGCAAGTCTGCCAAAGAGCGCTGTTGAGGCCTCAAGATCTGGTCATCCTGTCAGCTTCATCATGAGAACCCGCCTCGTGTGACTACTCACTACTACTCTCATGCAGACGGATGGCCTCTTGGATCGTCTCCTATGCAAAGCTTAGACCAATTCTTGCCCTTTCCCAGAGTTATGCATACCTCGTCCGCAGGCGCGCCGACAGTCCCACTACGACTCCTTGCGCTCGTCGGTCGTCCATGTGACATTGGATTTACAGACTCGTGGCTTGGTGTATTGGGCTGACTAGATCCGTGTTGCCCACCCATTGTGACCAGCACCGTAGCCCTCGTCTCCCACCTGGCCTCTTCCTCCTCTGTTCGTGCGACGCCGTCTCCTCCGACTTCTGGCAGATTGTCCGGCACGTTTATTGAGCTGCTCGACCTGCTCCGTCCAAAGTGCAACCGCTCCGCCAGTTTGTCATGCTTCTGCTCCCCACCAGCTGCTTGCGATCCCTGAGAGGAAGCGCTACTGCGACTTCTGAACCGGCCAAACTTGCCGCGCGATGTCGGCGACAGTAGAGGAGACTCGCGCGTGGGATCGCCGGGGAAGCTGGGCGGCTCGATGGTCTCTTGCGTCGAAGTCGTAGTGCGGAAGAATTGGAACTCTGGGACGTCGGGAGACAGCGTAGGGCCCGTGGGTGACGTGGGAGTCGCGCCCTCATCCCTAATCTTGTCCTTCTTCTTCAACAAGTCTTTGAGCGCCATGGTGGTGCGCAAAGGAGCTGTCGCGTCGAGTTTCGCGTTGCCAGCGTAGGCAAGGGGTACGCGGCTCGAGACCTAACAATATCCAAGGGTAACTTCACGCAACGGAAAGCGAGTGTCGTGCGGTGGGTATTATTCAATTCTGAGGGTGGTCCTATATCTCCGTAGATTCATCGCAAAGGTGAAAGCGCTCATGGTCCTGCCGACGCGGGCTGTCGAATTGTAAGGCACGATTGACTGTAGGACGAGGGCCAAGCAGTAGCCGCAGCCCGTCTCAGCCTCCACTGCGCGCCTCATATGTCAGACGCAGCGCCACGAACCGCAGCAATCACAGTTTTGTAGCTATACTGCGGTACGAGACATACGTACATGGTGAGGCCATTATCACGATCACGAACACATACAAGACATTCAAATGAAGAGGCAACATTTTCTATGAGGGTGTCAAGCCTAATAGCCCGTCTCACACTAGGAATCATGGTACCTGACGCTACTGATGCCCGCGTCAAAGCATTAATTAGTGCCTGTTGAAGATGGCGACTGACTACGTGTAGCAGTCTATGGCATCACACAGCAGACGGAAGAGATTCATCTTAAGTTCTTGATTTTTTTTACATGTTTTTTTCTTCTGTGATCTTTCACGTACATGTCCTTCATGGGACGACTGTATCCATCAGCAAGCCAGCAGCGACTTCGTGAGCCTCTGTGCAAAATCCGCCAAGCGCACAACGTCGCATCGGGTCACATGATACGCTTGCAGCAGGAGCGAGAGATTTCGCTCAATTAGGAACAAGGAAAAGACAAGAGAGGTAGGAAATCGTAAGAGGGGGTATCATCGAAAGAACCCTGGACGCCATGAATAGCTCTGGACCTTCAAAAGTCAAGACAAGCTGAATGCGTTCCAGAGATTACCTACCAAGTCGGAAAACCACAGGTTGGAAACTTTGGAAACCTCAAATTAGGAAGGACTGTAATGGAAGCTGAGCAGAGGGGCACATACTATGTCCGGATATCACGGATCCAGTGAGTGGGCAATGCTACTCGTCGTCGTTCTCAAAGGCAACGAAGTCCGCCTGCTGTGTGAACTGCTGTGGCTTCGGAGAAGTTCCAGTCTTCGGCATCATCCACTCATGAGCATCCTCGGCAGTATCCATATCATCCTCTGGGGCGTCCGAAGTAGCAGGGGTGTGTGATGAACGAGAACGGACCGGGGAATTAGGCGCGGACTGGACTGGAGAAGACAGACGGGTGGTCTTTCTCATGCGAGAGGCAAGACGAACGTGTGGATAGTGAAATTTACCAGTGTAGGAACACTCTCCTGTGTTGGCGAAGGTGGGACATTCATATGCATGCAACTCGGCACAGGTGTCTCCTTTCTGGCAGTAGCCCAAGCGTCCAAAAGCTTCGCAGTTCGGTGCAGATGGATTGACACGAACATGAGCAAAGCGGCAGTCTTCTTTGGTGCATCGACCTGCCTGGAAATGCTGGCACGTAGGCGCGTTGTGCGACGATGCAGTATGGGATAGCTGACAGTTGCTGTCGGAGCAAACACCTTTGAAGAGAAACGACTTGCATACGGTTTGTGTGTCCGGATCATGACCAAAAGGACAACCCGGGATGGAACACCGACCTAGACAAAAGTTAGAGGCGAACAATGGGTGAGGAAAGGTTCCGAAATGTCGTTTCGTCGAAATACCTGTATGTGTGAAGTTGGCACAAAGTCTTGATGGTTCGATCGGCTGGTGATCTCTGGATGAAGACCTGGTGCTGGCCGCCGATGCCTGCGCTGGATCCTCGTTCTCTTTGGCCTCGCGTGGTTGGGTGACAATACTTGTGCCATTGGAATCAGTAGCGAATCCAGTGTACATAGGTGCATTGGGAGGACGCGCGTAGGGGTGGTAGGGTGTGTAGCCTCTGCCTCTGCCAGGGGCGCCACGGCCTCTGCCTCTACCATAGCCACCGCGCTGGTTGAACTTGTTGTACGGAGGGTTGTAGGAAGTATCAGAGACGGGGGTGTAGACGGGATTGAAGACGGGGTTATGAACGGGGGCGTAGGAAGGAATGGAGGGAGGAGTGTAATGGTTGAAGCTGCCGGAGGTGGTGCGGTAACCAGAGCCAGAATAAGCGTTCGACTGAAGCCTCTCGCGCTCTTCCCTCTCTTGCCTCTCTCTCCTGGCGCGCGTAATGTAGCCTAGAATTAGATCGTAAGTATCTTTCTGACCTTGCGACTCGGCTTTCACATACTGGTGAGCTCTGCCTGGGCGCGAATACGTTCCTGATGTGAGGTTATCGCTTGGAGCTGTTCGGCCGTGTACGGAGGCGGACCGAGCGGCGCCATGTTAGCACTGGCGGGTCAGGAAATCTGTCACTTTCACTGGTTAGTAATGCGCACCCCTTCCACTGCAGCGAGATTTGAGGTTCGGCGTTCGGCGGGCGGTTGTTGGTGAGGTTTTGCCAAAGCAGAGCGTGGGGCAACAAAGAATAATACAAGCGGTTAGGCTGCAGCAGCTCTTGGCAGGGTCCGGGTCACGTGCCGCATGTTTGCGCCCGCACGCGCCAGCCCTGAAGGGAACTGACGCCATAGTCTTTCGGTGTCCATACGCTTAGTTTTAGTCAAACATCTTCTCCTTACACCTAGAGGAGAAGTTCTTTGAAGTAATGCAGTCACAGCGGAATGTTCAACGATCATGTTCTTCACCGTCCAGCTAGACCACACCCAGAAGTTATACGACCAAATTGCTCTACGATAGTGTCAAGCCCTGCGCACACCTTCAAAGCGCGACCTCGCTGGTACAGCTTGGGGCGAATCACCTCCGTCGTGGGGCTGGTCAAGATTAATGGATGACAAGAGTTTTATTTCGACAAATAACACAGGAGAAGCTGGATATGACATGCACTCAGACACGCGACACCTCAATCGAAGTACCGGACCATGACCTTGATATCTCCTCGACCCGCCTCCTTGAAGACGTCCAGCACTGTCGCATTCAAGTGCTCCTTGACAATATCAATGTCACTACCAAACCAGATCAGTGTTACGTCTTTTAGACTGACAAGCTGACACAGGTCCCCCAGTTCCTCAATGAACCATGCCTTGAGTCCGGCCTCTGGAATCTTGCCATCCCTGTACACTCCGAAGGCGTCAACATATAGCCGTACATCGGATATGATGTCGGTTTGGGAAGGAGTGAAAGTTGTCAACAACAGCTCGATGACATGCTCTGCGTAGCCGACGAAAACGTTGAGGGCGAACGGGAAGAGGTTGGCTTCGAAGTAGATTTGGCGGCAGGTCTCCAGTAGGTTCAATTGTGATCTTGGATATGCCCAGTGTGGCCACTCTCTGTGCTCACGGGTTGGGCGAACTGGATGGGAGAGGAAAGCGTATTTGTAGATTTTGTTGCGGAGTTCTGCCGGAAGACGAAGGAGGGGTGACTTCCGGTGATTGCGCTGTGAGCTGTATCTTTGTTAGCTAGCAGTACGACGAATGCGATATCCAGTACTCACATTGCTGCGAGACGCTCCATGAGCAGAACACTGCGATCGTAGTAGAGTACACGTTCGGGAACAGGCATAGCCTCGGTGGGCGAGTACATGGCGAATACAAAGCCCTGAGAGGTATGAGTGCTGATGGTGAGATCAAGAAGGCTGCGTAATCACTTTTGAGCATGTGCTAGGAAAGTGGGGCGGTAAACAAGAAGGACGGTGTGTAGGGAAGGCGCGAGCCATTGCGAGAAAGTGAGGGCCAGATGACGTGCTTGCGTAATGGGCATTCCCGAACGAACCCGTGGACGTTTCACTGAGTATACGTGGAGTGTTTAGATGTGTCGACGTGCTAGGACATACCTCATCGTCGCCAAAAGAGATATCTTTGAATGCTGCCACGCTCACAATTCGAAAGGCGCAACTCACTCCCAACAGTATCATGACAGGATAATAAAACCCATAAACGTTTTCCCGTGTTCCATAAGAGCTCATATTGCAGTTGAGTACATTCACTCCACGTACTCGGAGCAAGACGCCGAAAGCGACTACTCGCTGGCTACAATACAGTCCTCCAGAGGCCTCGGATATGCACGGCTTCACAGGTAGCATCTGATTTGATACGTAGGTTAGGTGCAACCCTCCGATATCATTCCAAGGTTAGCATCCATAGATGCGATAAATGGGTTGCTTCATCATTCTTTGTCCTCACGTAATGGACGCTCAGCGAAGACTGAAATCAGAGTTGAACAAGTTTTTAACAGCTCATGGATTCTAGATGTGGCCAAAATGCGAACCCGGACTGCCGATAGGGTCGGTAAGGCGACATGAAATCACAGCACAAACGGCCCAGTTCCTTACTCTGGCCTATCGGGTGTCTCGATGCCACAATATAGAAACCCAAAGCCAATACTGTTACTCTTCAACCAGCGAACGAATTTCTATCTTTTTTCCGCGAGTTGTCTGCTGTCGCAATGCCTCTACTACCAGCTGTCTGCAATCCTCTGCCCAACCGTTTTTCCAGATCTGCTTCCAGGGGTTGCCCTCGTATTGCGAGGGAGAGAGAAGAATTTGCTTTAGTTCCGGTAGCATCGCAAGCCTCTCTAACGTCGATAGCAAAGTATCACGTAAAACCAAACGGGCTGGCGCGTATAAATTCTTGAACGAGTTCCCGTCTTTTGACACATCCAAGGCGAAACTGAAGTGATAGTCATCGATCACAATGTACACAGTCGATATGGCATCGGCTTGATCCCGACTGAGAAGCCTTGTAATCCTTCGTAGTGCCCAATGACCACCCTTGAATATATTCGAGGCGAAAGGAAGTAGCCTGGCCTCGGTATAGATTTGACGGCAAGTCCCGAGAAGCTGTAGGCTCTGTCTAGGATAATGTGTGTGACGATCACTGTTGGTATTCTCGCCAATTGGGGCGCAAATCTCTATGTCGTCTTCTTGAAAGACGTACCGATAGACTGCGTTTCGAAGCTCTGGGGGAAGGCGGAGAAGGACGCATTGCTCTTGATTCTGAAGAGTGCTATTAGAAGCTGTTAGCTGAAGTCCATCCTAGAAGAGATATGACCTACAGGGCAGCGAGTGCAGCGGTAGCTTCTGAGCCATCGTTGTCCTGCTCCATTCGTTCGAGTGGTTGTTGTGTCGACTGGATTTGTAACATAGTATTACAATATTAAAGTTGAGTAGTCGAGACCGTCGAAGGGCACTGGAATAAGCGAAATTGGAAATCTAAGTGCCAGAACCAGAGGGTAAGGATCAGGCAGTCGTAGTATGAGGCGATAATGAAGAATGAATCAGAAAAAGTGCACAGACCTAGAGGCCTCCGCAACCCGGAACGTATGAGTAAAACGTCACGACTTGGTGTAGTGCTTAAATCCTGTACAACCACTTTCCTGTCAGATGTCTGTTTTGCGTGCTCAAGATATTTCGCTCATATTTCCTGTGTCTCTTTCTCCGTTACAGACCAGTTCTGTGTGCTCCACCACTTCCACCGGCTCACTCTAGCAAGCTTGCTAAGTCCGCGCAGACTGTATTACTTGCAAAGTAGATATGCAGTGGCTAAACCATGATAAAGAAACCGAGAGGCCTCGGACTCGATGAAACGTCTTTGCCGAATATCATGACAAAAGTTTGTTACGTTAGTGTGAAGGAGGGAGGAGGGCACCAGTATCTCCAGGAACTGTAATGTACATTTATTGGACAATATGATAGTACATGTGTATAGTACATGCGTATACTTAGCTCCTGTAAGAGGATCTATGTTACACTGTCAAGTGATGTGGGGATATAACCTTTTCTGGAGACTCGGTCGATACCGACAAATATCTTAATCTTTCTTCGAGATGGCCCTGAAGTCCCAGTTGTTCAGGTAACCTGATCCAATCTGTTTGCAGCATCAGCCTTTGGCAATTCACGAACGTCGAATGGTGATGGTACTTACGCAGAGGTATGTTGCGAAGCTGACCCAACCTAGGTAGGGTGCGAGCAGCCATCCGCAAACTGGGTCCACTTGTCCCCAGACATTGATAAGGTAGGCAAGAGTTCCACCGAGAGCGAGAATGTCAACTGAAGCGGGAATGGGACGACCGAGACCAAAGTATAGAGGAGTCCACACGAGATTCAAGGCGAGCTGGATAGTGTAAAGAGTGGCTCCGTGCTGCACCTGGTTAGCTCGGATAATAGCGAATCGCGCATAGCATTCTCATACCTTCGCCAGAGCAACAGTATTGGGGTTAGCAGACGTCGCTCCAATGGTGTACGCACGATAGGCTGTGTAGCCCATGGTGGCATAGAGTGCTGTCCAGACTGGTCCGAATACATAACCGGGAGGATGTAGTGGAGGTTGCTTCAGCGTTCGATATGCTGTCTGAGACACACTTGCTGTTTTGGAATCAAAAAACCATTCCGGTACGAATCTACCACTGACTTACGGCTTATGGCAAATCCTGTGGCCGTTCCACACAGAACAGGTAGCAGGATAGCCACTGCAGGATTCTCGAAAGCAAAGCTGGGAAGCGTGAGGGAGGGGATGTAGCTCGTCATGATTGCGGTTGGTGATGGGGTTTGTGTGTAACCGTCGATCAATGTCACTTACGCAACAGAAGACGTCGCCAGAAGAGGAAGCGTCCTGTACCTGCACTCCGCATCTCGTGATATTTTCGGAGCGCCAATCACAGCCTCGGCCAACGCGTGGAAGGCCGGGTCCACTTTCCGCGTGGAACGCTAGCCCCGTCTCAGCCGTCGTTCGGGTCTCTCCAGCCCTCCGCGACCTACCTCGCCCTTCTCTCTGCCATCGCCCTCTCCACCGGCATCGTTCTGCCCGGGAGTCACTTTAGCACATCGTGAGTGCACCTTCTCGTCCTTCAGCTGTCCCATTGTTCGTACCCCTTCTTCCTCTTGTACAGCTGTCTCGATAGCTCGGACAGCTTCGTCCCCGTGGCCCTGCGCCCAGCCTCCCTCCAGCTGCCTCTCTGACCTTATCTTCCTGCGGCGCTGCCCGTGTGCTCTCAATCGCACCAGGCGTGTCGGCTTCTTGTCACTTCTTACCTGCCTCTTCTTCCTCGTTACTAATCGCATTCCCTCTCCGTCACCTTGTCCCTGACTTGTCCCCTCTCTGACCGAGCCATCATGGCAAACAGCTACCCGCGCCGATTGCCTCTCGAGCATCCACTGCCACCCAGCGCATACTCCCGGCGAGATTGCGCGTCAAAGCAACCGAAGACTACGCGCGCTGCCCCCAGGCTCGCTGCATTACACTCACTCCGAGCCGCCTAAACACGACTGCCTGTCTCGATTTCGCGCCACATATTCATAACCATTCACTATCTTATCACGCGTGCATACCGCAGCGATGGACTCCTACACGTATGTTGGTGCAGAAGACGGTGCGCAAAGTACGATGCTGACGGCTCGCAGCGCCACGCGTGAGGACTCCAGGCCACCCGCGGATTCGTACAGACGCCGTTCACCAGGTAAGCCATATACCCTTTTTGAGACGTGACGGACTTTCATTTTCACCGTCACGCGAAACTATGCCGCGTGTTTGCTCCGGGCCTCTCTCGCCAAGCGCTGTTAGCACAGACCGATTGCGCGTACTTGGGCGTTGTTGTATGACTCCTGGACATGACCGGCATCATTTCCAAACCTCATCTTGAATCGCTTCTGAAACATCAGACTGAGCTAACATGCGTCACAAAGGCTCCGGAGACCGTAGGGCAGGCAGGCGCCGATCGCGCTCGCCCCAGAACATCGACCGATACCAACCTGATCGCGCGCGCGACTACGACGGCCCCCGCCGAGATGGCAACCGACGACGCTCCTCGCCGCCGCCCGTGCAGGCAGGCATCGATCGGTACGTGCCTGGCCAGGACAACTTTGCACCAACCTTCACCACAAACCCGGTCCCGAACCCCATGCACCTCGAATACCAGGTCGGGTTCAACTACTTTGCAGAGTGGTGGCGTGTAGAGCAGCTCATGAAGGAGGAGAAGGAGCGCGCAAAGAATGGCGGACGCAAACCTGGTCTCAAAGGCGAGCGCGAGGCTCGAGAGGAACGGGGCAAGGAGCGCGAACAAATTCAGGCCGCGTATGACGAGTACAAGGAGAAGCTACAAGTCCAGATGGCGAAGACGTTTGTAGACAAGCATAAGAACGAAGAGTGGTTCAAGGAGCGTTACGACCCAGACTATGACTTGGCCTTCAAGGAGAAGCTCCGTCAATATCGCCACGGCATCTACGAGGAGTGGGAGAGACAAATAGACGAGGGTTACTTCGACGAGTTCACGCTGGAAGGCATCTACAAAAACGATTCGAACGGTGCTGGAGGAATCGTGGAAAAGGAAGAAGGCGAGACAACGGCTGCCAACGAAGTGCTGGGCGTGGGCGATCTGTTGCCTTGCAAAGGCGGCGAGATCCGCGATGAGACTGCGTTCCAGCCTACGCTACTCATCAAGACCATTGCGCCCACAGTCAACCGCGAAAAAGTCGAGGAGTTCTGCAAGGAGCACTTGGGAGAAGGCCCTGGCGGCTTCAAGTGGCTCAGTATGAGCGACCCCAACCCACTTAAGAAGTGCCACCGCATCGGTTGGGTCATTCTCAATCCAAGCGATGAGCAGCCAATGGTCATCGACGACCGTGGTGATGGACGCGATGACGATGCCGAAGAAGGGGCTGTTGAGGATAAGCCCGAAGCTGCTCAAGGCCCACAGTCTACCGCTCACAAGGCTCTCGAAGCTCTCAACGGCAAGACCGTGATCGATGAAGAGCGTGGCAATTTCACCTGCCACGTCGGCATTCATGAACCTCCTGCCGCTCCTCGCAAGAAGGCACTTTGGGACCTCTTCTCTGCGCCTGAGAGAATCGAACGTGATCTGGAGCTTGCTGAACGACTCGTGAGGAAGCTCGACTCCGACCTCAAGGCGCAACACGAAGAAGAGTTCTCAAACGTCGACGGTGTCAGCAAGATCGAAGAACGTGTCGAGGCTCTGCGTTCGAAAGGCTGGCTTCAGCCCCCAGCCAATGCCCCGGTGCCGACCAAGAAAGCGCGGGATCCAGAAGACCTGGAGGAGGGTGAAGATGAAACCATGGAAGACGACGAGGGTGCTTTCGATGATGAAGTGGATGATGAAGAGCTGCTGGCCAAGAAGAAGAAGCTTGATCTCCTCATCGAGTATCTCCGACGTGTCTACAACTTCTGCTTCTTCTGCGTCTTTGAGAGCGACTCGGTCCACGAGTTGATTCGCAAGTGCGCGGGAGGACATCTTCGCCGACCGCGCGCTAGTCTTACAACTGCGGCCAAGGCTACCGCGAGAGCTACGGCTACTGGAGACCTCTTTCCATACAGGAAGCAAGAGTCTTCAGGTGACGCAGAAAATGGCGAGGGCGGTAGTCCTGTGCAAGAGAAGAAGCCGATGCGGTTGAGTACCAAGAACCAACAACAACTTCAACGAGCATTCAACTGGGTGAAGACGTATGAGGAAAAACTGCTACAGCTACTTGAGCCGGAGAATGTTGATATCCGCAAGCTCGGCGGCAAGCCTCTAGATGAAGCTATCGAGGATGAACTCTCACGTTATGTCAAACAGGAGGATGAATCCAAGTGGCGTTGCAAGGTTCCGGAATGCACAAAGTTGTTCAAAGGCCAGCACTTCTGGCGAAAGCACACTGAAAAGCGTCATCCTGAATGGCTTGAGAAATTACACAAGGACGTAAGTGTTTACAGGAATGTTTGTAAGGATACATTTGCTAATGCGAAACAGCTGCGACTGGTCAACAGCTATGTTGTCGACCCTGCGCATATTGCTCCATCCCGTAGTGATGCCAACAGCAATGGCCACTTCCCGATGGGCAATCATGTCCAGGCCACTGGAACGCCGCGGGGGTTCAACTTGGCCAACATGAACATGGCAATGGCAAACAACGGTATGCAGAACGGCGTGCATTTGGGCGCTCTGTTCAATCCTGCTATGGGTGGTAACTGGGATCCCAATGCTGCTCACGATGACCGTGCCGGACCTATGCGACGAGGCGGCCATCGCTTCAACAACCGTACTGGACCTTACGATCGTCAACCTCGTGACGGCCGTGCTCGTCCCGCTGTCAACGGCGGCCGATTGACCCCTCCGCCTCGTGGTAGCCGTCAAGGCCCTCAGCGATATGGTGAGGGTGGACCTGGACCTGTACAGTCTGTGCAAGGCCGGTCAATCAAGAGCTACGAAGACTTGGATGCGGTTGGTGGTGGTGGCAGTGGCGAGCTCAACTACTGAGCTTCGGACCTCCGAGTGCATTGGTGGTTGTCATGTAAGATGTGAAGTGGACTGGCGTTAGTGTGGGTAACTTGAATTCTTCTGCCGAAACGCCATGAAATGCCTTGGCAGCAATTTGGGAACGGAACAGGCCGGCGTCCTGGGCTAATTGTCGCCATAGACTGGCATTTTGATTTATTCACCCATCGGGCTTGTACGAGTACAACTGAGTAGATATCAACCATAGTCAAATTGCAACTGAAAACCTTAATGTTCGCACACGATAGTACCCGGCGTGATGTTGTGCTAGTTAGTCAATCAGATATCTTGGCCCGTGGCCAGAACGTGTTCGATGTCAGATTTCCTTGCTAGATATGAGCAACAGGCTGCGCCAAGGGGAGTCAGTCAGCCATGCATGACCTGGCGATGTGCGAGTGCGATCTTCGAGAGCAGAAGCGAGCCGAATGCGGTCCGATTTCAGGTACTTCCGAGTCTTAGGCACCGTTCCGAGGAGGGGTACTCTTGTCAGTTCAAGCAGAACGCCTCGTATTCATTCCCAGGATACGCGACGCGTATTGTGCAGACGAGATGGGGAACAAAGGGCGAACACGGCCAAGACATAGGATGCCGTTCTTTCCTTCGTTCGGCCTCGTGGGCCTCTGCGCTCCATACGTCAGATGAGCTAAGACATCGGGTTGCGTCACTCAGCCACAATCCTTTACGCGCCCGACTCTGCTTCAGTGCCGACAAGCATTGAATTGATCCACTTTGAGCAAGAACGGGCGGTGCAGACCCATCGTATCTCTTGTCATTGCTGCCGTGCCCGCATCTCCGCAGTGCACCAGCCTCAGTTGCAGCCACAGGTACTCCGTGGTGCTAGTCAGGCGTCATACAACACGCGTCGACGGTCATCTGCAGGGACCCCAAAGTCTGCTTTTCGCTATTCCTTCTCCTTCTACACCTTATCTTCTTCTTTCGGATCGCGGCTCCCTAGCCCGCGCGTTAACGCTGCTATTAATCCAACTATGCCCGCCAACCTCGACACCCCGCCTGCCATCCAGCTCAACGGTGCCACAGAGCCCACCACGATGAATCCTCAGCCCTCAGTACAGAACTTTGGCGAACCCCCGCGGCCGGCGGTGCCCCAGCGTAATGACACATCCTACTCGAAGTTCTCGACCATGTCGGTGCCGCCAGAGGGCTCCATATTGACAGGCAAACAAGAGCACTGTAAGCCGCACAACATCGTCCATAGCCCGTGGCGAAGCTAACGATGGCGCAGACCTCAAGCGCGAACTCATCTCCCAGCAAACAAAGTACGAAATCGCCGAACTCTCCTCTCCTACAGCGCTGCGACGCTTTGGCGCACCCTTTCGCTCAGATGCCGGTGAAGTTGCGCCGGAAGACTCAGAGCTGCCCCTCCTCCGCTACATATTCGTCAATCATGTTCGGAACTTTCCCTTCCTGGACAAGGCCAAAGAGAAGGAGTTCTGGCAGGACAAGTTACAAGTCGTACGTTGTATGAGGTCATACTGGGTAGAGAAGGAACTGACAAAGGTGCCGTTCTAGTTCCTGGAGTCATTCGCGAGCAAGGACATCTCATCCTCAGAGGACCGGCTGGAAGAAACGAAGAGGAGAAAGCTAGCGCTCAAGGCCGAGAAGCTGGTCGAGCTGATGATGGTCTCCGGCATCCCCACCGCGTCAGGCTACGAAGAAAGGATACGCTTTGCCGAGATGGAGATCGTGGACCGACAGGCAGATGAAAAGGGTCTTACAATGAACGAGCCGAGCGGACATGCTATCAATGGTTGGGACGTCAATGTCGCAGGCGTCAGAACAACATCGGTGAAGAGACATCTCCGCTACCACACACATGCGGTAAGTACGTATACAAGTTGGAAGAAGACAGAACCTAATTATGCGTTTGCAGGAGTACCTCATACGTGTAAAGCACGACGGAGACAAGGACTTCTACATTGGCCGCCGATACGCAGACTTCGTTCAATTGCACAAACGCATACGTCTCGAACTTCCCGGAAAAGTGCTCGCTCCATTACCTCGAAAGAATGCGAAAGATGGCCTCCTACAATCAAGTGCTGACGACGATGATATTAGCTCTATCTCGTCAGGGTCTACCCAAGGACCTCCCCCTCCTGAACCTGTTGAGAGCAGTGGCGGTGGTTTGCGTAGCTATCTCTTTGGCGGACATAAGAAGAACGCCTCACAGACATCACTAGGAAGACGTTCGCCGAGAGCCTCGGCGGACTTTTCAGCGTACAAAGCTCCTCGTAAGCTGTACAGGGAAGAACAACGTGTTTCTCTTCGCGCATTCCTCCGATCATTCCTACACAACGAGCGAATCGCCCAGTCAAGTGCCATGGCCGAATTCCTGACACACGATCCCATTGAGGTCAATGAGGAAGAAATGGAAGACATCCAGAGGCGAGAAGAGATGGACAAGAAGCGCATCGAGGAACAAAAGCAGTTCTACGAAGTCGCGCGGAAGCGAGCAGCGGAGCTTGACATCCACATGGAGAAGTTCAGGAGAGAAATTGTAGAGAGCAATGGACTCTCACACCTGTTCCAAGAGGTCAGGGTCAAGAACACCATCCGAGATCTGAAGCCAGAGTACCAAAAGTTCGCAGAGTGGTTACGGATAGAAGTGGCTGCTACCATCTACCATTTGTTCCTAGCCGAGGACAATTCCCCCGAGCTGTTTGCGCAGGCGAAACGCATACATTCTCTCGTTCCTTACGGTGTCCTCAAGAACGTCATTAGGATAGCCAACCCTGCAGCCGTCATGAGTGGGGTTCTGGATCTGTTCCTTGCACAGCCGTTCGGCGCTCGTTCATTACTTCAGCGTATATTTGGTATGGCTATCAACGACGGTGTCAACTCTGTACAGAAGACGATCGACACACTTGGTTCCACGAGGATCAAGGATGATGTTCTTTGCGACAAGATCAAAGCATACGTACAAGCGGATGAAGGTGTCAAGGAAGCGATTCGACAAGAAGCTGCGCGCGACAACGTCGATGTCGTCGTGACCATACTGCGCTCCGAGTTCTTCCAACCAGAATTGTCTTCGCAACAAGTGGAGAAGGTTTTCAATGCCTACGTTGCATGGAACAACGCGGTCGAAAATGTGAGATCGAGCCGCCTCAGCAGAAGAGCTAGCACCCGCAGCACCGTCAGCACAGCTACTAACGCGACCGGTCAGGTCGAGAAGGAGATGCGATCTGGCGCTGAGCTTTTCGCGCACCTCAAGCAATACTTGAAGCTGTGTCTCAGACAGAGGGATAAGCTCATGATGCTCCAGATCATCGAAGAAGTAAGTTTGACGGGAAGGCGATTTCAGAGATGAATGACTGACGTACTTCTAGCCGACCACGCTGCAGCTCTTCCGGGATTTGTTCACCATCTTCTACGAGCCTCTTGTCCGTGTATACAAATCCGCAAACGTTTACAACAGTATTACCGACTTCGCCATGTTCGCCGATGACACCATCAAAACCATCGAAGCTTGTCAACGGCAAGAAATTTCTGCAGACCCCAATCAAACCGTGCAGGCCTTCATAGATCTGTGCGCCCGCCACGAGGATAACTTCTACAAGTTCGTTCACGAGGTGCACAAGCATGACAACGGTCTCTTCGACCAGCTCATGGGATGGCTAGAGGGTATCTTGGACTTCCTGCGTCACGGCCCTGGAAGTGGCGGTAAGCTTGATATGAATGCGCTCTTCCAGGGTGGAATCGATTCAAATATGATCGACAAGAACAAGGCCATTCGTGAGATCAACAGTCTGATCAAGTGGCAAATGGCGAGGAAGAAGTGGCATTCGGACAAGACAAGGCAAAAGATGGCGAGCGGTGGTGATGACCCTGATCCGCTTATGGGTGGTATCGCCGGCTTCAAGTCGAGCGACTTTGGGCTGAACGCGGTTCGTTTTCCTCTCTGACAACATATTGGCCATACACTAACGAGATACAGATGGACCTCCAGGATCTTGAACTCGATGATGACGGTAGCGACTCCACCGACTCGGAAGACATGGACGATACAGATATCGCAGACCCGATTGAGGCTGAGCGCAAGAGCCGAGCGCGCGCTGCTGAGAAGCTTCGGAGAAAGGCAGGCGAACCGAAAAAGCCACCTATCGTGGAGCTATACAAGCTCAGTGATGGTTTCAACAGCATGCTCAGAAACGTTCTCGCTTCGTAGGCTATTTATAATATGCCCCTCAGATGGCATAACGCCAATCTGGTTCACCTTTGAATAGCGGTATGATGGAGCATCCTGCATGCCTCTAAGACCTAATGAAATTACTTCGATTCTGTGTACAACTTGACTGCAACTCTCAATTCCCCCTTTTACTAAATGGTTCCTGGTATTGGTGAACCACGCCAGGGCTGCAGCTCCACGTGCTCGGTATGCGCACCTACCCGAAGCACGCTAGCGTGGTGCGGCGCTCGGAGCTAGTGTTCAGTCGCATAGCTGTCCTTTAGTCCAGCCGAAACGTTGCCGCGTCCACGCGTTGACTTGCTTGCCAGTTCTCTTCTCTGTACGATGATACTGCGGCTTTTGCACGGACAGTGCTGATATTCATTCCTTCGCTTTCACCTCTTTCAAGAAGCAGCGCCAATTGCGTTCGCAGTTCAAGTCAACTCGGTCCTTGTTCAAGACGCGAGCTACGACCACGTCTCGAGACAACGTTCGGCTACACCCTCAACCCCACTGTCTCGACCCCAATTGCCTTCTACTTCAGGGCTTCACACCAACTTCCTACAATCACGCCTACCCTGCAGCGGTAACCCGCCGTTATGCCCGCCAAATCGCGATTCACGAGGCTCGACGCCTTCACCAAGACGGTCGAAGATGCGCGCGTGCGCACAACATCCGGTGGAATCGTCACCATAGTCAGCTTGTTGGTTATCTTCTGGTTAACGTGGGGCGAGTGGGCCGACTACAGGAGAGTGACTGTGCGACCGGAATTGGTGGTCGATAAGGGCAGAGGCGAGCGCATGGAAATTGCCCTGAATGTAACGTTCCCACGGGTACCATGCGAGCTGCTCACACTCGATGTCATGGATGTCTCTGGAGAGCTGCAGATGGGTGTCACTCATGGCATCAACAAGGTGCGATTGAGCCCTGAGAAGGAGGGCAGCAAGGTTATTGATATCAAGGCTCTAGATCTGTAAGTCTACACGGAGTCGCTGTTGGGCGCAGGCATATACGGGAAGCAACAGAGTGCTAACGACGATTTCAGGCACGCGGACGAAGCGTCACATCTTGCTCCCGACTACTGCGGCGAATGTTACGGCGCACCTGCCCCCACCAACGCAATCAAGCCCGGCTGCTGCAATACCTGCGACGAAGTCCGCGACGCATACGCCTCGATATCCTGGTCTTTCGGTCGTGGAGAGGGAGTCGAACAATGCGAGCGGGAACACTACGCCGAACATCTCGACCAGCAACGTCAGGAAGGATGCCGTCTTGAGGGCAGCATCCGCGTCAACAAGGTCGTCGGTAACTTCCACATTGCTCCCGGAAAATCGTTCTCGAACGGCAACCTGCACGTTCACGATCTCGAGAACTACTTCAAAGACGAGTACGCGCATACCTTCACCCACAAGGTCCACCAGCTTCGCTTCGGCCCCCAGCTTAGCGATGTCGTTGTCCAGGACATGCAAAGGAAGCACGCAGGCTCTGGCGCTGGTGGATGGTCAAACCACCACATCAACCCTCTGGACAACACCGAGCAGCACACCGACGAAAAGGCCTACAACTTCATGTACTTCATCAAGGTCGTGTCGACCGCTTACTTGCCACTCGGCTGGGAGAACCAGCTTCCTCGTTCCGCAAAACATGACGAGCTCCTTGGCGCGACCATTGATGCTTCATACAAGGGCAGCATTGAGACGCACCAGTACTCTGTGACCAGCCATCATAGGAGTCTGCAGGGTGGTTCTGATGAGAAGGAGGGCCACAAGGAGAGGATTCACGCTCGGGGTGGTATCCCCGGTGTCTTCTTTTCTTATGTAAGTTCCCAAGTACCAACTCCTTGATGCTTGATATAGTTACTAATGGTTGCAATAGGACATCTCACCCATGAAGGTCATCAACCGCGAAGCTCGCGAAAAGTCTTTCTCTGGCTTCCTTGTCGGTCTCTGCGCTGTGATCGGTGGTACTCTTACCGTCGCTGCGGCCGTGGACCGCGCGTTGTACGAGGGTGTCAACAGGATCAAGAAGATTCACTCAAACTAGATGATGATCGTCGCCTGAAGGCCGTCTCATTGTTGCATTTACGCGCGTTCATGTGTGGAGTTTTTGGCGTCACGGGACATCAACGGAAAGACTAGATTTATGCTAAAGTCTGGGAGAGTGGTGTAGGTGGTGGGAGGTATGGAGAGGTATCAGGACTTAGAGATTTTCCTCTGAACAAGGCTTGTATCATTTAGATCGGAAATCTATGAAACGCACACTTACTTTACTGTCGGTCTCATTCGACTACTGGATGATGTGTTTTGCTTTCCTGTATCCAAATTCATCGTTATTTCTGGGTTTCAAAACTTGGTCTTTTAGTAGGTATGGAGCGCATTGTGCAACCAGAGCCTCAGAGGCCCTGAAATCACACTCCGAGTTGACAGAAGAGAGCGTCGCGGATGGCATTGTCAGCATTGATGGCGTCAATTTCTTCGGGCTGTCATCAAAGTGGCTGCCCTGCTGCCTGATTGCAACCCGAGGAGTCAGCACGAGAGAACCGTATTGTTTGCACTCAAATCACAATTTTCAACAAGCAGGCATGACTAAAGAGCATGAAACAATACGTGAGAGCAAGAGCACAATAGCAGTGAACTTGGTCGACGTCGAAGGTTCCATGGGTTTTGGCCAATGACAATTGGACGAACTGGAAAACTGTGGCTTGGCGGCGCACAGACCTTCCGACCTTATAGACAATCCCATCTGCTCAGTCTTGCTTGATTAATCTCTTCCACTTCTAACACACAACCAACATACTCCAATGAACATGAACGATCAACCAAGAGGTGGGCGAGGACGTGGTCGCGGCCGAGGACGCGGGAACTGGAGCGTCTCATTCACACCACAAAACCATGACGACGATCAGATGATGGTCGATGGCGAGTCTTCACGCGGACGGGGCAGGGGACGAGGACGGGGACGAGGATTCAGGGGAGGTCAAAACCACTTCCAGCACGACAATCGCACAGACAATCGCTCACGAGAGCCGGCGCTCGACAAAGAAACCCTTGAAAGACTAAAGTCAAATCCGTCATATCCGCTGATGGAAGGCTTCCTGGGACGACGCTACGATGCAACCAACAAGCTATTGAACTTATCAACTATCGCCGGCGACCAAGAAATTCTCCAATCCGGCATGTTCGCATCGGAAGGCGCACAGAAGAAGTTCTTTCCCGCCCTCATGATTGTTTGCGACGCCATTCTCGAGACGCAAGAAGCGAAAGAAGCAGCAATCCACAGCGTCACACTCGCCGGCAACAACCTCCAAAACACACACGCCATCTACCAACTCTGCAACCACTTCCGCCACATCCAAAACCTGGATCTAAGCAACAACGCTTTCGCGACGCTGGACGCTTTAAAGCCATGGAAAGGCCGCTTCAGAAACGTCGAACACCTCATCGTCGATCCGTTTCCCAACCCGAACTGGCAAGACGAAATCGTCTCGTGGTTCCCCAAACTCAAAATCTTGAATGGCAATCAGGTCCGTCCTGACGCGCCGGCAAACAACAACGCAGCAAACGCACAGCAAATACCGGCTGCTACCACACCAACACCTGCACCTGCAATTGTCGACCCGGAGCAGCAGAGGAAGGAAGAGATGATTCTCTACGTTCAGCGCGAAACCAATCTTAAGCGCGACTACGCCATTCAGTGTTTGGAGGCTGGACAGTGGAATATCGAGCAAGCTGGCGCCCTTTTCGCACAGAGTCGCGAGTCTCTGCCCGCTGAAGCGTACAACTAGATGTTGATCGTTTGCGAGCTCACAGAGATGAGATTTCGCAGAACATGGGAGGAAAAAGACCTTGATGTCATCTGTACGACATCAAGCATGGAACAACGAAGAGCAGGGATCCAGTGTTGCTACTACCTTTACAACATCACAACCCAGGCAGCACATTTTGGAGAAACGTGGACGTCTGCGCAAAGAGAGCGGGACTTTCAAGCAGGCGCGGACATCTTGGGGGCAGCATGTGGCTATCATTACGAGGAGCAGGGCTTTTCTTTCACTGTATGGGGGCGAGGCAAAACTGATTCTGGACAGAGCATAGCATGGCGTTGATGTTTTGTGTTTGGGGCATGACGCGGTACATATACCCACGCGTACGAAATCAGGAGCAGAAGCACGAAAATGGAATAAATAGAATGAAAACAATGATCAAAGACACCATGACTGACCAGATCCCACCTTTGCCATCGTGATCAATCTAGAAAGGAAGGAGTGGCCGCTTAACGAACCATCTCACGTCAGCTACCAGCAAGAGCGACATCGCGCGCTCACGTCATCACACATGCAGATCGTAAGACCAGTCTTTGAACAGAGAAAGCAACACTCAAGGCAAACAGCCGAGCGCAAATAGATATCATCTCTACATAATATGTACTGAAAGAAAAACAAGTCCTTATTACCACAACGCAAAGGTCACAACACCCTGCCTAGTGACTCTTCCTCTGCGCATTAGCCAACGCACTATTAAGCGCAGCCGTAACATCCACATGGAACAGCGGCCTGTTCAGCCCTTGAACAACCGCTATCCGGCCCCTATGTCTAGCATCCTGCGCATCTGCGTGTCCATACGCCTTGCTGTGCTCCAGCTGCTTGGTGATACTACCCGTCTCGGAGCTATCGCCCGAGTCGGGATGCGCAGCCTCAATGTCGCGACTTCGTACTTGCGATAATGTGCGTTGTGCGAGGAGGTTCTCGCGTGCTTCTGCCTCTGCGGCGGCAGAGTCCGAGCCGCCGATTTCGGCGACGCTGAAGATCGGTTTCCAGCGGTGGGTGATGCCGCTATCGGGCATCTCAGGAGTGTAGTAGCCGAAGCCGGCGGCGGCGAGCGAGCGCTTGGTCCAGCGGTTGTTGATGTTGCAGAAGTGCCAGTCGACGGTGTCTGGGGCTGCGTACTTGTCGAGCTGATTCCTTACATCGATCAGGTTTTGAATTGAAGTAAGATCGACGTTGTTAACTGAGGAGAAATCGAGGATGATAGCCTTGAGCGTGGGTCGGTCGTCGGTAATTTGGGTATCCTTGCCACGGCGAGGGCCAGGGTCGTTCCATGGGCGGTCTCCCGGTCTGTTGTAGGTCGCTTGGTTCGTACGGCGCGTCTTCGCGAAGATGATGTCGGTGAGCTGGTCGAGGTAGTGGTTTGCGTTGGGGTAATTGAAACCTTCGCTGAATCGGTAGATGAAGATACCTGGGTAAGGGTCTTCCAGCTGAATGCTTGGGTTGGATCCGTCTTTGTGATCGATGGGTAGGAAGACTTCACGAACAGAGTGCTCTCCCTCCGAGGGCTTTTGCCGAACACCAGGCGGCGACATCTTGTCTTCTTCGGTTGGGTCCAGCAGATGGTCGCCAATGACGGAGTGAATCTTGGCCCTACCCATGAAGCGGCCCTTGGCCTTGAAGAGGCGGAAAGCAAACATGCCTGCTGAAACTGACACCGTGACGAAGATACCATTCTCAATGCTCGAGAAGACAGTGACGAGAACACCAACGAAGAAGATGATAACTTCGAGCGGTGAGATCCTCCAGAATTGGTATACAGTGTTTGGTGGTGTAATCAAGTCCAGCACTGCGTGGATGATGACTGCCGATAGCGCTGCGTTGGGAATGTACCAAAACATAGCTGGGAGTGCGTAGATGGCGAGTAGCACTACGGCGGCCGTGATGACACCTGCAAAAGGCGTGCGCACACCAGCCTTGGACTTGATGGCAGTACGTGAGAAAGAACCAGTCGCGGGGTATGCTCCCAGGAAGGGGCCGAGGCAGTTGGAGACACCAATGGCTACGAGTTCTTGCGATGGGTTGATAACGTAGTTGTTCACACGTCCGAAAGACTTGGCGATGGAGATGTGCTCGATGAGGAGGACGATGACTGTCGATGGGAGTTCGGTCGCGAAGGACTTGATGATGGGGATCGTAATCTTGGGCACGCGCGCGTGTTGGAAGCCTGGAAATGTAAGTAATGAGTTTGACCAAGTTCAGGAAGCATCTTACCTCGTGGTACAGTTCCAAGGGTTTTGATAATCGGCTTGGTTCCGTTGGCCCTGTGCTCTCGGTTTGCCAGGTAGCTGAATAGAATATACAGCAAGATGACGAACACCGTTCGCAGAGTGTTGATGAAGAAAAACAGCTTGGCGCGGGTAGGGAAGCGCTTTGCTAGCTGACCGCAGGTAAACCGGATGGCATATAGGAGGAACAGGCAGGTCAGGCCGAACGATGCGTTGAGATCGGTTCGTCCAAGGTACTTCAGCGAGTTGATGACCACTTTGTACGTGGGGTCCCTAGTCGAGAATCCCGTGATACCCATCATGGCAGGAAATTGCCCAGCAGCGATACTGAGCGCAGAGCCGGTCATGAAAGCCGAGATAGCAGGCAGTGAGATGAGGTCCACAATCCACCCCATGCGGACAAGACCCAAGAAGAGAACGATTGATCCGGCAATGATGGCCAAGGCGGACGCGATCATGTCTCGTGAGATGTCTTGGCCAGCAAGTTTCTCTTCCGCAGACAACACGACGCCGCCCGTGACTGTGGATAGAACGGCAACGGGTCCGATGGTGATGTCCTTCGAGGTAGCGAAGAACCAGTAAATGAGTACACCCATGAAGGAAGAGTACAATCCGAATTCGACTGGAAGCTCAGCGAGCTTCGCATAGGCCATACCCTGAGGAACTACAACAGCGCCCACAGTGATACCTGATAAGAGTTAATAGCTAGACAATGATACTAGTAAGATGTAACGTACCAGCAACAAGATCTCCGATCAACCATTGTACGTTGTATCGGCCTATCCAGGAAAGGAACGGAAACAAGCTGGAGCAGTACTCTCTCAGCTCGTGACCACTGGGAAGAGTGTCTTTGATCCATTCTTTCGCGGTAGGTTCTTCCTCAACATAGGTGTCTGCGGAGTCGATGGTGAAGACGCTTTCGCCTCGAGTTATGCGTTCCGAGCCAGTTTCATTCCGGTAGTGCAAGTCGATGCCGAACACTTTTGCTAGGCCTTCGCCAACTTTGCTGGCTGTAGAAGCCATTGTTGCGATGAGAGGTCTCCAACGCGCTCGAACGAAGATGCACTGGATCAGCACTGGAATGCCACGTGCCTGAAATCCAGTACTAAGTTTGACAAGACCGAATAAGCCTTAGAAGCAATGACAAGAGCTGACGGACGTCCGAAAGCTTATCTATGCGGTTCACCGAACGGGCGGGTGTGAACAAGCACAGCGCAAGCAATTGGAGGCTTGGAGTGAAGCGCACGCGGTCTCTCTGGGACGAATGGCGGTGGTGCTGTGCCGGTCTGGGCTGCAGGATCGGCCTGTGAGCTTCGAAGTCAAGGTAGCTTGGGAAGCTTGAGTGCCCTGGATGTGGGAAGGACCGAAGCCTTTACGACGCCTCGGGATTGCTTGATATGACGAGAAATTGCGTGATCGCTTCCGTTACTGGATCGGAATTGGTGTTGACGTACGCTAATAGTTTACGCGCAGTCGGGGGAATGTCGAGGCAATAAGGCCACTGCTATGATAGAGAGGATGAGATGGGTAGGAAGTATTTCCAAGCAAAGCCCGAGTGAAGGGATCTGACAAGTGACATAATGCCCTGATATGCCGATCAGATCTAAGTGATTATTAGCGACCGTGACGCTTTTCGCCGCGGTACCGGCAACAATCTGATGCTCGATGGGTCGAGCTTGCAAGGGTGTGCGGGTGCGGCGACAGGGATGGGGCGCGAAGGATGTGATGGTCGCTGACGGTTCGCACTAGTGTCCAATAGAGATTCAAGGCCGGAATTGCGTGCTCGGGAGCAAAGATGTCGACTTCGGTGCGAGTACGCCAAGTGAGCTTGGAAAACGGTTGAGGTGTGGCACAATTGGCACACCAAATCCTTCCGAGTAATCGTAATTGTATTCCCAGCTGACGTGCGGCTACATCATGTGTATGTCTTGAGCAACCACGCTGAGCACAGCAGCTAGCCTGACGCATACCTACAGTGTGTGCGACAAATTAACTCTGCGTCAAAAGATCCTCCAATGGTAAGAGGCGGCATTTTCAGAACTCCGAGGCTCTTGGTTGAGCGCAGTCGTGATGTCGCGAAATAGCATCTGACGTCATGCTCTGGGGAAAGCCGGCTGTGCGGGTACGTTGAGACGGCACTTGGATCCTCGACGGGAACTTGCATCCAATCCAGGGCAATTCTCTCAGCCTACCACGATAAGCCCGTGATAGAACCGGCGCTGTTTGTCGTGAAAAAGATGTCTGTGGGTGCAATTAAGGTTCTTTGCAGGATGCCAGCCCGCACGTGGGGAAAACTGGTCCTTACTAAGCGAGCAGCCGCCACTTAAATATGGGGTGTACGTTCTTTTAGGAAGGCTGGACACAAGAAGTGCATACCGCTTTTGTCCATGCTCAAAACTCAGCAAAACACAGTTGATGGGTTTTCACGATAGCTCTGCTCTAGATTTCCATGAGTGGGCGGCGAGCTATGCCGCTCTGATTGAGATGCACACCTCAAAGATATGGATGCGTTACTCCAAGAGGTGCTGCGACCACATCAAGCTAGTCTCGCGCGTTCGGCGTCAGCGCTTTCCGACTTCCTTCTTGGCTGACCCTCAGTCCTACGTACTCGGTTTCCACCGCTTGCCCACCTCAATTACTTTCTCACGACACGATGCCTCCACCCAAAAGGCCCAGGACTGAGTCGGGTCAGTCCCCCCGTCCGATCTAGGCCGATGTCGTCATGCCGTAATCCGAGAGATGTGCCCGCTCGAAACCCACTGTCATTAGAATCTACGGCGCATAACGTCTATCACAAGAGATAGTTCATGGCGATCCTTCTAAGAGTTTTCAGGGTCTCCCCACACTCATGCAATGAAGACACTAGACAGTTGTGGTTGTACATCTTCTACTAGCCTGGAGTCTACGACACAGCATATCTAATGAAGTGAAAGATTTGATATTAGTATAGCTTACAAGCTACCTGCGGCGAAGCGGTTTGGTTATTCAATCTACAAGCCTCGTATCCATGAACAGCTAGACTCTGTACCCAAAAGTATCCAGATCATCATACTACACGAACCAAAGGATTGATTTGCCAAATACCACTCCCACTACAACCGTCTTCAACTCCATATCTCGTCCTGAAACAACTACGTCCTACCAACGCTCATCTCTAACCCGCACATTTTCCCCCACCATATTCTCTACCAACGACACCCCATCACCGGCACCTCATCATGTAACCCAACACTCTCATCCGTCCGCTCATTGATAAGCTTCTCAAGACCATTAAGCAAATGCCGACATTGGAACAAAAACGCAGCCGCCGACTCGGTACGCGGAGGAGAGTAACAATAGTTCACTTTCATCAGTCGAATAGTACGAATAGCGTCGCGCTGCTGAAACGTCAGAGTCCAGAGGAAATGCTTGAAGCCACGATTGTGGTGGGCCCGGAAAGTGTTTAATTTGAAGGGTAGCCATGTTGTCTCGGATCGCAATTGTCGCGAAGTGGCTGTGAGCGCGAGGAAGTGGTGTGGTCGATTCCAATCGTCTTTGTTGTAGGAGGACAGTTGGATGGGAGGATGACTGGACATATTATAGCCGTGGGGACGACTTTCTGTACGGATTTCATGGCCGCCTAGTACGTAGACGTATATTTGATTACGTAGCTCAGCTGGGAGACGGAGAAGCGGAGATTCGCGTTGGTTGCGAAGGGTTCTGCTGATGTCAGTCTGGGTCGGCGAGGTGATGGGGGTGTTCTCAAGAGCATACATTAGTTCGCACATGGATGCAGCGGCCTCGGATCTTATTTGGACGTAGGCCAAGGTTATAGTTTGAGGTGGTATATAACTTGAGAGTGTGCGGTTCAAAAGAATGAGCAGTGAGCGGACGACGCAGGCTTACGAGGTAAACATAGCGGTAGCCCGATTGAGTAGCGGTGCTAGTTCAAGAACGTGTGCATTTTGATTCCAGTGAATATGTGACTGTGCGCCCAGGAACTAACGTCATTCAGCATCAAGATGAATATATAGGCCGTTGGGTATCATCGAAAATGTGTTCAAGTCTGGTACAGCCCTCTACCAGTATTATAAAGATCGTAAGCTAGGAACTAACGTCAAGGTGACTTCATTTTGTACTGCACATATAAACATCCCGTGCACGAAACGGTGGCAGACACGTCCAATGCTCGGTACCATTCCATTGCCGCAACAAAGCGACCAACTCGTCAACGCCATAACAAATGCACTCCTCTCCCTCCCGTCCCGTTCTCCACAACAGAACCACCTATCTACCACTCTTCCTCGCCTTCTTCGCCCGATCATAAGCATTCTTCTCCCTCCCCTCCTCACCCTGAATCTCCGCCACAAGCCTCCTATACTTCGTCTCATACGCCTTATCCTTCTCCTTCTTCTCCTTGAGCGTCTCCCTCGCAATAAAGTTGGCATCCTTGCGCAACTCCCTAAGCGCACCTTTCCTCTCGCGCTTGTACTCCTTCTGCAGCTTCTTGGCTTCCGAGCGCTCCTTGTCTGGGTCGTAGTGGCGGTTGGGATCGAAGGATTCTTCGAATTTGGGAATGCTGGATTTGATGGGGAGGGGGCGGTGGTGGTGCAGGAGGAGGGGTCGTCGTTTTGAGCGCGCGAGAGAGAGGCGGGCGAGGAGGTTTTGGTGGGTGGAGGTTTGGTTTGCGGATTTGAGGGGGGCGAGCAGCGGGGTGAAGATCTCGATGAAGGCGGTGGAGGCGCTCCAGAGTTCAGCGGCTGTGATGACGTTCTTGCTATGGGCTGATAGGAGAGTGGGTGTAGCATGCTCTGATTTGAGAGACAGTCCGGTGTAGCGGATGAACTCCGGGATGTATCGCTTGGATAGCCTTTGGTATTGGAGACATAGCGCACCGATGAATGCACCGGTTGCAACATCTCTAGTAGAGGCAGGTGAGGTGAGTCCCATCCAACGAGCCATGAGAGTGATGGCGGGAGTGACGACTTGGTGGAAGTGGTCAGAAGTGGGGAAGATGGAGCCAATAGCTGCAAGTAGAGCCAGATCGCCTGGAGTTGGGTCATTTGATACCTGAAGCTGTTTCAAGTGTTGTCGGATTTTGGTGGCAATCTGAACTGGGTATGACCGTGTCATGGAGTGAATATGGCGGATGATGGCTTCGATGACAGCCAGCGACGCAGCTGGTGTCTGGTTCGATAGGTAGGAGACGTGATCAACAAGTGCGCATGCGAAGTCGGCAAGCTTGTGCTTGTTTTCTTGATGCAGTCCAGCGTGGTAGAGCGCACGTATCCGCTGAATGACAGTGGAGGTGTCGTTGGGAGCAACGTCCTTGAAAACCTTCAGCAGCTCTTCGTGAGACCGCGGGCACGCGTATGTAAAGGCCAATTTTGACGAAGGCTCGGCAGCAAGTGTAAGCACGCCGTTCACAGCCTTGGGCTGTTCTTTCCGCTCTGGCATGACGTGCTTCAAGAAGTCTGCATCCTCTTCGTCCATGGCCATGGTGTCGTCGATCGCAGAGCCGGCATCAGACTCATCATCAGACATGTCTGCTTCCGAGTCGGTAGCCACGAGATCGTCGTCCATGATGAAGTCGTCCTCATCCTCAACGCCTTCTGGTCGCAGCTGGCCTGGTAGTTTCAGACCGAACTCGGCAGCATCGTCGGCAAGGTCGTCTTCGTCTTCATCTTCATCCTCCTCTGACTCCTCGACACCATTCTTGCGTGGCTCTTCGTCATCGCTGACTGGCTCTCCTCGCATCCTCTTCAACCGCTTCTGTTCGAGCTCCTTCAAGCGGTCGGCCTCTTCCTTGGCCTTCTCCTCTTCCGTCTTCGTTCGCTCCGTCGGCTTCGCTCGCTCATCTTGCATCAGCAGACGCACGCGCTTATCGTATTCTCTGTCCTTGTCTTGTTGTGTGGTTCCAGCGAGGAGCGCGGCGCGGTCGGCGTTCATGCCAAACTCGTTGACTTGGGGGTCTTTTGGCTTCTCGGGCTCGGGCTTCTTGTTGATGTGTCCTCGCAGGGCAGACAGCACGTCGTTGAGGTCCTTGTCGAGTTCGTCGCGCAGCTCATCGTCGTCCTCTTTTTGCGCCTGGCGCTCGTATTTGTGTTGCTTTGACTTGGCCACGACTTCCTTCATGACCTCTGCCTTGCTCTTCTTCCTCTCTGGCTGATCTGCAGCCGCTTCGCCATCCAATTCGCCGTCTTCATCGTCATCGTCTCTCCGCCTCTTCTTCTTCAAGAAGCCATCTTCGCCGTCGCTTGAGCCAGCAATGCTAGCCGCGTCGTAGTCTTCCTCTCCAATCTCGTCGTCAAAACGAAGAGACTGTCCGCCGTGGGTGAGCTCCACCTCATCGGCATCGTCCTCGAGGTCAAACACATTGCCACCTCTCTTGCGCTGCTGTTCCCTCTCGAAGCGCGCCATTTCACGATCCTCCAAGCTCATTGTCGGGTCATCTTCGCCTATCCGCCTATCCAGGATGCCTCCGACTTTGTTCTTGCGATGCATCTCCGGAAGCAGCGACTTCCTTCGTGCCTCTTCGCCCGCGCTCTTCGTAACGCCAGGCCGGCCGAGGATCTTCTTGGGGGCATTCTCAGCCTGCGCAGAGACGTACTCATGCTTGTGGGGGCGCGCAAGGTGCTTGAACTCGAAGGGATTGAAGGATTCGCGAATCGAGGCGAGCGCAGAGGCTTTCCGTTCGTGGTGGTCGGCGTTTTTGGATTGCGACTTCTTCTGCTTCTTCGACTTTTGCGGGCCGGTGATGCCCTGTTCGCGCAGGGAGGCCTTTAGCCGCTTCAGCTGGGACGGCGGCATCGTTGTGGGTATCCGAAAGCCTGGAGACCTTCCGATAGAGAATTCGGCGTTGCGAGGCTCGTGGGCGGCTCGAGATGGTCGACCTGAAATTATTTCGAGAGCCAAAACTTCGGGCATGGTGATCCTGGTCTAGCGCCACCTGTGAGCCGCGCCCCACTTTCACACGCGACGAGCGCCATGACTGCCCGCGCGCAACTGCCTCGACGACCGCATCATGCTTCCAGCCTCGCCGCCATAGGCCTCACGTCATGACCAACTATCCCTCACTATGGCATCCAACATCCCCGACCACTGGCTCTGGCTCGGCCTTGGTACAACTCCCTCTTCCACCAACCCATCAGCCCCGCTAACCACATGTGCATCTCCCAGGCGTCTTCACCTTCATAGCCGTCAAGCAAGTCTCCCACGGCCTCAACCACATCCGCACCCTCACCGAGATCCGAGACCCCCAAAATATCCCCCAGCAGCGCCGCGCCATCCCCTCCGGACCGCCCACCCACCAAGAAGATGCGATTAAGACAAGCTCCCTCTTGACACTGGCGACGAGTCACAACAACGATATCCGCGCCTCGGCTACTAAGATCCTATGTACACGCTTCTACGCCTCCAAGTCTGCCAAGGACCTGCTTATCAAAGACCTGTATTGTGCAGACGGAGAAGTACTGCATCGCGCCCAGTTGGCCTTCAATCTGCTGGGTGACATGGGTGTCTGGAGGGATGATGCGTTCTTACCCAACAACAGGTTCAGGTGGGATGTCGTTCAGCAGCCTGGAATGGGGAGTGGTTCGCAGAGGGATCTCAGGAGGAGACGGAGAGAGGCCATGGTGATAAGTGATGGTGAAGGGCTGATCGGAAGTGACGATGTCTACATGAGGGAACCTGAGGGCGAAGAAGAACATGATGATGGAGAGTCCTTGTTTGTGTCTTGAAGAGGCCAAGTTATGGATACGGTGTGGAATACGGATTTTGATACCCATCGATGTTAGAATACATCTTCTTTTCATGTTGTCGTATTACTGCCCCGAGTCTCTATCGATATACAACAGCGGGCGCGTCTTGTAAGCCTGTCTATCGTCCGTCTTCACTGCGTCCAAACCCTCTAAACCCTCCGACATCTCTTCTGAAGAACTTGCCAATGTTCTTCAAATTACTCTCCAGGTTTGCGCCCCCATCAGCACCTCCAGCCTGCTGCTGCTGACCCGGCGCAGGACTACCGAATCGATCAACACCATCTCTGGCCGCATTGACAAGCATGTTACCCAGACCTGTTGCGTCAAACCTGCCTCCACCAAGACTTGGTGTGCCCATCGTGCCCATCACACTTCCCGCCGCACTCCCAACGCTACCTCCCGTCTGGATTTGCAGTGGAGTAAGGAAAGGCGAATTCTGCACCAGGTTTTCATGGTTGGGCGATGCGCGGAAGGCAGAGAAGAGGTCGAGGAGCTGAGTTTGCTCAGCCTTGCGAATGCCCTTGAGATCCATGATCTTCTTGAAGTTGGTGTCCGATTTGTCGGCAATGTGGATGAGGTAGGCTTGTACGAGGGCCTCTGGTGGCGAGGGGCGGACTTGGAGTGTTTTGAGGAGGGGATCGATCTTAGACATTGACTGGTTTACACGTTTGATGAAGCTGATGAACAGATTAGCCTTACGTTACGCTAAACAGGAGGGTCTCGGAACATACCTTGCTGGTGGTGCTGTGCCAGGCTCTTCATTGAGCGTGGGTAGCTCCGTGAAGCCTTTCTTCAGCACGTACGAGTCTAGCAGCATCTGCTCCGCGCCAACTTCGGAGATCGGCTTGCACTGCACTATGTTCGCAATGTAGATGGAAGCCATTAAGTCGACAAGGTTATCGCTGAAAGCTCGCGCATATTGCTGTTTGTGAAGAAACTTCAGGATTTCTCCAGATCTCTCCTTCACGTTACGCAGAAGCTCTCCCACGTAGGAACTTTGATCGCCAACGCTCTCGAGCTTTGCCCAAGGCGTATTTCGCATCTCCCTCCAGCTAGGCTCGCACGCGATCTCCACTTTCCGGACAAGCATTCGGACTGTCGCACTAGCGATACCCATGAAGGCGTCGGCCTGGCTCTGCAAATCGACCTTTTCCTTGAACTCTTCATCTATGCGACCTCTTATCTTCTCTTCCAGTTGGTTGCAGGTCATGTAACAATAATCTGCAGTATTGAGAATGAGGATGGCGTCTTCGACAGATGGTCCTTGTGCTCCTGCTTTCTCACTAAGGAAGTAATACAGCACTTGCTGGCCATACTGGTCAAGGTACTTGGCAAAAGTCATAGATAGCTCCTGTAACCTCGTTCCAGTCGAGAGTTTGGCGCATTGCGCCAACGTCATACGATAGAATTGGAACAATTCTGTCGACGAGGGTATTACAGCTTGATGCGAGAAATCCTCTTCTGGATTGCGCAGGGGTTGTTGCCGATACTTTGGCATAAGGTTGGCAAGTTGCCTACAGAGTCAGCATCGTGTTCGACAGACATTTGCGTGTAACCTACTTGTCTTGAGACTCGACCCAGAGGCTCATGTAGGGTTCAAAAGCCTCAGAGATGGCCTGACTAAAGCCATGTGGACGGTCGTCCTTAGAAGCGACTGTGTCCATCGAAGAACGTGACTGCTGGGGAATGAGTACGTGTTCCAATGTGATAGACCGTCTTCACGCACCTCGTTGGAGAACCGCCTTTCCAAGCTGTGTTCGAAGTCCAGCGTCTCCTGTAAGCACGAAAGGAGTAGTTCGACGTCCAGACTCTGCCCATCGCCTCTCCGTACAGCCTTTTGTAATATAGACTTGAAGTCTTCGCGGGTTCCTTCGCAGAACGAGTTGGCCAGCATCTCGTTTACTCTCCAGTAGGCTGGGAAGATGGAAGCGTGTTCGACATCATATGTTTTCATCATCCGGTTGAACCAGCTGTATCTTCGCCCGATATTGTCCAAGGATCCAGCCTGTTGTTATTAGCGGGGTGTTGCCATGTACAGATGCGAGTGGCTCACCTCGTCATTGCCCCGGAAGACCTGGCGGTACTCGCGAAGCTGCGTATTGCAGTACCAGTTGATAAGCCGTGTGCGAGCGTGCTCTCCGAGCGCGTCAATGACCAGACATGCTTCCGCCAGCATGCCTTTCCGTTGGGCTGTTTCGCCCTTGGCGAATGTCACTTCGAAGTCCTCGCAGACCTGCTCCAGCAATTCGCCCTGCACATCCGCCACGTTGCGACTCAGCGTTGCGATCTGGTCTATCGAGCGATAACTCTTGAAGTGTGCCACGAGCTGTATCACAGCCTGTAGAAGCTGTGCGCATTCCCGATATTGCCGCGACTTGCTGAGGCTCCGTAGTTGTTCGTATGCCGTCGTCAGCATCTGAAGGCGCTTTAACGCCGTCATGGAGAGCGTCAGGTTCTTCTTGGTGCTATCCAAGCGCTTTATGTCTGCAGTCATCTCGGTGATGGTCTGCTCCGTCTGCATGGCCCGCTCTCGGACGCTCTCGATCTTCTTGAAGAGGTCAGCCAGCTCTGCCTTGGCGGCCTGGATGCGCTGCACGCTGTCGGCATCGGCAGTGGACTGTGAGGCGACAACGCCCGCGATGTCTTCGTCGAGGTCATGCTGGTAACTGCGGAGGGTGTCCGACGTGGCAGAAACGGACGAGAGCGCGGCGGGGTGGGAAAAGATGGCGTTCAGGTGATCGATGGGGTCGTATGAAGCTGCATTGAGCGTCAGCGCGGAGTCCATGCTTGTGGGTGTTACTGGGACTGCGTACTAGATTCCAGCGAGGTGGAGGGCGCAGGCATGTGGTTCGGCGGGCGTCCGCGTCAATGGCATGCGCTCGCGGTACACGGTTGCAGTCGTCGCAGCGGCAAGGAAGGCACGGCCGGGGTGTAAATTAAGACGAGAGATATCCTATCTATCTAGGACGCAGTACGCACAGTTTGGTATTATTGGCAATTGCCTGACGTCCCCCATGCCTCACAAGCCAATATCCCACGCGTCCTCAATCAGGGTCCCGTACTCCGAGGTCCGAGCTCATCGCGCTAGAGCACCCTGACGTGTGGTAACATCGCCTTTGAACGTATACAGAGTACAAACACTACACTCATACACACCACAGTCCATAAATACATTTGGATACCACTTAATTTTTAAACGTGGGGCTTACCACTACGACCCAGGCACTATTGCGGGAATAGACCCAAGAATCCGTTGTAGACTAAACTGCGATCTTTCTGTGTGAGCGAGCTTGCATCCCCTGTGCCGGTCCAATAGAAGAGTCCACCTAGTCCGTTTTGACGCACGTAGTTGGCCTTCATCCTGACTGTGTGCGGGGTATCGTATGTGACCAGGCCTCCGTCACCACCAATGCAGTAGGCTGCGCCCAGCTGCTCGTCTACGTGCTCTTCCGCACCCGGACGTGGTAGATCTCGGTACTCGAATGTGCCCTCCTCTCCTGCCTGCCCAGAGAACGAGTGGCCTATACCACGGGTTCCGGTGAAACTGCGGCCATATGCTGGCACACCCATGACAATCTTGTGTCTTGGGACACCTTGCTGCATCATGTACGAGACAGCTGAGTGGCACGATATTGCGGCCTCGGGACTGTGCGGAATGTGTGGTGTGAAGAGTTGAGCTTGGTGTCCGCACTTGCTGACCCACGGTCCAGAGTAGTCGTAAGCCATAAGGTTGATCATGTCCAGATAGTGCGAAGCATGTCCCAGGTTGATGTGTTGAAGGGCCCATTCGCCCGCTGGAAGTGCTGAAGAGAGAGTGTACTGAGGGGCTGGCAAGTACTGGCGAAGTATAGCCAGAAGAGCGATGTAATCCTGACCTTGGCTGGCATCTGAAGGGTGCTCCCAGTCGACTATTGCATGATCAGTAGAGGCTCTTCAACTTGGTTCGTAGAACTGACTATCGATTCCATCGATTCCAAACTGCTGTACCAGTGCCAGCGACGACTGAGCGAAACGCTCACGGCATGCAGGGTCTCGAGCTACACCAGCAAAAGGCTCACTGCCTTTCCCGCCTCCACCGACAGACAGTACAACCCGTAGTCTGGTGTATTTTCGCTTCAATAGAGCAAACGAGTTCAGGCAGCCCTTCGTTGCAGGAATGTCGTCAGTGCCTGGAACCTCGATTTGAGCATCCGCCCATTCATCGCTCAGCTACAACGCGAGTCAGTCGGTGAGACTTCTGTACATCTGACATACTTACGTAGACAGTTCCATCATCTTTCACCCTGTGACCGTATTAGCCCTATCACCCAGTAACTCTATCCAGCACCTAGCGTACCAGGCAAACGCATAGAAAACGTGCGAGATGACATCGTAGTTCAGCGACACGGGTGGTTGGTCGCGATAGATGCGCCAGTTAGGATAGTAAACTCCGTTCCAGTACATGGCTTGCAGCGGTGTAGAGAAAGTGGTGTCGTGACCAGGCGGGTTGAAGTAGTGTCGGCTCATTTTCGGTCGTCGTCAGCTACAGCCTAGCTCGCTGCACGTCAGAACACCCTGCAGGTATAGGCGGGTACCCGGACTTTGAAGGATCAAAGTTGGACGGATATCGGAAGCTCCTTTTCGTCTTGGTTTCGAGACTTGGTCTTGGTAACGAAAATGTACAGGTATGTAAGTAGTTCAAAAGAACGAGTTGTGTGCGTCGAAGATTATGTGGCTGAGAAGTTAGTAGGCAAGAGAAGGCGAAGGAATAGGTCGAGATTGTCCAGTGTAATTCGAAGCACTTCTTGCTTGTATATGAATACAAATGCAACGCAATCAATAGTGGCACCAGAGGCCATCGGTGATGCAATGCTTCGGATGATCGTCTTGAGACCGACGGACCGCGCAATCATCCTAGAAAGGACGAAGGTTTCCATGCAGGCCTTGCTATAGTGGCTTCACTACGGATTAGACGGTGAGGCCCAGTCTGGCAACTGATGGACTACAAGTAGACACTAAACTGCTACCCCAAGCATCCATGATCGCGTGAAGCAGGCCTGTGTCGCGTACGAGGTTGCAATTTTCCCAATATTTCGACGTCGTAATGTGGGCCTAGTGCTTCGAGAGCAAAACGATCAAGTCCACCACAGAACGGTTCAGCTCTACCCCATAGCAGCGGGAGTGCAAGGACATAGTGACGCGAAACTGGGTATCGAAGCAGTCAATATTGAACCGAGGACAATTTCTCAAATTATTGCGGAACACAGACGGAATATTGACTGCTGATTACACGACCAGGAACGGCTTTCCGGATCCTTGTGGGGAGAGGGCATGACGCAAGCGGCTAGAAGTATAGCAGCCAAGGAGCATCAAACGCCGTGTTGCATGAATGGTGACTAGGTGGAGGGACGACCCCGCACGGGAGCAAAACCTGGAAACGATCATGACTGCGAACGCGTTGATGAGAAATCACAGTTCCTGCAAAGCGTATCTACGGGCCGAGAAGAGCAAAGTGAGCACCGTGAAGCGTCGTATGCGTGGGGGTCTCAGGGTTGCACGATCGGTTCGACGGCACGCAGGAAACGCACATGTAGTGGGTAGATCAGGGTAAGTCGAAGGCCGAGCGGGATGTAACCGCCATGTAATACGCATCCGGTAAGTTGCAGATGTGGATGCGAGAGTACGGTGATCGCCGTCGGGCCGGAACAATGAACCTCAGCACTAGCGTCCACGTGATTTCGCGACCCTTGATGTTTCGAGGTTGGTGATCGCGCGGGCTCCAGCGACGTCACAACAGCAACACAGCACCCCAACCCCATCCTTTTGCGACTATCGCATACTACTCACCCACATGAGGTAGTCAGAGCGCGCCGCGATGACTGAAGTTATGAACCCCGTACCAACGCCCGCGCCTGAACCGAAGCCGATAGAAGCTCAGCAGCCACAATATACATTCAAGTTCAGCGAGTTTCTTCGGCGCGAATATCGCTTCGGCCTCAGTCCCGACCGTCCAGTATGCAAAGCGTATCTTCAAGGCCACTGTCCCGATGGGAACAGGTGTCCAAACAAACACAACGTCTCGTCATCCTACAACAAGTATGCGGATTCGTAATTGAGCATCTATTCACTCGTAGACTAACAACTTCCAGTCTCGTATGCAAACATTGGCTGCGTGGCTTGTGTAAAAAGGGCGAAACATGCGAGTTCCTCCACGAGTACAACCTACGACGAATGCCCGAGTGCTCCTACTACGCTCGAACACAGACGTGCTCTAACGGTGACGACTGTCTCTACCTCCACATCGACCCCGAAGCCAAGCGCCCATCCTGCCCACATTACGATCGAGGCTTCTGTCCACTAGGGCCATACTGCGCACTCAAACACAACAAGAAGGAGAAGCTGTGTCCTTTCTACCTCTGCGGATTCTGTCCCGAAGGAAAGGGCTGCAAGTACGGTGCACACCCACGGTTCCCGACTGAACTCAAGAAGCCGGAGGTGCGCGTAGAGAAAAGCCCTGAGGAGCTTGAGGCAGAGCGGATAGAGCGAGAGCGCGAGATGATGAGGAGAGAAGAGGAAGACCGCGAGCGCGACGAGAGGAACGGCCATCAAGGCGGTCGCGGCTTTAGGGGCAACTGGGATCGCAAGAAGCGCGGAGGCCGGAGGGGCAGAGGTGGCAGAGGACGTGGGGAATACTGATTGGCTATCTGCTGGCTCAATGGAGCCTCGAATGCTACAAAACGCCCTTCGTTCGGGCGGTGGCCGACTATCGCGCCCGGCGCGTATTGGACACAAGCCGGGAAGTTTGAGACGGAAAGGATAGTGATACCCCCCAGGCTTGATTGTGGTATCAAGCGCTGAGCAACAGAGGGCCTAGCTCGGATGGTAGTCAGTGATGCCGGTCTACCATCTGAGTAGGCTATCGAAAAGAAGGTGTAAGTGGACAATCGCGCGATACTAGTCCAGCAGAAAACCACCGTCGGAGCGAGATCTTCGACCCAAAGAAAAGGGTACGGCATACAGTATTACTATTACATTGTTTCAAGTCACTTCTACTTTCGATAGGTACCAAATGATTATTTCATGACCGAGATGACCCTCCAGAAACGATCTCGACAACGCCTCAACGATTACAGCTGCTTCTTGACCGAACCGAGCCATTCTGTTCCTCTCCTGCACCGATGTGCTTGGGCTCCTGTTGTCTGCAGTTTTTAGTGTTACTCACGCTCCTCATTCACTTTGTCTTGACTGGACATCTCTTCTGCACCGTCTAGAACCGCATGACTTTCATCAAGTCATCATGCGACTGCTGGGATGCACGGCGCACACTGGGCATCATGATTTGACCAAGTAGTATTGGTTATGAACAAACAGAAGCGAGCGTTGAGTATCCAATCCGTAGGCGGGATTAGAAAGAGAAGGTCGGCAAGCACAACCGTAGCTTGGATGCGCGCACAGGCGTTTGGTCTGTTTGGTTCATTCTCTAGGCAAAGAGGTAACGGCCCGGTCTGTTGATTCTTTCGTAAACCCCGTGTTGTTGCGCATACTGGGTTTGCAGACGGCGTTAGCCTGTGCTTTGGGGGCCATAGGCGAAATTTCTGGTTGTGAGCCTGTCTTCTCCAACACGTCTGTCGCAAACGTATCATGCTTCATGATTACCCCTGGACAAGAGTGGTATGCAAGCCAAGGTCGAGTCTCCTGGACGCTGCAGGCGGAGGACTCCGAGCACTGGCCTTGTGGCGTCAGGACGATCCAAAGAGAGTACCGTGAGCCTGTGCACCAGCCTCACGGTAAACATTTCCACACAACATGTGGAGATGAAACAACTAGCTGTCCTGACCAATAACTCAGCATGCTTAGCGCAGATCTTTCCAGAACGGCTCACGGCTGTTTGGTGCGTGCGGTGTTGCCTTCACTCGAGTAGTCTCTAACGGCGGCCGTTGAAGAACGTGATACGGAGCTGAGTTCGACAAAACTCGCTGCGGGCCAGATTCTGCTTATGCCTTCAAATACTGTTGACCTTTTGGCTAGACAAAACAGCGACGACATGCGTCTGAATTACAAGTTGAATGCGACTAGGCACCGATGCCGGATACCAACGTGCCGCCCACGGGGGTTGAGGCCGCCCTGTCGGCGGGAGAGTGGCCTCAACACGCACCACTGCTTGGCTCAGCCTCCAACAATCCTACACGCGACTCTGTTTCCATTCTTTTTCCCGTTAACTGCTGGCTTTGTCTCTCCCATTCTCAATCATCTGAGGTACCTGGAGTCTTCATGATCACGAAAACCCATACGCCAAAACCACAATGTGAGTACACGTTCAAGTCGATCACCCACACTCTTCAGCTTGATCACCTCGTTCATTGACAGCTCGTTCAAGACGTAGCTCATACATCTCCAGTGCATGCAGACTAAGACGACCCATCGATTGACGAAACCCGCCCATCGAAAGCGCGAATACTGAGCTCGCTTCAGTCTACTCAACCGCGCCTCTGCCTACCTTCAGGGATTTGCTGCTTTCGACATACGATCAAGCGAGCTTTCCACCAATGGTACTGGAACAAATCAGCATTTTCTCAGCGGTTACCCGCGCGCCTTCTCGCACTGTCGCAACTTGAAGCAACCTCGCAACCATCCAGCAATGCTGTGAAGGCGTGAAGAGATGCATCTGGACGCATCAACCACACACGACACTTAGAGATGCGCATATTTGACATCTTGTCCCAGACACCTGCGAGTCATTATAATTGTGCGCTGTAACAAGACCCCTGACGCGGTCTTCAAATGCCATTGCTAAAGGGTCTCCAGAACCCGACGCATGAGGCTACAACGGGATGGATGCAAGACGACACGAATATACACACATTGAGACGTTTTGGGACATTTGATAGCCTTGTGGCTTCACATGTGGCTTGCTCACAAAAGTAATATCTACGGCTACCCTTCTCCGACCGTATCAAGCCCTTGACGCTAGGTGCATCACACTGCCGAGTGCAAGCGTACCAATTGCAACAGTATACCACCCTCCTGTTCACCCTACATGCGCCCCGCATCGGCGCGTCTGTCCATCGACCGTTCTTTTATTACAAACTGCCCCGAATGCTTATCTCAACCGCACACCTGGGCATCGGTTGGTCGCTAGAGAGAGGGCGTACACTGCGACGCCGAGATGAAAGCTGCGTATGGACGAGTGTATACGCATTTATTGCTGTGATGAAACTGGAGCAGAAAGCATTTGGCTGGCTACGTAGATAGCAGGGAAAGGTGTAAGGCCTAGCATGGTTGCAGCTGATTGCTGCTCATACTCGTCCCGCAGCCAGCTTGCGCATTGTAGCCTCGAATAAACTCGATAGTCCTTGCTGCCTAATGACTACAAATAGTGAGAAGTTCCACCAACAAAGTCTCCAGCAGAGTGTAATGCTGAAGTACTGGGACTACGACGAAGTCCCCGGTGTCATAGGTACCGCTGTTGAATTACTGGTGTAGGGGCTGCGCGCGGTACATAGCACTCATGAGGGTGTTGCAACCAGATGCTGAATGGGCAAGCCAAAACGGGCGTCTTAATGTCGCTTGGTGGTATCGCATCATGCGTGAAGGTGCCAGACTTCGCACCCATATACTAATCCGATTACCATCGCATTTCCTGTGAGCAGCAATCAGTCTTCGACTCCAGCAGTTCATAGATCGACTGGATAATATTTCCTGCAAAGCCAGAATAGTGATAATTTCATCGTGTCGCGCGGATCTTGCCCGTCGTGCCGAAGTCCCTCACCTGGGCAGCCTTGGCACACAGCGCCAGTGCGTTCTGGTCTCCCAGCAGTCCGCCTCTGAACTCTCAGACCCCCATCACCTCCCGTACACCTCTTCTTACTTTCTATCTCTTTTTTTGCTAGGCTTTTTGAACATCATTATCGTACCAAGCACTGCTTCTCGCCACGCTGGCTCAAGCACATACCTCCCCCAGCGTCTGTAATGGTTGGAAAGACTCTTCCATATTTTCGATTAGCACCAAAGCAAAGCAACGAACGACTACTGTGCCGGAAATCTCAGTCTCAGTACGGAACGCTCCCGAGGTCTGTAAGGCTCGAGCTGTCAAGTCTCGGGGCGGGTGAATCCCTCCTTTATACCTAGGTAGGTACCCACCACATTTGTCTCCGTATTGCGCTCCCTTCCTGAAAAAAAGCTGACAGGATCTCAAAAGCCGACTTTGGATCCTTCCAGACTTCCATCCCCACGCACACTAGCAGCGCATGCTCCGCCGAACGTTACGCGACCTTGCCCACGACGCGAAAGCACCTACCTCTTCCGGTACAGCGTGTAATCGACCCAAGAAAACCCCACATACAAATGCCGCGCAAATGATGGTGTACCATGGATGTAGCACTATTTCTAGCTCAGTGGCTAGCTTAGGCGATCAACAGGGGCATGCTGTTCACGAGCACAGTGGCATACTCAGCGTGTGGGGAGTCTATCATACAATAACGGTTCACTCGATGGTTTTGAAAGCTCTACAGGTCTCCTTCACGCGTTTGAAAAGCTGGGCTATCCGCTTTTGAACTTCACTGTAGCAACTCTACAGACTTAGAGGACCAGATCTTACATTTATACGCGTAAGATAGCGGTTCAGGGATGCTGTTGGAGACGGCATCGTGTGAATACAAGCTGGCCGCGAGGGGATCCATGAGATGAGCTACGAAGCGCAGATCGTGGCTTTGCGTTGTCGTTCGTCTTGTTGCCCAAGCCTCGTTGCACGCGTACAAACCTGCACACTTTGCGAATACATGAAGGAGACACCGGTCGCGAAAGCGACCTATAGTACCACCCTTTAAATGCTGTAAACTATTGCTGCCTGAGTGCTACGTACACGATTGACGAGCACTGCTCGAGGTACAGGTTGAGTGTATGAGAAAGAGACTGCAGCGTGTCTCCGTAGATCTTACATCCCCTTTGCCCATGATTGCGGACTTAGAGTTCCTTCTGCCATTTTCATACATGTGTGTCAGGGTGTGTGTATGCGTGTCTGTGTGAGAGTGAATTGGAGGGGAACCACCGATGCGACGCGTTATGAAGCTTCTCTAATGTCGACACAGTTTACTGAGACCGGCGACGTGATCATGGAGCTATTACATGCGCTCCACCGCGTGTGGATGTAGCTTGGCTGTTGGGTTCTGTGCTGTCGCCGCCGTTTCCGTTCCCTCTTTCGTTGTCGCTCTTAGGTGCCTCACTCGCCGGCGGAGTCGGAGTGGTAAATGCCTTCTCTGGTTTGCAGTCAGCTCTATTCGGGCATCGCTCATGGACATAGGAAGCTTACCAATCTGATCGATTAAAGATTTGGAGATCAGAGGCATGTCTCGCAGGGTACGCTCGCCAGCCATGACGCTCCAGCAGCAAGAGAGGACGCGTCTGGTCTCAATCTGGAGGGAACGGAGGAGCTTGTGGTGGAATGACCTTGGTCCAAACAAAACTGCGAGGTAGTTTCTTTGGATAAGTAGAAATATTAGCGCTGTATCATTCCTGAAATTAGGAGTGCTGGTGGGTCTTAAGCGACCTGTGGCTGAGTGGTATCGGAAACGGATGGATGGTCCAGACAAACAGCAGAAGGCAGCCTTGCGAATCAGGACGGTAGCATACCACGCGAGCGCATGACATGACCACGCGAGATAGTTACCCTCCCAGCATTGAAGCTTGCTGCACTTTCCATACGACGAAGCTACGAAGGCATTGTCGAGTTTGCGCAAGATAAAACTCGACCATGATGAGGAACGCGACGACAGGTCGACTTTTAGCAACAGCGAAGACTGAACATAACAGTGTCGCGTCAATGCAACTTTGGGATGTCAGTGTCTGGATCGATGACCGGCCTGATGAACAGTCGCAGGATATATGGCCAGAGACCCAAGCCTTTGTGGGTAAACTGGTGAGAAATTTGGAGACTTTGAAACGATAGCTCATGGTGTTTCGATTGATACAGGGGGTACGATACGTGGTGTTGTGAAGTTCAGATCATTCCGATTCCGTCTTAGTTCGAATAGGCGGTGAACGAAACCAGGCGTGCAGTGCCGTCGCGGTGCAACCAGAACACCACCACCCATCCATCCAGCTACCGTTATTCTAGTTATCTAAATAAAAGACCATCGCCTGGAAGTATCTATTACAATGTCAGTACACGCTGGTAAGAGTGAGATGGTGATGGTGTATCCTTACGCGATCACCATTATGAACGAAGGCGTTGCGCTGGTACCCATGAACTGTGCTGATGCAGCCAGGAGCAGACAAAACAGCGGGATGATCACAATTCTTTGCGACTGTTCACCAACGACGGTGAACGTAGCGATCGGGGCGATCAAGATCAGTATGGCCAACACGTAGACGCATGCGTTAGCAACGCCTTCTACTGTACTCTTGTTGAAGATCCGGCGCCTGCTGTCTTTGCCCTCGACCGGGAACCTTCGTTTGTACATCGGTAGTTTCAAAAAGAGGTCTCTAGGAGGTCCAGAGATGTATCTGACCAAGGGGTCCAGGACCCAATCGCAGATAAATTGCGCCATCGGCGAGAGGTTTTCGTTCTTCACCGTGGCCACATAATACGGTATAGGATCACCGCGCTGGCCATACAACAGTGAAGCCATCTCTCCGTTTGCTGCGCGCATACCAGGCACTTTAACACGATTGCAGGCGCGCCACAAGTCCATGGCTTTCTTCGAGGGTGGCGGAGACGAAGTAAATTTCTCGGAAGTCTCGACAACACGTCCTTAAACCCTATCAGCTATTGAGGCAACTCCAAACTCGCGGGCATACAAACCGAGAAGCAGTAAAGCCTCGATGTAAGGCATCATTACCTCCCTATGGATGGCCTCAGTGGGTGAGGGTTCCCCAGGCTGTGCGCTCTTCTGCAGGTAGCAGTCGACGGCTCTCCTACATCGGCAGACCTCGCTTTCCACGTACGCTCGAACTCTAACAAAATCTTCTGTTACTGTGAGGTAGATTCCAGCTTGCGGAAACTCGGCGATCTTTCCGAAGCTGTCGCGGTGATCGTATAGAGCCTGGATGCGGTCCTTGACCGAAGGTCCACCACCTCCGAGCTCAGAGCAGGCTTGCCTTGACATTACGACGAATTGACTTGACGGGAGAGGTGCAAGATATATTGGAAAAAATGTGAAGGATGTCCTGCTGCCATCCAGCAGCCTTCAGTGGTATAAGTACGATTCGCTGACAGTCGACTTGTCTATCGGATGAGAGATGGCATCGCAACAAGGACTACGGACCTGTCGCCACCCTTCACTCCTCAAGAGCCTCATTCTGAGCTGTCAGGCAGATATGCGACACCAGAATGCCGCGCCGAAGCGCAGAGTATGCATGAGTTGGCCTTCAAGAGATCGAATCATTGCCCCCATGTCTCACCATCCACTACACCGCTTGAGGCCATCTCTGGGACCACATCAGTTGGACGCAAGCAAGTTCTCACCGGAAATGGGACTGTAGACGTCGCAATAGGCTCGACGACGAGCCCAGGGAACGACGCGGTTGCACATGGGTCGAGACAGCCACATGTATGATCCACGCGCGAGCAAGGGCTATAGCAAGCGCTGTATTCCGTTGCCTTGGGAGGCTATGCTGATGCGTTAAAAGAGTCGACCGGGGTCGTGGGATGGTGTGTAGACATGCATGCCGAGGGGACATTCCCTGGAAGTTGAGCATTACACGCTATGATGGCTGGCTCGACCCGTGCCGAGAGCTCTGCGCGGAATGATTTGCAGTCGTAAGGATATCGTCAAAGATTGGAGTCGACGGCTATGGGGAAGCAGCGCTGAAGCTCTTCACTTTAGTGCTCCGGCTAGTTGGCAAGCGAACCTTGGGGCCGAAGACCGCCAAATCTCGACAACCCCGCCGTCGAGAGTCACCATCTACGCTCTCAAACCGGCAAGCTAGAACCGCTGTTACTTCGGGAGCGGCTCACAGAGAGTGCGCGAATGAAAGTAAGGCAACAAGCACAATTCATCCCGGATTGTCGCGCAATAGAGTCCCGAGGTCTTCCAACAGCGACAAAATGGCCCCGGATCGACATTTCCTGTATGCCGCTGGCGCGCTTTCGCGGTATCAGATGGCTCTACCTCGCAGCAGTAAACGCTGTGCGACAATGGCGTTCTATGGATCACGATGCGCTGCGTCTATCAGACCAGTACGCTCATGACATTGCCTTCCTACGAGACGGTGTCCGGGGTTCCACGTCAACTGCACCAAAAGCCATGCGCCTGGCTATTTGCGATGATGTTGCCACCACCACGATGCCAATATTGATGACAAGCGCCCAAGTCTGCAGTACGAACGGATCCTTCGGCCTCGATAGACAGCGAAGACAACCATTACACAATTAGAAGCCGAATGACATCTTGTACCGGCCCTCCTCTACTGGTTATCCATGCCCCTTGGGTATTCGTGTTGTTCAAGCAGGATTGGTGGTTATGGAGGCCTACACCGCCTCTGCGCTGGAGTTTTCAGCCTCGTCGTTGTCATCTCGTTTGCGAATCGAGGCTGATTGAATACCTCGTTCATCACTGCAGTCTTCTCCATTGCTACTGCGGCTATGTGCATGACGCTCGAAATCTTTGTCTCGCAGGAGAGAGCAAGTACGCTCAGACATATCGCATACAGAAGCTGACATCACGCCTGACCTCATGACTTATCCCAGTGGAGCAGAAGGTCGTTGGGCTAAGAATCTGCAACAGTAGGTACTAATTGAATGCAGCGTAGCGGGCGAATACATCATAACACAGTGCATCGTGAAGAAGGTTCATAATCTATAGAGACCGTGGCATCCACCAAGTTGAAGCTGGCTTGTCATAATACCGTCTAATGCTCGACATGAAACAAGTATGTACAATCGCAATAGATCGTCCGTAAGAACAAAAATCGGATAAGAGCGGATGCGATGTCACCGGTGCGACTGTTGGGATCTAATGAGTTTATCATGTCTATCCGAGAGAGCCTCCAAGAACCCAAACCTCGCCATTGGATACCTTGTCGGCGATGCTGGTCACTTCGATGTCAGCAGGTTGAATCTGTAGGCTTGTGTTAGCAAAGAACAAATAGAATTTGGACCAGATTAAGTTAGTCGGTGGGTAAATGCCAGCAAAAATCCAAGAATCGTCAAAAATGACCAAAACATGGGCAAAAAAAGATCCTGGAGTATCTGACTATAGCCAGACGAATGCTGAACAGAGTGGGACTCGAACCCACGCCACTTTCGTGACCAGGAAGTAATGTTAAGAGTAACCTTAACCTGGCGCCATAACCAGCTCCTATAATGTGTTAGATTTGGTCGATTTGAGGGTGTTTGACTAAACTTACGGCCATCTGTCCTTCTCTAGGAGCTGTTGATGGAGATTTGATCAATAGATACAAATATATTGATAGTTGTGTGGGCGTGGGACGAATGGTGGGGCAGTGCCAACCAAAGGGCGGGACTACCGACATAGCGGCATGGCTTACCTTCTTTTGGCCGTCTTTGGACTCCCACCAAATCTCATTGCCGGCAAGCGTCTTGACCTTCTTGCCCTCTTCCCACGGGCTCTCTGGTATGATGTGGCGCTGCACAAAGCGCTCAAGGTTGCCCCGCGCGCGGTCTTGGCCGCTGGTGCCCTCGTACGCGTCCGCGCCAAAACTGTCGTAGTCGTCGGGGTCCTCCCAGGGCTTCCTCTTGAGGTCGCGCATGATGCTGTTGTTCGGTGCCAGCACTGTGGCGTTTTGCGAGGCGTTGTCGAGGCGGCCGGAGACTGCGTCGATGTCACGTGTCAGGCCGCTGAAGATGGCGATGTTCTGCGTCTTGCCGATAACATCGGATATGATGACACCAGTCGTCGCCTGGCCTTCAGGGTTGCTCATGATGTAGTCTCGGAGAGGTGACTGTTCGCTGAGGATGTTGAATGACTGGATGATGCTATCGAAGGGGCGGGCTTGCGCAGATGTGGCAAGGGTCAGGGCGATGGTTGCGAGAGGGTATGCGACGAAAGAGACGGGCTTCATGATCGTTCCAGATGGTGCATTAGGGTGTCGTTACAGGTTCTGGGTGAACGCGGCGTTGAAGATGGGAGCACAGACGTCATGCCGCGGTGAAGCCAAGACCTCGTGACCACGCGACGGGTCCACTGGTGCCTTCCGAGCTTGGGGACCAACTCTTCTTTTCCTCACATGCCTTCACCAACGTGACACCCCGCGCCCTGGAGCGCGTCTAATCCAGTCGCTCCGCAATCTACACATCAGCCATGGAGCTTCAAATACCAACCGTCACTACCGTGAGTACAGCAGTCAAGTATCGCGCTCGTAGCCAGTCGCTAAGTAGCTCAGGACGACCTACGCGCCTTCCATGCGCAACACTTCCCACACGCGCCGCCGCCAGAACACATACTACACGGCTTCGAGCCAGAGGTAGAAGTAGTTGAAGGATACTACAACGAAGCCGATGATGGGCTGGGCTACTACCCCGACGGCACGAAGCGCACCCTGACCGACGAGCAAATCGCCATGTTTCGACACTCTGAAATCCATGCAGTGCTCCGCAAACGGCGAGTACGGAAGGAAAATGGCGAAATCTCTGACGACAACGCTGTCTCTACAAGTCCAGCGCCGGCTGTTCCACCCACGCAAGAAGACCCCTCGCGCACGGCTGATGTCGACAAGACGCTGCCTGATGCGTCTGCAGAACCGAAGAAGCAACAGTGGGCGACCAACAGTGCCACGTCAAAAGCCAAGGCCAAGAGAAAGCGGGATAGATACGCGAAGAGGAGGAAAGAAAGAAGGCTGGAGAGAGGCTTGCCGCGTAGACGGAGCGGGCGCGACGGCGCAGACAGCGGCGATAGTGACGATGGAAGCGACGAATGGGACGCCTGGCACCAGGCCAACGGGCCCGACGTGCAAAAGGACGAGACCCTCGATCTCGACTACTGAATGGACAACAGCGACAACTGCTGGTCAATCATTCAATCGATGCAGTAGCTCATCCACCCCAACTGCTGGCTTGGAACAGATACAACACACTTGACCGGCCTCAAATCGTAAGTACATTTCTTTCTTCACTCTTATATGCAATGATGAAACCCTAGTTATCATCCTTAGGCGTAGCCGGCGACAGGCTTGAGACGAGGGTGAAAGACTGCTTGCGGCCTGATCTCTTGACTCGTCTGGCGCTTTCCAAGACGACTCATAATCTTCTCACTGAGCACCACTTCTCTCCGTAACCACACAGCATACTGTCTGTATCATTGTACTGACTGTTACCAGGACCAGGGTTAAGAAGTTGAAGCGAAGACATGTACCGAAGGCGGGAAAGAGACGCACAGCTGATCAGCAGCTGTGATCGCGCCGAGACATCTCTAGCCGCTTCCTTAGGCTACAGCCACAACACGTAGAATCTATAAGAGTCGGGAGAATTGATTGCATTCCAGCAATCATTTAGGTATACCGTTGTGAGAACAAATTCCTCATTGAAGTCATGAAAGCAGCGTCTTCAATCTATCTTCCTGGTGCACTGAGACCTTATCCAGAATAGCACTAATATCGAAGGCAAAAAACCTCGATATCCAGCAAAAACTTTTGATAAGTAGCTAAATGGGAGGTCGCCGCAACGCTGTCAAGTGTCGCCATTTTATACGTGAGTGCTTCTGCCGTGTTGGACTTGAGTTGTTCGGCGAATGAACCGTCTCCAACCCGTCGAATGAGATAGCCTAAAAATCTCATTATCAAGTGATTCGAACGACTGCAGGATCGACTATAGCTTCATTAGCATGGTTCTATGCGGACAGCTTCATATCTGGTCGACTTACAAGTTTCAACGACCAGACCATGGTCGATTGGTCTGGTGTACCTTTACTTCGACCGACATTTCTCGGATGCTTGGTTCGAGGTACTCGTGTACAGCCTCCTCCGTTTTCTCGCGGGTCATAATTGGATCTTGGGCCGAGTATACTTCAACTCGCAGCTCTTGCAACGCGGGGAGCGAGTCAGCAAGTATAAACTTGTTGCGCACAAAGAAGAACTCTGTGAGCTCTATGACGCTTTCGGGCGAAACGATGTCGAATTGTAGTATCGTGATTTGTTTGCGCTGCCGTAGCTTGAATCTTCCGAAGGATCTCTTTGCCCGCTGGACAGAAGATATGGAGAATACCGTGAGAGCCAACGGCATGATTGCGGTTTCGGAGTAGATCTGACGACAGGTTCTCAGAAGAGCAGTGGCGTTCTTCGGCTCTGCTAGTGAAGGATAGAACTTCCCTCTCGCATCTGTCTTATATAATTTCCCTCCCAATGCAAGCTTCCAGATTGTATTGCGGATTTCAGCAGGCATACGAAGCAGCGGAGAACTCTCATTTTGTTTGACGCTGACAGACTGTTAGCTATTGCTCTTACAGAAAGACTGGTTACACTCACAGCTCTTTTTCATCACCTTTGGGCGTGACATTTAGTAAGCCATTTCGAAACTTGTGGTATCCGCGCGCTGGTCGCTTGATGACTTTGTTTGCGGTCTTTTTGGTGACAGGGGCCTTCGGGGCTTTGTCGCCGGCGACGGTCTTGCGGGGCGCCATTGATGGTTCAGGTCGTTGGAATTACTGAGGTTGTTCCAGCAATGCGCGGTGTTCTGGGTTGGGGTACAATCAAGAGATTGATTGACCTTTGAGGTAAAAGCGACGAAAGACCTGGCAGCGGAGGACTACTACGAAGGCAACAGCGTAAGACTAGCGTGTGACCGTGCGTTGAGCGAATCGGCAAGCACGTGGCAGTGATCAGAGATTGGCGAGGGGAGGAACGATGTTGATGGTGATACGAATCACTGGGTATGGGTTGCTACCTAATTCACGCCGCATCGTCGCTCACCTCACGCGACATGTGTGAGCGAGCGCCGTTACTGTTGGAGACGAGGATGGTTAGTGGACTTTACCATCTACTTCGTGCTGCTACTTGACATTATATCTCGTCTCACCCACCTTCGCCTCCTACATCACGCTCGTCTCAGGTACTTCATCTCTTCTGACTCACCTAGTAAGCCCGACCTGCGCCTTTACCTGACCGCTAGGCCCGACAGTCCCACAAGTAGAACTCGACTCTACTCTTTTCCTTACACATCTACTCTACACTTTCCAAATCATCGACAACCTCGTTATGGCATCCCGAATGCCTAACCAGACTGCGACCGTCGCCAAGAGCATGAAGGCTTCCACTGGTGAAGGAGTAGCCAAGCGCAGTCACAAGAAGCTTCGCTTTCATGCAAACGGCCTGCTCAATGTTGAGCAAAAGACGGGGAAGTACCTCAAGATGTCAGTATTTCCATCGACTTGGGTTCAAGTGGTTCACTGACTTGAACACAGCGCGAGACAGAACCAGCGGAACTCCCCATTGTTGCGGTTGCCAGCAGAGATTCGCCACTTGATCTTCGGATACGCACTTGGTGGCAAGACATTCCACATCGATTACAACGAATATCAAGGCATCGCAAAGAATATGACGGTCTCAAAGAACACCCTTGCTCTGCTCGCTGTCTGCCGACAAGTCTTTGCTGAAACCGCTTTGCTACCCTTCAGCTCGAACACATCCTCAGCTATACATCCCCAAGTGTTCAATATGTGGATCGAATACTTTCCCTCGGTTTTTGCTGAAGCTGTCACTTCGGTACGCCTCTATCCCTGCGTAGCGTCCTCTCCTCCGGAGCAATGGCTCGACCTTCACGACGGCATACCAGGTATGTGGGATATCATGGTCGACCACGGAGACAAGCGACTGTCTTCAAATTTGACCTCTCTCAAGAACGTACAGCTTGTTGTGGGCATAGTGATAAGAGATTTCACGCAAGATGGCAAGAAGCTGCAAGAACGCGGTTGGCAGTTCATGAAAGGTCTGTATGAGACAGAGAACAGCGAGATCAAATTCGTCAGGAGTGAGAGACAGCCCTTGTACTTCTAAGGGTTGAGGTGGTTGCTATTTTTCTTCTCCTCTGGCAAAAGTACACTGAAAGTGGTCTGGTTTCATTGCGAACGTGCGAGTCAAATACCCCATCTTACCCACAAAACTCTTTTCATTTCGTATTTCCTTTCACTAGCAGTATAGATCTATCATATCCCAGAGTGGGCGATCTTTCACCCTAAGCAGCCCTTTGCTATGATATAAAAGAATATCTTTGGCTTGATTGTTTTCTCTCCACCGCCCTACCAACGCATCCATTATACTTTGAACTCAACATGTCGGCCGCTCAAACTACTCCTCAGATCGACACACCTAACGACAAGCCTCGCCGAGGAAAGCGCGGCTACAGAAAATCCAGAGACGGCCTACTCAATGTCAAACCCATCGGTAGCGAGATTGCTATGTAAGTTCAGTTCCATCACGTCAAAATTTGCAATACTAATGCCAGCGTAGCGTACAGCGAAACGCCGAAGAATCGCCCCTCTTACGACTTCCTGCCGAAATCCGCTCCATAATCTGGAAGCTCGCTATTGGAAACCCTATCATCCGCCCAGCATGGGGTGGACCTCTTAAGCCACTCAGACATAGATCCGTGTTTGAGGAGCGTGCGTCTGAATTCCCCGCACCGAGGCACCGCTTCGCCCTCCTTCGTGTCTGCCGCCAGATCTACTCGGAAGCTGCTGCGTATTCTCGCCATATCAGCGTGTTTCGCTTCTATAACTTCGGCAGTCTACAATATTGGCTCAACCATGCCACAAGTGCTCAGCGAAAGGCTGTCCAGAAGGTACAGTTTGGCCGCTATGAGTACATATTACGAAGGTGGATGTCGAGAAATTTTGCCAAAGAATTGAAGAAATTGCCGAGTTTGACTCAGGTTGAGATATCGTACTATGGGTACAATGCTGAAGTAACTAAGGAGTTACTAGCTGGGTTGGACAAGATGAAGGGGAAACTCGATAAAACCATGAACGTGAAGCTGGAATACCAAGCTCGGCAAGGTAGTCATGATTGGATTTGGACTTTCTTGCATGGAGATGACTTCAACGTGCAATGAGGAGATAGAATTTTGCTGTAATTACCTATAATCGAATATTGGATACGTGGTGTCGACGCGCATGTCATTGACGTCTCGAAGCCCAGTCCATCTTGAACATCTTTCACATTTGCCAGATTTCTGACACGCGTTGACGAATGTAGTCTTGCGACTGTACCCAACATTGCCGATGAATCTCCGCTTTACGAACGAAGCTACCGTATTGCCCCGAGGCGGAGGCCCAGATGGCACTTTCCCCGTCCTCATGCCTAAGGGTGTCGGGATCGTCTGGTCGGTATACCACCTACACCGTATTGAGTCCCTCTATGGTCCAGACGCAAAAGTGTTCCGACCAGAAAGGTGGGACAGTGGCGAGTTGATTAAGAAGGCTCGTCCAGGCGCTGGATTCGTCGACTTCAATGGCGGCCCAAGACTTTGTCTAGGTAGTAAGCGAATCACCGTGTGTTTCCGAGTCGCGAAGTGCTGATTCCTGATAGAGGATTACGCGTTGATGGAAGCTAGCTATGCTGTGATTCGGATACTTCAGGTCTTTCCAAACATCCGGATTGCCTCTGGGGTTCCGAACGAGCCTGTTGGAGCGGAAAGGCAGACATACACTATTGGCATATACCCGATGGATGGTGTGCACGTGAATTTGGATTGATGCAAGCGGTGTTCTGGGTGTTCTTGGCGGTTGTAACAGGGTTTACGCAAAGAAAGTGGGACTCGCTTACTGGCCATGCGGCGAGGAAGGGGCGCGCGGAAGGCGACCGTGGTACGCTCGGCTCACATGTCACTCTTGTGGGAATGGGTTCTGGCGATCTTAGCCCGCTTGAAGCTTGCGAAGCGTCCAGCAGCTCGTGAAAGGAGTCGTAGTCGTTTGTTGTAGTACCTGCGGGCTTGGATGACGCGTTACTTTTGTACCTGTATATGATTGGTATTTCTCAACTCGAACCTTGTCAACGGTGGAAAAAAAGGTTTTGCCCCTCTCTATGGCATGATTCGTGGGATTCGCGGGTATCTTGTCGCACAGATAAGGACATTCGTGCAGCTCGTGGCTGTCATGCATGCAGCCACCACCCCGAATGGATATCTTTCCGCCTCGCCACATTCTCAGCCTTGCATGCTTACCATGAAAGATATAGCCGCCATTGAACCTCTGGTCTTTCTTGGGATCGTTTGCGAAAACCAACAGCCTCGCAACTGACGCGTAGCGACGAAACGCCGTTTGTGTATAGATCGAGGATATGGCTCCAAAGGCCCCGGCAAAGAGCTTTTCCAGCAGGATGCGCGAATGCAAAGCGATAATGGTAGCCTTGAAGTAATAACCTAGCGGCTACCTCTAGATCAAACTGACAATGCCATCAGAGAAAGACTCGTGGTAGTCGCCAAGAATATATACGCCAAGATTAGACACCGTCCAGCTGTGGCAACCCGGCCGGGCTTGAAGTTCGCCGACTATTGGATGCTAGCCATTCGTATGTCTGCCATCGGAATTGTAGTCACCGGAATCTCGCTCGGAGCGATGCGCACATACATCTCCATAGGCCTAAGCCGTGTTTTCGGTGAAGAAGTAGATGCGGATCTCAAGCTAGCCTTTCTTGGTTTCTTCAACAAAAGCCTCGATGTCCTCTTGGTGAGCTCTTTGGAATATATGGCTTCATTCTTTATCACAGTCTGGATGGCTCAGACGCCTGTAATGGGTGATAGGCGTGGTGTGAAGTACAGCGACTTTGGTCTGAGAGAGGAGTTGACAAAGCCGTGGATGACTGTCAGCAGCTTTGTCACAAGGTGGCGAAGGTCTAGCTTGAGCTGGAAGAGCGTTGCCCGCTGTTTGCTTTGTCTTTGCGTATCTGTCTCGGTTATGTTGCAAGGCTTGGCCGTGAATACTGTGGCGATACCGAAGAAGCGTTGGTATCCTAACTACCAGAACGGTTGGAAAACGACGGCACATGATCGAGCGACAATGAGAATCGAGTATCCTAAAGTATCACTCCTCGGCGTGGACTGGCTAAACATCCTTGGTGTCGGCCAATCCAATATTGGAGGGGAAGGCTACCCACCATGGGACTGGGCGCTCGGCATGTCCGCTTCTCTCGCGTTCACCGGCTTAACGCATGTTGTGTCCACGGTAAAGGAAACGCAGAAAGGCTGGAGGCATGTGTATAATTACCGGCTGGACGGAGATTCATGGAAGCGCTGGACTACACTCAATACCGATTTCGGCATATCAAATGGGTCAGTCGAGACGGCCTCCGCAGACGATGGGCAAGTAACCAGTGTCTACGACTGGCTCAAGAACACGGACCATCAGCCAACATCTTCATCGATCGGTTGGACCGGTAACCTGACGCTCGTACTGCCAGTACTGAACACTGTCTGTTCGCCAATGGATTCGTTGAGCCCGGAGGCGTCAATCGTTGTCCGGCCGCCAGCTAGAAACGGATCGTCGGAAGCGGTAATCACGACCGATTTCGGACCAGTCCCATCACTAGGCTTTGCCGGTGCCACTTGTTCCAGCTTGTTCCGACATGGATTATACGCAGTCAATGTGTGGATCGTGGATAGGGAAAGTCCCGACCTGAGCTTTAACCACTACGGCGCTGAATTGAACCAGAAGATTGTTTACGACCGCACAACTGCAAGCGACTTTGATGTTGCCAATGGAGTAGGTATGCAGGCACGGGACGTCATGCCGAGGCTTGAGCTATTGGTTCCATCGACAAGATTACTGCCGCAATTCCTATTGATGAGTCGCAATCTACAGGCAATCGATCCACCTGTCAACACCGACGCCATGGGCCTGTCTATCGTCATAGGGATCTTATTCCAGAACATCCTCAGCATGAGCAATAAGTACTGGTCGCCTCTTCCGTCATCTCTGCCTTCCAAATCGGAAGATAAGATTGTATCCTATCCCATTCAATGGCAATTGTACGGGTCCAGTCCGCGTCTAGGCTGGGAGTGGGTTGCCGTTGCCGTCCTCGCGATTGTGCTGTTGTCGTCTTGCTTTGGCATATATCAAACACTGCGGTACTGGATGGCACCGGGTCCATGGGTACAGCTTGATGGTATGATGATGATTGCGCAGCGAAGCCCGGAGCTTGAGGGCATCGGAGATGAAGGAACGGCGCGGGAGAGGTTATACTCAGTAGAAGAGAATAGGAGTGGGGTATTGATACTCAAGAGTAGAGCAGGGTAGTATATAGCCACCCTGAGTAGTTATACAAGGCGAAATCGCCGTTCAATGATAGCCCTCTATTCAAAGAGACAGAAAGCTTCTCAGACACCATACCTGAACTCGCGCACCTTCTTCTGGTAGTAGTAAGTCGCCAGCGCACCAGTCGCGCCCAGAGCGATCGGTACAGGCGCGCGTCCGCCGGTCTTCATAATGCGCGGTATCGCAGAGCCTATCAACAAGATGCTGTTACCAAGCGCAAGTTCAGTGCCGTAATCCTGATTTTGCTTGATACGGTAGCCTTGGATCGCAGGTTAGCTGAAGCGCCCACAAGCAGCTGTATACGTTCAATACAGCCAGAACCACGTCCTATGGGCACAACAGCTTACCAGCAAGAGCGTAGGAAGCACCCAATCCGATTCCAGCGACAAGGCTTGGTGTTGAGCGTGTTCGGAGATAGCCAGCAGTTCCTCCGACGGCCACTGCACATCATTTCTCAGTCAGCTCTCATACACCCAGACACGCAGATGGCGTCGTGACACTTACACAAGCCTGCCAATGTGAAAGACGGATGCTCGGCCATTGTTTCTTTACGTTGGTCTGATGAAAAGCGATGCTTGTGCGTGATGGTGTGCTGATGCGGTGCCAAAGGATGAGGTGATTGGGAAGCTACCCAGGGCCAGCACGGACGTGCCAAGACACCATGACACCATTACTCGGAAGTGGGCAAGAGCAAAAGATGCAACTAGGATGAGAATGACAACGTATTAAGTTCGTTACTATGTGTATGGGTATCTGGTGAGCGATCTAACGATAGAAAAAGGCGAGCCAAAGAGAGCATGAGCTGCGCTGCGATGAATGAAAACCCTGCCACTCTTCCTTACCAAAACGCCGAAAAGCAAGATCCTTTTCCAAGAAAAACATCGCTCGATAATCGTCAGTTTGTTGCGCAACAAAATTATCTTGATCTCGTCACTGGTCCTCCCACGACAACCTGGAACATCTTCAGGTCACGATAGAATGGCTCACGCTGTACCTCGTGCTGGGCGGCGCAAAAGCCGAATAGCCGGGCGGCATCTCTTCTCGTGTACCAACACTCGCGCTGCGAGCCGTCTCAGGGCTTGGAGGCGCAACACTGCGTGGAGCAAAGACATCAGAGGCAGCTCTGAATGCCGTCTCCTCGACACTCCTCGCCCTAGCATTCTCAATACCAGTATCACTGCCTTCGGCGCAGATCTGTATCGGGACCTTCAGATGTATACTGGAGCTTCCGTGGGCGGAGAACTGCAGCGCGAGGGTATATGTTCGTGAGATGAGGCAGGAATGGAATGTCGGTATGAAGTTTTGTGTCATAGGAAGGGTGATTGGCACCAAGATCTGCGCTGTGTAGAAGGCACCTTGCTTGTATTCCTTGGATGCAGGGAGGATGCCAATCGCAAAGGCCTTCTCCGCTTCGCTCAGAGTTGAGCAATCGCTAATACCAGAGTCGCGTCGAACTAGGCTTTCTGGACTAGGGTTTTGTGCCGCATCGTGCTTTTCCCACTGGGCGGAGGCGATGCAAAGATTGGACAGCGGCACGTATTCGGAGTACAGGCCTTGCGACAGATCGAACCCGAGCGTAGACCGCGTTGGTAGATTCTGTCTAGGAGCTGAGGCGTAGTAGGTCACGACCTTCATCTTTGTTCCTAATGAACCGAGTTTCGGTGGTGCGCTGGTCTCCTCTGTGGGATCAAACCGGAGAACTAACTTGGCCATAGTCGTGATTGTTCTGCCCTCTGTTGATCTTGCGCCCGGAATGACAAGAGGTGGCGGCTGAATAGTCTTCGCAGACAACGTCCCGAGCTTTCCTTTGAACAAACCCTTCTTGACTGTCTTTTCCTGTCGCGATCGGTACTCGTCGTTGTGGTCAATGTTCAGCGGGGGCTGCTCTGCAAAGGCTGGCTTCACGCGCACTTTTTTCAGCTTATCAGCAAGCACCGAGATGCCTTCTGATCCGCGAGTGTGCGCAATTTTGACTTGGATTCCGTAGGTGATCTTTGACATTTCCGGCGCAAGGTCATCAAGCAGTGTACTGCCAAAACCAGCAAGATCGGGATCGCCAATGCTGGGTGGTAGTGAGAGATGTACGTCGCGTATGTGATCCGAGACTACTGGATGCGAGCAGGCTTTTGGTAGTAGTTGCGAAGGGATGGTAAATGTGAAGGGAAACTTGTAGGGTCTTCCAGCTTCAAAAATTCTTGGGGAGGGGAAGTTTGATTGGTCTATTGGCTGTCTAAGAGTCAAAAACCGGTGCTTTGCCTCTGTTCGTCCTGTCATTGTTGGCGTAGTCGTCATCCTATCCACATATACCTGGCTTGTACCTGTGTTATGTCAGATACGATAATTGCGAAGTTCGTGTGTGATCTGAGCTTACCAGTGAATGCGATGTCGATGTCCTCAAAACGAGTGTCGTGCGGTGCAGTGATGGTGACTGTTCCCTCGATTGTATCCATGGAAGAATAGCTGGTGATGAACTTGTGGCAGTGGCCATTGCTGTCGTTGAGATCGATCACGATGGTAGGCTGGCCATGATGCGAGATGTTGCGGACCTTATAGCCGATTTGATTGCCCAGCGCCTGCATCCTGTCTGGTGGCGCAAACACTGATGTGTTCGATGAAGAAGACATGTCGATGCTGTCGCGTGCCTTAAGGTAGGCTTGCTAGTTGCAATAGCCAAGGCAAGGTCGCACCAGAAAGCGGGGAACAATCCTGCTCAGATAAGACGTCTCGAATGCGGAGAAGCTGAGAGCTGGGCAGCTGGGGTAGTGCGAATAGGCAGAGATCAGACTAGTAGGTGGCGAGTGAAGATAAGACGTCTGCTCCAGGACTGCACCACAAACAAGTGGGCCTTAAGGTTGTCTTATACATGGCACTCAGGCACGCCCTGGGTTGAGTCATTTGCAAGCGGCACAAAACTAGGGCTGGTAGGTGATGAGAAGGTTGCATGCTGCAGATGGATGATGCGCTGAGCGATGGCTTGCTTTGCCGTCGGATACGCGGGGGAGTCATCCTGCATCCATCACAAACCACGCCCTTGACTCCAATAGCGTCGTGCGCTAAGCCCATACAGGTGCCTGTCTCTACATTTCCGCAAAGCTGAGTGCAGGACGACATCAAGATGTCTCCACAAGTCAAACGGTCTCGAATGTGCTTTTCTCAATTCCGTGATGTTGCCCGTCGCGATCGTGCTAGCTTGCGGCGCACCCACCAACCATAGCGGTACTCTGGCGGTCAGTTATGTGCCTCAAACCAGCCCTACAGGTTCTCATGCCACAAAAGTTGAACAAGCGCGACACGTTCCTGACTACTCGCGCTGAGAGTACACGACGGGTGGATACCTTTTGTCATAGGCTTCATTGCAAATTTTCAACGTTATGCCGTTAAGTGGTAGAGTCAATAAACGTCGCGTTTCAACCTCATCCAACAATCGGGGCTCTCCGAAGTTGCGTTTGTTAGCAAATTTTCCCTTTGCTTGCAGCTAAAAAACTTCTAGAAAAGGGGCGGCGCCTGATGGACCATCATACCCTTGTGGTAGTAGATACAGTAGTACATGGTTGACTGTTGGCGGCTTAATTAGGTATGCATATCGGCGTCGCGGACGTATGAAACTTGCATGTAGGGCGCACGCGCACGCGTTGGAGAAGGGCGCGCTGGTGATTAATCAGCGCCCTTGTCTTGCTCCTGGCCATTCAGGACGGGCCGATGGCGGTAGCGGCTTACTTTGCTGTGAGATGCACGGCATAGCAGCTGAACTCCGATGGCATGCTATTCCGAAGCATGCAAGTTTTCCACCGTATCGCATTCCTGGCGGAAACGTATCCTGTGTCCGTTGGAAAAGCCGTGAGCGTGACTGTCGTTGCCTCAGCTACTGCAGGTTCTCCGGTGATAGGAGTACCTGATGACAAAACAAATTCCACCAACAGATTGATGGTAAGCAACGGCAGAGGTAAATGCGGTGTCGGAGGTTTGGCGACAATTGGGTGATGCTCTGTTGTACATGCGATGCAGGTGGTGTTGCGGGATGATCCAGGGCACGGGCTGGGATGACGGAGGAACCTTCCGCGAACGTCATCTCGCCATCAGGAGCTCCGCGCTCAGCTATCGCAGCACCAGTGCAACTTCTCAACTCAAAAGACACGACGCGGGTCAATTCCGCACGCGACGAAGAAGAACGCGCTCACCCTACGGCGTAGAATGACGATTGCACCTCACCCCTCACCCATTGCCTTGCGTCTTCACCTACCACCGTGACGGCGAACAAAACCCTGGAACCATAGACACTATCACCTTGTACAACGGAAAAGCTGAACAGGTTTGCAGCCTACATTAGGATAAAATTATGCAAATTAGGTGATCTAACGTCAACGTAGGCTCCGGGTGTTCAGTATGGCCGAAATCCCTACTCCTCCAGCGTCGTCCGCGCCGTCACAGCACGCGTCGCCCCTCCCACAATCACGCAAACACCCACTCAAGCCCGGCGGCCCAAGGGAATCTGATCTGATACGCTACCTCGACCATGGCGTCAACAGCATCCAGAAGCGAGTGGACAACCGTATGACGAACCGAAAGCTTAAGCCAGCGCCGGGCGAGGAGGAAGGATACAAGGCGTTCTGGGAAGTCGCAAAAGACCTCGATGGCCTGGTAGATGTTGTCTGGGTGTCTGGATCACCGAACCTCCAGATACCCTATCTGCTCAACCTCGCCGTCCTCACCGCCGACTTTCTCCCACTATTCGATTCCTCAACGCGTTCCGCTCAGGCTACTTTCCGTCTTCTCTCGAAACTCGACTACGCCTTCTCCTCTTTACTTACCGGGCACGATACTGCGACCGGAGAGTTCTTACCTGGGTTTGAGAATGGTCGTACAGTCACCACAACGGACAAGGTTCGCTTGAAGGGCGTTGTAGACCGGACTAGGCTCACGGTCACCCGTGTAATGAGCGGAGACAGCGTGGTCGGTGACGAGGGCGATGTAGGTGAGGCTATGGACACGGATACAGAAGGAGAGGCAGAGGCACAGGCAGAGGCAGGGGGACGTCAAGGCACTGTGACTTTTGAAGGCTTCGAGGATAATGACGACGATGAGGAAGATGAGGACTGGGAAGAGCGCGGTGTTGCGAGTGTGTACGAAAAGACTATAGGCGAGTTAGGCGATGTCCTAGGCGGTCCACCGATTGGCATCATTACCGACGACTGGGGCGTCAACGGCAACGAGCAGCAAAGAAGCGGCGGAGGCTTCGTTGAGTCCGGGGGTGAAGTCGAGCTCTGATGCATGGTATCGGCTGCCGTCAGCTGCGCACCCTTTTGAGGCGAAATTATACGCAAACTAGGCGTTCTTTGTAAGTATCTCCTCGTGCGCATAGGACTCATTACGACTGGGATGGTTAACTCAGTCTTCTCTCTACATGGTCTACCGGCGCGTCGGGGTTTCTCAAAGCTGCTTGATTTGCATCTCCATCACTTATATTCATCGCGTGTATATTCTCATAGCCAAATCCACTTTCATGGCACCTGGGTACATTTAAGATTGCCATACGTCAGGTGGGATGTGCATTGACGCAAGTCTGGCCACGGCGGCGAGGACGAGTGCGCGGAAAGAGCACTGGAGGTACCTGCCGGAAACGGAAGCCCACGATATACGTCACGCGATTTCAGCAGCGCTCGGTCACCGCAACGCGTCCCCCATACACCCCCACCATGCTCGACACGCTCTAGACGGCCTTACCGCACCCAACCGACTCGAGAATACCCAATCGCCGGGCAGTGCGGCATTGCCTCTTGCGACGGCCATGTCGTAATACGTGTATATTCTTTCACCTGCAAATATGCCTACCTACTTCGCGCGTGGCGTCTCGGTGCGCCTGGGCGCGATTCCGCTCGGTGATACGACTACAGCAAAGATCATACTGAGAAAGGGGGAGGCAGCCAAGCAGCAGTCTGCATTAGCTGAAAAGAGGCTGTTGGGGAGCAAGTTGTTGAAAGAAGAGCAGGTGCCTTTCCCCGGTGATGACGCCGCCTTCCAGCTCAACTGGCTCGCAAAAGCACCTTTTATGCAGACCCGGGTCGGGAGTGACATATACGAAGAGGAAGCTCCTGGGGACGCACAGGGTGCGCCGAAGGGTGCGTACCTTCTGCCTAATACTAATAGCACCACCGCGGCTAACGATAGCTTCTCAGATGTCTCGCAGCGCACACTGAAAGCACTTACCCTCCACGTCAACCTCTCCGACCAGACCTATGTCTCCGGCCTCTACAACCAGAGAACATCGCTCAAGATCGAAGTCTTCTTCAATGGAACACTCGCCGCATGTTTGGCCATGCCCAACTACGACGGCAAATCTGGCTCGAAAGACCATCACCAGGTCTTCGCGGGCACTAGAGTCGACTTTCTCGCTGAGCGGCCATGGATCATCCTACCACCCGGAGTCGCCGCAGATGGCAGTACTGCGAAGAACAACACACCACCTTCGGTAGAACAGCGATGGCAACACATTGGCCAGGCGCTCCAAGCTGAAGCACGCGAGCGGGGTACCGACGAACAAGGCAACATTCCTCCTACTGCCGAGTTCCTCCATGCGCTTGCGACAACGCAGATGCCGGAGCAGGTATACACTGTGCAGAGGCCAGGTGGGAAGACTTTCGGGGTCATCGACGTAGTCATCACATCTGGAGAGGGTAGGAAGCTCACTAGCGGCGTGGGCTATTTAAAGGCACCGAAGCGCATGATCGACGAGAGTTACCCGTTCGTGCTCGGAGCCGACGGCAGTACTATGCATCTACGTGTCGATGCGCCTGGTAAGAGAGAGAGTGACGCGGAACCTCAAGATACCATGGAGCCGACCTCAGAGGTCATCGACGTGGATGCAGAAGGAGACAGCGATCCAGAGTATGGGTCTCATACAAAGAGACAGGCTCTCCGGTCTGGAGTGCAGTCGAAACAGGATATGTCACCTGTCTTGCCATCAGCTCTAACCGTGGAACCCTTGACGCTGTCAAGTCCACCACTCGCCGGTGTCGGATCAAGCATTCCAGCACTGATAGCACCAAACATTACAGATGCAAGAATTACGTATTCACCAGTTCGAAGAAGTGCAGATACCTCCAACATACCGCGTGCACCGGAGACTGGACGAGCGCATACGCACGATGCAGTACGCATTCCAGAAGCGGAGCTCACGTCGCGTGCAGGGTTCACTCCGAAGATGATAAATTCAGATCTGACCCCAAACTCGCAAACGACTCACATGCTCCCATCACCATATACCTTTCAATTCTCGGATCCAACACTGGGAGGAGTCGCACCCAGTGATCTCATGCGTCAGATACCGGGCGACAACGCCGGCCTGACGTCTAGTCCGCTCGATCGCTTTCCCACGGCTTTTCAGGGCCCAGGTTACCAGTACGCATCACCTTTTCCTACACATTTACCAGGGCTCAGGCAAGCACCCTCAAGTCATAGGCCGCATGCGGGTTCTCTGCCTGGAGAACCACGTGGTGGCTTACCCGAAAGCCAATACACGCGTCGAGACTACACCATGTCCGGTATGGGGCCCAACTTCTGCGGAGCTCCCGAGAGCTACAAGCCAAACATGTTACCACAAGTCGCAAACCTCCATGGATATCAGGAATCTCGGCCACCACACCTGTCATTTCCGCCGTTTGATCGCAGACTGTCCCTGCCGTTACCGCCAGCAGGTTTGTACTCAGTACCTACAAAGCCAAAACGAAGTGTCTCTCCGAAGAAAGCATCTCCTCCAAAACAGTCGATGAAGACAAATTCCAACATCGTGGTCAGACGCTTGGTAGTCTATGGGCAAGATAGATCAATTATAGTGGATCATAGGTGGGAGCCTGAACTGCGTTTAGACTTGGCTTCCAATCGCCCCGTCCAGAATCCGACTCGACAGGATATCGTCCCAGGAGATCGTGAACAGAAGAGATCTATTGATTCAGAGAAGGCAAGCACCGAATTTCGCGGGTCAAGAAAAAGTACGGTCCGGATGGGAACGCCGCCGCCTACATCGCCATTAGAGCACGCGAAGACTGACCTGCCCCTCGCTATCGACAATCCACAAGAGACCAGCGCTTTCCAACCGAATGTTGTGTTTAAACAACCCGCATCTACTGTCAAGAACTCCATCCTAACGGGTGAACGACCTGAAGTAGAGGAGGTCAAGCTGCATGGTGACCAGCCGGATGCTGACTCAAGCAACCAGAGTATACATGCAACCGAATCAAGACTCTCGCGTCGTACAACTTCTAGCAACAACATTCTTGGTATACAAGGCCCAAAGGCAAATCCATTCTGGTTCGAGGATCCAGAAGAGATACTTCGTGAAGCATCTGCGCGACTACGTCGATCTCGCTCTTTCGCCAAACCGAGAAACACGCCGGATGCAGCACCATCGTCCAAGATCGCAGTACCGGTCGTCGAGAACTCTAAGATCTGGGACACCGCTACATCTTCCCCTCTATCCAGCCTACATACAACCCCTGAGCCTGATATGGAGCCCATTTCATACACCCGGTCACCTCAAGTACATATTGGTTCGTCTCCTGCTCCTATCCCGCAAGCAGATGGCTCACCGGAACGCAAAACCTTGCGCGGATCACGTCGCGGCAACGAAACCCCGTCCCCAGTGAAGCTCACTTCAACTCTCACGACACCTCAACTTGCGCGCCACGAACCCTCTACACCTCAATCCTCGGCTACGAAGAAACGTAAGAACCTCCACCGCACCTTACCGAAGGAGCCTCGCAGTCCCACACGTCTGAAGACGAACAACAACCCACCGCTGAACCGAGATTGTGTCATCGCGTACGCAGAGAGCAAGGACAAGAAGAACAAACAGGGCATTCTAAGGCAGGTGAAGAGTGAGAGGCAGGGAGTGTTCAGTGAGAACGATGTCGTTTTTGCGGCTAGGTTCTTCGTGGAGGATTGAAAATATGCTAAGTGGCCTGTGGACGATGAAGTAGAAGCATGCATGAGACATGCAGAGGATGTATGTAAAAACTGTACGCTCACGATGTACGAGCCTCGATGTTCTTCGATGCATCGAGCGCAATGAGAGGTCCTGTAATTTACATCTTGTACAAAAGTGTCTGTTGATCCTAATCGAGGGATAACCAACGCGTGTAGAACAGCGATGTAAACCTGCACCATGACAGACATTCGCCGCGCTTAGAAAGTGGCAGGTTCTGAGATGGCGTCATCGTCATCGTGTAGTCACGTGTCGCGCGTTTCCAGTCTAGCCCGGGCACGGCCCCAGAACGCGGATCGGTTCACGCGTGTGCGAGCGCGAACATGACCACGATGAACGCCTGGCAACCTCCGACAGATCCGGGCTCCATGCACGGAAGCTATCGCAACTCAGCGAACCTGTACATTCACTCTAGCACGACAGATGAGAACGTCTGCGCGCGCTCCAATAGGCACGCCTGGAATGCTAGAACGAACCATGGCTCGCCCTCTGAGTCAACTGCGCCCGGCTAATATCTAGCAACTGTATCGCATCTGTTGAAGAGTACAACGTAAACTTTGCAGATACTCTAATAGCAATCTAGACCACCTATTCTCCTCGCAGAGCTGCCACCATGGCGCAAGCAGAGAACGAACACGCGAGCGATAACCCTCGAGACGGCTTCCAAACGAGTTCGGCGCGCGCATTGGGCGACAACCCCATAGATCTCCACGTTATCGGTCGCGGCACATGCGGCACCATCTATACCTGCGTGGATCTCTCCACAGCTGCATACAAGATTGGTCGGGACCGAGACGCCCTATGGAATGATATACGGCTGACTGCTCACGTACATCGGTCGCTGACGGAGTCAGAACGCGACTGGAAAATCAAAGATTACACTCCCAGGGTGCCAGCTACCAAGGGCTGGATAGCAAATGAAGCTAAAGAAGACTTCTGGGCAGAATTCTCCGGCTGTTTCACGGAAGCCGAAGACAGGAAGACATCACCGTTCCTGTTTTCCCTGTCCCTTATTCCTACATTAGCCCCTGAGGTTCGACACGCTCTGATAACGCGCTACGAGTTCACTACATCCAAAGCCGCGGTATTCGCCAATCCCGAGAACGACTTTTGTCTTGCGCGACCATATCTTGGACTGGCAACACGCAAGGACGAATCGTTGTGCAGGTCAGACAATCTTTGGAACTTTCCTCTGACAAGGGAGGACCTCAGATCGTTTCCATTTGACAATAACCTGACGACGGAGTTGGCGAAAGAAATGGCTACAGGACTGTCTATCATACATTGGCACGCTCTCGTAGACGGTATGGATATCGAGTTTGTACTTGGTGGAGTGAATGATTGGGATGAGGAGCAAGTCATTCTTGCTGGCGATCTGAAAACCTCCAAGCCCTTCTGCTCTTCCTCACCGCCGAATCTCGTTCTCGGCGCCCCGATGTCGAAACCCAACTGGAGACAGAACCGATGGGACCGAACACATCATATGTCAGATGAAATGCGCCTTTACATCCTCGATTTCGACAAAGCCTCGCTACTCTCCTTCGATCGACCCGAAGCCGCCATACAGCGATTAGTCACAGCGGTGACCTGTAACGATCCATACTTCCCCGATCCTGCTGCTACAGAAGACGGAGGTAGACAGTTGTGGAATGCTTTTAGGGCGACATACCTCGAGACTGCACACTCTGTGTCAAAGCCCCTTCGACGGACGTATGGGAGACGAGCGAGAGGCTGGCCATTGTGGTTTATGGGACAATGGGAGAAGAAGGCGGAACAGCTGTCGGAAGGAAGGCACGGCGAGTTCATCGAGTTTGGGGATTAATAACCTACCGCGGTATTCTGAGTTCCAAGTCGCTATGGAGGTGTACGTCATGTTTTCGTTGTACATGCTGTGGCTTCATGCGGATGGTGTGATTCGTGTCGCCTCGGTACTGGCCCAATGTCAGCTGCCAAGTTTTCTAGGATTGCTCAGCCGTACTGCCTCCTTTCTAATTGCTTACTTTACCTCCTCACTACGCCTCTCAATCGATATGACTGTCTTGCGCCTAACAGTGGAAGCTCGGAATGTACCTTTCAGCGAGAGTTGTTCGCTATGTCAACAAACAACATAAGCACCGATGTCCCTGCCAACCCAACGCAGGTCCAGAAGGCTGCCTCTACCCGATACTCGCCTCTTTTGCATGACGGTGACAGCTTTCGACTTCTGCGCGTGCTGCCTAGCCTGCGCCAAGGTTCTCCATTACGATGCGAATCATTCACGTCTTCAATCTCACGCGAACGAGACCAATATATCGCTGGCTCTTATGTCTGGGGTCCGCCCGAGCCGAAAAGATCTATACTCCTGGATGGCGGGCCCTTTCAAGTGCGAGACAATCTCTTCCGCTTTTTGAAAGCTTTCCGCAGCCGTTACCAGCCGCGAGTTATATGGCTAGATGCCATATGCATCAACCAAGACGACATTCAAGAGCGGAGTCATCAAGTTCAAGAGATGAAACGAATATATTCTGGTGCCAAGTGCGTTTACAGCTGGCTCGGCTACGACAAATCGTTGCCTCATACTGGCATTTTCAACCGACAGTACGTAAGCGAGTTGTACTTTTGGTGCCTAAGAGATGAACGCCAACGTAAACGACAAAGATCTCAGTTAGAGTACATTGCGAAAGCCGAGTATTGGTCGCGGATGTGGATCGTCCAGGAATTCATTCTTGCACAGGACGTCCACTTATTGTTAGGAAAAGACAAACTTTCCTACAGTAAACTGGATAAGATCATGCAAGGTGCTCTTCTCTTCGACAGTTCAACTGGAATAACGCCAACTAAATATAACATGTTCGCTCTCCTCAACTATCGAAGTGAGTGGAAGACCTTTGAGGGATTATTCGAAACTTTTGGAATGTTACCTCGATCAGTCCCTCTAGACGGTGTTTTCGCTTTACTTGGTCTACTGGAAGGAACTGAAAAAGACTTGAGGCTTATCAGTATCGCCCATTATAACCTCAGCGTATGGCAGCTCCTCCAGCAAATTCTAGCGCTAGACATTGTCAAGTCTTCCCTTTTCAAATTTGCCGAACAGTACAATCGTTATGTTATCGAAGGACAAAGAGACGACTACATGGGCGGTTACGTTGGTCTGAAACTGATGGAAGCTCCATCTATGCAACCACGCGGTGCCGATGACAGTCGGCACGCGCGCACTGGAGGTTCCCTCCTGGAGATTGCTATGGCTATACAAACATCCGGAGCCATCAGGTATTGCAAAGGGACCGGCGACGATATTCTCGAAGTTGCAATGTACACACCACGATGGCGCACCATTTCTGGGCAAAGTGGCGTATCAGTCGGACTGTCCTGGTGTCGTGTACAACCAGCGTCATTGGAATTTCTTTATACGAGAGTTCTAGTTGAAGCTTGCGACTCACGATGCGCCACTACCTGCGCCACTCATGCAGTTCTTGGCTTCTCATGGACCATTTGCCGCCATGGTAAGCGGATCGGCGATCTAGCACCGACTGCATCAATTGATGTACCGCTACTCGCCTCTTTTGCCTCAGGAGATGTTTCTCAGCTTATTCACAACATCCAGCAACGGTCAACGGAGACGGTAGAAGGTATAAGCGGCAAGGTACGCATGACGGCGAACGACAGATACAGATTTCAGAGCGGAACCCCGTACAAACTAGAGACGGATGTCGAAACCATGGTAATATTGTCGACCTTTATCAGAGATCTGGAAACTCATAACGGATGGAGAGGATTGTTGGAGCTGGCAATGGACTGGATACGAAAACCAAAAGCTGAAGAAGATGCTACAAGCCCCAAGTAGCGCTCTCTTTCGAAGGAAGCATGTGTCGCAAAAGAGGGGGAAGACACGCGCGGATTGATGAACGAGAGAACCAAGAGACGCTACGTTGCGCTACTGAGGCAGATGCGTCTCTCCTGATTACTCACTCAAGAGTATTAGGATGTTGGTTACTGTATGTTGATTGTGTGTTCGTACTATGTTTTCTAGATGTAGAAAAGGAGCCAGGCTTCCAGCGTGTGGCGTTCTGCTCTATCACTTGGTGCAATCGATGGCTAATGCGGTAGCGCCCTTTCGCACTATTCTTGGCCGAAGGCTATTTTGAATTATCAAGTCTATTGTGACAGGCAGTATTACGCATCGTAGATATCGTTTCATATAGTAAGAAAATGACTTATGTTTAGATAATGTTGCATGGAGTTTAGTCTCACTTACTCCATGGAATTTCCACTCTTCGTCTCTTGTAAGATGTGCGCTGCAGAATATCACGCCTGATTGTGACCACCAAAACTCTAAGTAAGAGCTCAATAAAGACTGTCATCGCCTATGTTCAATTAAGTCCTTGACTATGCTTCCCCATGCGAGCCTAGCCGAGAGCCTAGGATTGTAGTATATGTATAGGTGTACTGAGACGGGCGTGTCTGATGCGGTGTATTTTTCTTGGGGTGGAATTGGGGAGGAGCTGCGCAGTGTTCTTTGATCAACAATTCAGTCATTATATATGCATTGTCGTGTGCGAGTCGCTGCTAGGGGAACAACTAGCAGATTATCGTGATATGGCCCGATCAGAGCTCCAGTGACGGCTCGCAGCGGCTGGTCATCATGACTTTGAGTGCAGATGTGCTCAGGGGGCTCTCAGCAGATACGATTCCAGTGAAGCTCGTAGAGATAGATAACCACAATGTCGGCGATACTCGGAGCGAGCGAGGAAGCCTGAGCCGAGTAGATTGATAGGCAGCAACCACAACAATAATAACGTAAATAGTGCCTATTAGCCGAGTAGTAAAGGCATACAACTCTTGCAACAACCAATAGTGATCCCTCGTTCTGCCGACAAGAGGTACAACCTCCCTGACCTACACGACTTTCCCGACTCTATCTGCTTGATTGCGCTACCCATAAACCTCTACAATCTAGCAAATATCGAATGCAATCGCCACAGAGATGCCCAACTACGCGCGACAGAGTTCCTTGGACCTGGACGAGATATTCGGCCACTATATCAAGAACGACAGCAACGCTGCCATGATGAGAAACATTCGTACGAAAGAGAGAATGAGCAGCGCTGTATGTAGCCGGGAGGGACTAGACTTATGTTGAGAGAATACACTGACCTGTCCAACCACAGCATCACTGCGAAGACAAGGAGTGTGGCGGCGGCCCATCCATGAGATGTGTCAGCGCGCTGCACTTCTGCTGGTGTCTTGCTCCCGTTGTCGACCAGGACAAGAAGTCAGATACATACAACAAGGTCGTGATCTGTGGGCAGCGCTTTCAGTGCATCTCCCCTAAAGGATGCGCCGTGCATCCATACCTGGCGGGCTACAACCTCGACGTCAAGAACGCGCGCAACAACTACCCGAATGTCGAGATCGAGTGGAAGGCTATCTTCGAGTCATTCAAGGCTGAGCATGATGCAAACGTGGCAGACGAGACGGAGCAACGGGAGTTAGTGAGGAAGGAGGAAGGGATGACCGAACCTCAAAAGAACCGCTACCGGAAGCTGCAAGACAAAGCTGCGTTCCAGAGAAGCCTCAAGAAGGAGCTTGGTGTCGACCAAGAGGATACTGGCCTGGAAGTAGGACAGTCTCCACCATGTCCACCTACCACGACTCCCGCAAGACCCAGCCGGAAAGATACCAAGAAAGCCAAGAGGCAGAGAGCACGCAGAGGCCGCGATAATGCAAAGGTTGTCGAGGACATGGCCGAGGAAGACGATGTGTCAAGTGAGACAAGGGGTCTAGAGGTGAGATCGGCGTAAGAGGAGGCAAGACGCTCCCGAAGCTAAGGCTGGTTGCCCGTGGAAAGACCGGATGACCGAGATGACTCGATAATTCAAGGTCTGTCGAAGGAAGGCGACATTATAGCGTGGCGTGTGGGCGAGCATAGGTTTGGTGGATGGTATGGAGTATGCATTGGGATAGTGCTAGCCCTGGAGAGCTTCGGCAGTCAGGCGGCAAAAGACTTCGAATGAGAATTTTGAAACGTACAATATCACGATCACATTGGAACACGCGTTATATCGCGTCATGATGGTATGAATTGCCGCTTTCGACGTCTTGTGTATGTGTCGACGCGTAGTGTTGTTCTAAGGACGCGCAAGAAGGAGCGTGGCCATAGCGCTAATCGATGACGTTTACCGGTTATGTAAGCCCACAGCCCCGTGGATCCTCGGTAGCTGTCAGTCCATGCCACTACCCACAACCCTAGCATCCAAAAATGTACTTCTCCATCAACCCACGCCAGTCTATTGTCTTGTCCGCACAAGCAGCAAAAAATTCACTCCTCCGGGAAGGCTCGAACTTCCAACCTCCTGATGACTGCTACTGCAAGCTGTAACAGTCAGACGCGCTAGCCAATTGCGCCACAGAGGACAACTGAATTGTGATGTGCAAATCCTCGATTGACTGGATCGTGATTCCCGGGCGTGCTCAATCCATCACCCCTTCTACATGCCGACCTTCGGCTTTCCAGTCCATACAGGTGGGCCCGGGATGTTGTATACCTAGTAATGTTGTCAGCACAAGGCTTTTGCAGCAACCCGTGTCTATCGAGCGTACCTTCTTTGCCGAAACCTCGGGATCGTAAATGTCGATATTGATCTCGGGTTCTATCTATCATCAGCCGCATGCTCATTCCGGACATTGGCATACGTACGATTCATACTCCACAAGCCTGGAATCTTGACCATATACTCCTCGCTAGGAATGGAGCCTCCCTCCTTATTGTTCGTGACTTCCAAATGCGCGCATTCGGGGTAAAATTGTGGTTCTACGCACCCCAGATCGTTAGCGCGTTGCACCTTCCGTCATCCTCAAAGAGCTGCATCTGGACGAAGGAACCTTGGACGTACTATTCGCGGAATGCAAGCTGATAATCTCATGCCTCACCAAGTATCTTCCCGCCTTCAGTCCTACAGGCACCGTCTCACTCCATAGACTTGGACTTCCGTCCCACATACTGAACGCCTTCTGGAACCACTCTCCAGTCTCGATGCTTCCTTCCAACAACCCCTTCTCTCCGATCTTGAACCAACCTGCCGTCTCGCTAGAAAAGGTCGCGCAGTCGTTCTCAGCGTTGTCGCAGTATGCCATCCAAGCTATCATGGGACCGACGGTGTGCACCCAGTACGAGTACACAGCGGTTATGTTTTCGCCCGCGCGAATCGGTATGTATGCGCGGGCGGGTGTACCGGGGGTGTTGCAGGAAAGGGACGTGTTTGTGGTTTCGAAAATGGGGTTGTTGGAAACCCATTTTCGTTGTGGCATCCATGCGGCGGCATCCTGCATGGTCTGGTCGCCATAAGGATCGTAGCTATGAAGAGCGTTAACTGGATTGAGTTGTTTACATTCTTTGAGGACTATGCATCTTGACCTTACCCAGGGTACCATGTGTCTCCGACAGTATAGTTCAGAGCTCCGCCATGAGCGGAGGCTCGATGGGTTAAGAGTATGGCGGTGGATGCGAGAAGACGCCACATCGTGAATGTCCTTACCCTGGGCGGAATGCGATTACAAGTAAATGTTCGAGCAAGCTGATCTACTTTTAGGAAGATATTTCGTCTTGTCGTCTGCTCAAAGTTCCTCAAAGAAACCAGGACGACCGGCGCGAAGCTCCCCACATGGCACCAATGTCGGCCTCATATAACGTACCAGATATCCAGTGCAGCCAACCTTTCATCCGCGGACCTCAGTAAGCAGCACTTGCTCATTGCCATGTACCTATATTGCGCTACTCTCCCGGCCTCACGAGGCTTATCTAAAAGCTGCGCCTGACGTCAAGCTTCGTCCGGCACTTAGAGTAGCTGGGTTAGACTCTGAGGGTTCGCCGACAAGTAACATCGAGTCCTCGTGTTTCATATCGGCAGTTGCAAAGTGGTAGACGTGGAATGCAGGGATACAGACATATGCGGGTAATGTGCGAAAAATGCTTGTTATGAAGCTTGATTGCGAGCAACTTGCTCTTTATCCGGAGCTACCTAATAACGGCTCTGATGATCGTTGTACTCCATGTGGTGCCACAAGATACAAACACTACATGATGAGACGAAAAAATCGACTTCCACGAATGACAGTCGACCCCACTCTGTCAATGCGGAGCTTGTGGGTGTATATAGTGACCAAGCTCAGACATGGCAATGCCAAACTACCTCCAGCTCCTCCAAAATGCTCGCCCGAACCTTTGTTGCAACCCTCGCACTTGCTTCGGGTGTTCTCGCTGCGCAATTGACACAAGTCTCGAACTATGGCGGTAGCGCGCGAGCAAAGCCAGGCATGTGAGTAATCCACGCCCCTCCTTTCCAAGGTTGCAATGACTGACACGCTACTCAGGTGGGTGTATGTGCCTGACCAGGTCAAGAGCGATGCGCTAGTCGTGGCGATCCACTCATGCCAGTCGTCGGCACAGAAGTATTTCCAAAACTCCCTGATTCCATGGAAGAAAGGGTCGGATAGCAAAGGCTACGTGACGGTCTGGCCGAGCTCCACGACTGAGTGCTGGGACGTATCCAGCAAAGCTTCGTTGTCGCATAATGGCGGTGGCGATTCGAATGCTATTGCGAACATGATCGTCTATGCGATCGACAAGTACAAGATCGACCCCAAGAAAGTCTTCGTGACGGGTGGCTCCTCAGGTGGCATGATGAGCAACGTTCTGGCCGCCACCTATCCCGAGCTCATCAGCGCAGTGTCTCTATACTCGGGTGTGCCGGCTGGATGTTTCGTCTCTGCATCCGGAGCAGCGGCAGCATGGAATAATACCTGCTCTGGCGGACAGTCCATCTCGACTGCGCAGCACTGGGGTGATGTAGTTCGAGGGATGTATCCCGGGTATAACGGAACACGACCGCGCATGCGTAAGTCCAAGGCTAAGTGCGCTCATGAACCACGTACTGACTTCTCAAGAATTTTGGCATGGCTCGGTTGACGGAACGCTGAGCCCGAAGAACTACGACGAGACGCTGAAGCAGTGGACCAACGTGTTTGGCGTCAGCACCACGCCGACGAGCTCGAAGAAAGATACGCCAGAGCGCAACTACCGTACTGACGACTTCGGTCCGAGTGTCGAAGGCATCTGGGCAGTAGGTGTCGGCCATAGTGTTCCTTCGCATCTGACCGTATCGGAAGCCTGGTTTGGGCTATGAGCGTTCAATGGCTCTCGCTCCTACGATGCGCTTCCTTTGGTACTTCCAGCGTAGCCCGTCGTTCTGGTCGACAGACAGGGCTGATATCGGGACGAGGCGAATCCTGTATAGGTGGCGGAGACGTACTGCCCTCAATCCCTGATGTAGATGCAATGCTTGCCGCATATACGCTGTTTTCCCTCTCTTCGCGGAGCTTGCTGTACGTGCGACTGATCCTTTCTAGATCGGGATTTCGTAGGATCTCGCCAGGAACTTCGGGAAACCTATGAGTGTCTTCGTCATTGCCGACATGATCTGTATCGAGCTTCTCATGCGCAGCGTCGCCGAGGTAATTGCCAGCAGACGTCAGCCATTTACGCACAACGTTTCTACCAGCTGTCGGCTGATCAGCTTGGGTATTCTCTTGTTGATCATCGTGAGAAGAAGGGCTGGGTTGAGGGTGTTCGGAGCCGGGGTGCGTAATAGTCGGGATCAGTTCAATAGCATTGGGCGACTCTGAGCGTATGCCCAAGCCATTCTCTGTAGTACCCTTGGGGCTGAAGTAGGTCGAGGAAGGAGGCCGCGGAGATGGTCGTCGTTCGCTACTACGACTGGGGCGCGATGAGCCAGAGTTCTCACAATGGTCCACATGCTTCTCCTGCGGAGCCTCATCACCACCAGTCGACCACAGGATATATAGAGATCCAAGTGCGGCCAAGATTGTTCCAGCTATGGGTGACCATTGCCCTGGGGACTGTGTTAGCACCGAACATACCACTGCGCTACACTACTCACCAATCGAAGCCATAGGTTCCGTCATATACCGCACCTGGGGACTGAAGAAATTTGCTTCGCCAACCCCAATGATTGTGATGATCACTCCGCCGAATAGGGGGATCTCTATGACACTCAAGAACTTTCTCACGACGTTGTTGATACCTTTCATCTCTCCAACGGTCATGTTGGCGCCCTCGATCCGAGCGTCTAGCGGCTCCACGTGACGCCGTCTTTTCCAGTTGATCTCCAGAATTTTATCCCAGGTGAATATCAAGGACAGTATCGCAGGTATGCAAAATCCGGCCGAGAGCAGCATGGCGGCGTTGAAAGTCAGGATGCGCGGCACGGGAATGACATAGACGTCGGCGGCAGATCCGCCTCGCATCGGAGAATTTGGACCCACGCTTTCAGAGCAAGTCAGATTGCAAGTAGCATGCTCGTACGGAAAGTTAGCGGCACCTCGGAAAGGATTCCCATTATCGTCGCTGCTACAGGCCGTTGGAGTGACCCGGTAGAACTCGACGCAGAGGGCCAACAGCCCCATCAGGATCAGTATCGTCCAGAGAAATATGATGTTGCGACCGGGAGACTGGAAATAAGTTCGCGACAATCTCACAGTGAGAGGCGCTGCTAAAATGCCAATTGCGCAGAACTGGAAAGCCTGCACAGACGAAAACGTTCGATCAGTGTTTGTCGCACAGCATATTGACACCAAGAACTTACGCCGTAAATATCCATATCGACGCCGCCTGTTCGGATTCTTGGTCAGAAATGCGCTTCTTGGAGTTCTTGGTGGCCGTTATACTGACCATTCGTATGCGCGGCTGCTAGCACGAGGGCCTGCAGGGCCGATATGGCCGGCAGAATTAAAACGGCAGCCAGACAGGTGTTCCGTAGCCATTCTGCTTTGCGAAAAGTTACACATGCGGCAACAAGAACATAGTACAGGATCTGTATTCATGCATCAGTTTTCTGATAGGTCCAGACCCACTCTACACGTGGGAAGGAGTTGGTACTAACACGCGACCCTGCTCCATAGTTGGACGAGATGGGCCAGGCACAGACAACTTGTAGCGTTGGGCTAGACGTTGTAGCGGACGAAGTAGCGGTCGCAAAATCGGATAGCGCTGTAGTTGCAGACATGCTTCCCTGGTATGGGTAAAGACAGATGAGATGAAGACATTGCTGGATGAGCCGACACGAAGGAAGAGCAGCGGCATAGGTATTGCGCAGCGCGCATAAGGGCGCGACTCCGGGGTAAGGCGTGCCATGTAGATCTCCAATGGTTTGGGGCAATGCAGATTACCGGTGAACTATATCGTCTTCGCCTGTCGCAGTTGCATAGGGCGAGAGGCTGAGTGGAAGGCATGACCTGTCAGCGCTGGACCCTTTCTCGATACGGGAGGCGCTACTCGCTAGCGGCCCAACCGGCGCCGAGATGCCATCATCTTGTCATCCTGGGCTGCGAGCTCAGCCTCCTGGGCTGCAGATGTCGCGACAATACAAGAGCCTCACTTGCCTGCCGCCATGCCCATGTCGCGCGTCATCGTACAAGCAATTTCTCGGCATCGGTACTGAAGTTCACGGTTGCGACGGAGGCCCAGGCACGCCGGCTCACAGATCGCCTGCAACGTCTAGCGGGCGTACGTACCCATCAATCGGCCCTTACCCAGAACCCAAAAGCTTGTTCTTGCACGTTTTAAACGTCAGGACACCTCCTGGGGTTTTTCTGGCCCCAAGATCATCTTGCAGTGTGGATTTCCAGCATTGCTACGGGGCGCAACATGTTGAACCAGCGCGCCACAGAGACAGAGAGGCCTGACCTTGATACTAGCAAGATCAAAGAGTGGCGCTCTATAGTGACGCTCATTGTTTTCGTATTGACAAGTAAGTAGCGTGTGTGTACTGACATTGCAGATGGCGAACTAACGAGCAAATGTTTGTAGACATCAATGTTCTTTTTCCATTCCACATACCCATCTATGTGCCGCGGATAATATGGACCCCATTCGTCAAGACCATGAGCGCGTTGCGCATCATTGCACCACCACAACACCCAACGAGGGCCCGGAATGGCAAACCTGGACCATTCGTCCGGTTCGACTTTCCCATGAACTTCATAACGACACCTCTGGTAGCGGATCTCTTTCTACTAGCCATCCTTGCTATTGGCGCAAAAGAAGTAAAGGGTGGCACCCTGGGTGATCAGGGTATTGTTCCATACGATATCATGCTGTTCTTCCTCTCTCTTGCTTACATCGCCATTTCTGTTGATGCTTCCGGTCTCATTAGATGGCTAGCTTTCAAGGTGTTGCAGAAAGGAGGGAAAGTCGGTCACCGGCTTTTCTTCTACCTGTATGCCTTCTTCTTCCTTCTCACTGCGTTCATCGGTAACGATCCGGTCATTTTGTCTGGCACCGCGTTCCTGTCGTACATGACGCGTGTGTCAAGCAACATCAAGCATCCAAGGGCGTGGATCTTCACACAGTTCTCGGTCGCCAACATAGCATCGGCGATACTGGTATCATCCAATCCGACCAACCTAGTCTTGGCCGGCGCGTTTGGGATCACATTCATCAAGTACACGGCCAACATTATCGTACCAGTTCTTGTCACGGGAGTTGTACTGTATCCTTTCTTGTTGTACATCATCTTCCACGACGAATCTCTCATCCCCGCCTCTATCAAGATGGAAGATCTTCCAGATGAGCTCAAGGTAAGCACTCCCACAAGCGAGGTGTTATAGTATGTGCTGACAAAGCTTCCTCCAATAGAACAAGAAACCGGTCAATCCCAATATTCCCTTCGCCAAAGGTGCACTCGAAGACAACGAAAGCGATCCCAACAGTGACGACGACGAACAAGAGAAGAAATTATCCCTCGAGGAAGTCCTGAACCCCTTCTTGGATAGGAAAGGCGCAATGTTTGGAGCAGCCATCATGGCAGCTACACTGATTACTGTCTTGGCGATCAATGCTGCCTCTCAAGGCTCTCATGAACGTCCGGTGTTCTGGGTCACTTTACCCGCTGCATTCGTCATGCTTATCTTCGATCTCACAATGGGTTGGCTCAACCGGGCAGAGACACGTAAGATCGCCCACGAGGGCCGACGCAGAGCAGAGGCCGCACTTGCTGAAAGAGCTGAGACTAGGAGGCAGTCTGTCATACAAGAAGAGCTGGACGCGACCGCCACTCAAGCGGATCACAAAACGGCCCAGAACCCCGAGGAGAAGTCGCGGCCATTGGCTGAGGCGTCCAGTCACATATTGAGCGGTCGAACACGGGAGATGATGGGCGCTGAACTCGTATCGCAGGACGAGAAGAGGCTAGAGCCAGCCAAGAGGCCGATGCCAACCACACTCGCGTCACTCGTCGCAGACACGTATAGATGGGCACAGGAGACGTTTCCGACAACTATGACCGTATTCCACCACCTCCCGCTGGCGCTTGTTCCTTTCGCCTTTTGCATGTTCGTGCTGGTCCAGGCTTTGGTCACCAAGGGCTGGGTTCCGGTCTTTGCACATGGGTGGGACCACTGGGTTGAGAAGACAGGGACGGTTGGTGCGATTGGAGGCATGGGCTTCGTTTCAGTCATACTGTGTAACGTGAGTGTTTATTTCGCCATAAAACTCCAGTAGCTAACCTTGGACCAGTTTGCTGGAACTAACATCGGCACCACAATTCTCATCTCTAGGGTGGTACAATCGTGGCAAGAAATCCACCGTCAAAACGGCATTCCAATATCCGATCGAACGTTCTGGGGCACGATATACAGCATGGCGATTGGCGTGAATTACGGTGCTTTCAGTCTCGCCTTCAGTGCATCGCTGGCGGGCATGCTCTGGCGCGATATTCTGGGCAGAAAGCACATCCGTGTTGGTGGTCTGGAGTTTGCGCGCGTCAATCTGCCCATCATCGCGATCACCATGCTCGTCGGTCTGGTAGTTCTTGTTGGCGAGATCTACATCATGAGGACGGACGCTCCCTATGATAGGTGATGGGGCAGAACATCGAGGCTATCCATATGGATTGCGAACTGCGCTGTATGCCACTTCAGAAGTACTGTTTCCTCTCCCGACCTTCTCAATCGCCATCGCCACATTTGGGCATACAGCAATAGTCTAGAATAGACTGTGCTCCTCCTCCGTTCGGGCAATTGTACTCTTCGGAGACTTCGTTCTTTGAAGATGGTACTAGGCTCAGGGACGAGACAAGCGTCGGCAGTTGGCGAGAAGGGACCAGGGTATGGATGAACGGCGGATGAAGCATTGGGATATGCAAATGGGGAAACGGAGGCTCGAAAAGACAGATACGGCGCGAGGCCGTCATACACACATCCGCAATGGACGACGAGGACGGGTCGATGCAAGATTCTAGACCATAGACGCGCGCGACACCAAGGCCGGAAGGACTGTCTCAATCATAATCAACACTCTACTCATACCCTCTCTCTTCAACGGCAACACGAACGTCGTAACTGCCCAGTGTCTCAAAGCTCGGTCCCTTTCTCGTGACACCACCAGTATTGCGTTAGCGCGTCATTAGCGCGGAACCTGACATCCGCTATCCCACGCCTACGACTCCCAATACTTTCACAAAAAACACTCTCAGCGTAACATCTATATTTGAGTCCTTAGCATGGCAAACGCAAGCTCTTTCCGCGACAATGCGCCCACGCTGGAGGCAACCGAGGCAGAGCTGTCAAGGTCAGTGATAACATTCGCGACATCTATAAACGATTGCTCACACCTTATAGGCTTCTCGCAGAAGAGATTTCTGTCCAGACCGAGTAAGTCCTGTCTTGAAGCAATCGCACAAGGGTTCATGGCTGAACTCCCACGCAGGCTTGATGAACTCAAGAACAAGGTTGCAGAGCTCGAAATCAGGCGAACAAATGTGGGCAAGGAGTGTCATCACCTCACCCGCATCGTCGCTGAGAAGCTCTGCCGCAAATTCGTCGACAAGTTCCACACCACTCTACCACCAGAGCTCCGCGAGATGGTCTACGACTACGTCTGGGACGAGCCCATGCTCAGGCTAGTCTTTGATGACGTGACCTTGTACGAGAAGACTTCGAACACTACAAGTTTCCCGCCGTCCGTCGCGTCGATCGGCCGTCGAGTGCGGGACCGAGTGCGGGATCGAGGGCGGGACCGAGGGCGGGAAAAGATCAATTTCGCGCCTTGGTCCATACCCTGCAGGGGAGACAGCTGTCGCTGTTTCCATTGGTGGGAGCTTCCGCTCTGGGCTCAGCACCAGTATGTGGGAATGGACGTCGCGAAGGAAGTCGCCAAGGCATACTATCGCATCATGCGCGGCCATCAGTTGGACGCTAATCACCTCCACGAACTAACCAACTTCCTGTCTGAAGATCACTTCCACCTCGGCGTCAAACCTCTCGACCACATCCGCCGTCTAGAGCTCTCCTTTGGGGATGAGGCTTACATCCAAAACGAGGGCCGATCGAAACACTCTTTTCAGACCAAGAATGGCCAAGACATCTTCCAGCACTGTTTCGAAGAGCTCTTGGACTTGCGTGTCAAGAAGGGTTTCCACCTGACGATCAAGCTCCAATGGGACGGTGATCACATCTACTGTATGCCGGCTCTGGAGCGCTCCCGCAAAGTGGTTCACGCGTTGATGAAGGAAGGCGCTAAAGTCACTGTACTTGCTTTTGAGATGAACTACCGCAAAGAGTACAACGTCTCAGATTACTACGCACTTTCGCAGGAAGACTGGCAGGCAAAGTGGATAAAGAGGATGCGAAAAGCCCATCGCCTCCAGCGCCGTCCTCCTGCCTCCCTTAGCCAATCTATGATGGCGTTTATTCATGGTCACACTGGAACTGATATCGACATCCTTGACGAAGACCTCGTGGGTGATTCAGAACAAGATAGGTTGGAAGATGATGCGTTTGTGAGGGCTATGGCCGGCTTGAAAGCTCCTCCCGACCCGAGCGCTCTTCTTTTTCCCATGTGACGGCTTTGGACACGTATGCGCTGTTGTCCAGCGTCTGGTACGTCCGAGCTTACTCCTGGATACTACTGTTTGAGTCGAGACTAGGGAGGCACGAAGGGGTATGCTTGGCCAGCGGACGGAACACTCGGTGCTACAAGCCACTTAGGGTCAATCTCATACTGCTGTAGCCCTTCGATGTACAACAAGACAAAGTTAACCCATCACTCTTTTTTTCACATCCATCGCAGAGTATCGCAAGGACAACACAGTGAGACAACCAGTTCAGAAGTTATAAGTGATGCGCAACAGCCAAAATGGCGTTGCAAGATAAGTTCAATTGATTCATGCCAGATCCCCACCAAATGTTTTGTTGCCTAGTAAAAGACCCCGCCGGACGTCACATCGCCCCGTTGATCAACACCAAGATACACCCTCAAGGATGACGACAAATCAGAATCTCTCCAAAGAAACAAGCCCATCGATAAGAAGGCTCTGGCAATTGCAGGCCAAAGAGTAAACGCCAAAACGCACACCCAGATGTTTTGTGACCAGCAGAAGAAATAAAGGAAATCGACCCGTACCCGACCAGCGCCATGCTTGCTATGTACATTTGCTGCAGAAGAAAAAGGAAAACTAGAAGATCGCAAACGGAGATTAGAAAAGTAGCGATTAAGTGGTATCGTGCTTAGGACATTACAAGGAACTTCGTAGACAGGGGTGTCGCTGGATAGAGATGATGAATCCAGCGAGAAAGATCAGATGAGAGCGCAGCAAGATAATGCATCACTAGCGCTACGCTGCGGGCGAGGTCATGGGTGATATGGCAGGCGATTCATCGGCACGCCGGTTATCGCTCGTTCCCGAAACGATGGTGAATGGCGCCGTGGACCCCGCCGCTGGTGGGGCAGGCTTCATCGCTACACCATTTGGCTTCGGTGTCAAGACCGCAGAACCGGGTGGCGTTGTGTCCGACTCTTCTTCTGGAATGGTAGGACAGTATGTTTTGAGGACGTGTTTGAGGGCGGGGCGGCGGATAGGTTTCGAGAGGAAGAAGTCCATGCCTGAGTCAAGGCATTCCTATGACTTGTTAGTATAACAGTAGCGAGATCAGGACGCTGATTACATACCTTCACGTTACTCTCCTCCGCGTAAGCCGTCAGAGCGACGATGGGGGCCGAGAAACCAGACTGCCGGATCAGTCGCGTTGATTGCAGACCATCCAGGTTGGGCATTTGGACATCCATGAAGATGAGGTTGTATGGAGCTTTGCGTTCCATACTTTCCATGACCAAGTCGAGCGCTTCCTGACCGTCCTTTGCGACAGTGACATCGTACACATCTTCAAGCTTCAACATGCGCAGTACAACCTCTTGATTTGTCTTGTTGTCTTCGGCGACGAGGACCTTTACTTTGTCTCCACGTTTTGTTGCTTCGGCTTCAACACGCTTCATAGCGGCGACCTGCGAGTTTGGTGATTCCAATGGCGCATTCGAAGCGAAGAAAGGCTGACTAAGACCGACAAGACGAGGCTGGGTATCGGTGTCGAATGCAACTGGCCCGGACGGAGCAGTAGCAGCGGTGTTCCCAGCGACGATCGGGCCACTTGTAGCGGACTGTATCGAGCGGGCCGAAAGCGCGTCATCATGTGAGCGACCTCGCGGCGGCTCGTCGATCGATAAGCTACGGCGCGGTGTCCCGGTTTCCAGGTTCACGTTCCTGGAGCTGGCTGTACTGTCGGCCCGACTTGTAAGGTGCTTCAACGGTATTACCATAGTGAAGACGCTTCCGTGCCCGACCTCACTCTTGAGACCGATCGTGCCCTTCATCAAACCAGCCAGCTGCGAGACGATACTCAGGCCAAGACCGGTGCCACCAAACTTCTTGCTTAGACCCAAGTCGCCCTGGACGAAAGGCTCGAATATCTTGGCATGTAAATGGTCGGGAATACCTGGACCAGTGTCCTCGACTTCGAACTCGAAAGACAACCACCGTCCCGGTGGGGGTGTTGGGGCTCGCTCCTGAGCCATATAGCGGGAGAACGCATCTCCCTTGCCCATGACGTTGATGACGTTGGCGGTTCCGAAGTTGTCGCTCGGTGTCGCAATTGAGACGGATCCTACCTCTGATGCGGAGGCTCTTACGCGAGTTTTCGAGTTGCGCGTTGAGCTCTGCCTTGATTGCAGAGACGCCTTGCGACTGTCTGACATGTGTGCCTCTCCAGGACAACGGATAGTGAGCGTGACCGAACCACCCTGTGGCGTAAACTTGAGACTGTTCGATACCAGGTTGATGACCACCTGAAGAATTCGATGTTGATCGCCGTACAGAACCATGTCCTTGAGTCGACCAAGCCCGAAAGGTCCGAGGTCGCGAAGCTCGTTCGGCCGTCCGCTATCGTCCAGGTTGTTCTCGTATGGTCCTTCGAATTCGACAGCGAGCTTGATGCCGCCCTCTCTTGCTTGCTTTTCGAAAATGGCCAAGACTTGAGAGCTGATGTCCCGTAGCCGGAACTCTTTCTCGTCAAGACTGAGCTGTTGACCGACCTGGTTCTTGCTAAACGTCAAGAGATCTGTCAATAGATTGAGTAGCAAGTCTCCACTCTTGTAGATGATGCCTAGCGACCGTCTCAACTTGTTTGGGTCGTCTTCCGACATGCACACGGCGCACATGCCCAAAATACCGTTGAGTGGTGTCTTCAATTCGTGCGAGATGTTCGCAATGAACAGCGTCTTGCTCTCGTTTGCCGCCTCGGCCGCCTTCTTGCTCTGTTCGAGCTCAGCTGTTCTTTGTGCTACCCGCTCTTCTAGTTTCTCATATTGCATCATCAACTCATCCGTCATCTCGTTGAAGGTTGTTGTCAGATCCGTGAGTTCATCGTGAATGAAGTGTTTACGGTCTTTGACTTTGCCTGGAATGCGGAACTGTCTCCGCCTCTCGGCTTCCTTCTTCTCTGCTCGGTTCATCTTTGCGTTTCTCCGGTAATGTATGATTTGACCAAAGAAGCCCTCTTTGCGGGCAAGGGCCGCATCTTCCGAACTGTCGTTGGCGCCATCGTTTTGCGAGCTGAAGTCGTCGTCCTCAAACATGTGAGGTGCTACTGTCTTTTTGGTAGCGTCGCGTAATCTTCGGATGGGCTGGCTGGAGAAATGTGCCACAGGAAAAGCCAGAAGTAGCATTGCACCCATTGTGCCAAACACACAGGCAAGTATGACGTTCCGGAGGTGATAGATGGGTCCCCAGACTTCGTCGTGGGTCTGCTCTACCACAATCATCCAGTCGACCATGGGACTGTTGACGACAGCGTACCCAACGGCAACATCGTCGCCATCCTCGTTTCTGGTCGAGATGATGCTACCAGCATTGTTGGTGGCGCCGGTCGGCTTGGTGAAACCCTTGCGAATGGCGGGATATCTTGCCCAGTCGAATGGAGGCGGGTCAAGAGAGGTGTCGTATTGGCCATGCCGTTGCACCTTTGCTCGCTGTGTTGGCGGGGCGAGGTAGCGAACCTGTACGTTCTCGGGAGCGTTGGGGGTATCGGCGTCGTACAGATATGCCGGAGGAAAGGTATTCGTGGCATTGTCCGGGCCGAACAGCAGGGTCAGACCACTGTTGTCTAGACCTTCCATGGCGTTGACGACATTGGTAATCAGCGACGCGTCCAGGACAGCCGTCAGCCATCCTAGGGTGTCAATGTTGGACGTGTTGTTGATGATGGGTATGGTGACCGAGACCAAGCTGAGTGTTTCGTTGACGCGATAGGGCCCAGTGAAGAGGTAGCTTGTGTTGTCAATGGTCCTGCCTTCGTAGTGTGCCTTGTAGGTGTTGAAGGTGTCGTTGTAGGGAATCGTCTCAACAGAGAACTTGGGGTAGAGCTCGGGAATGAAGCCGTACTCCTTGTCGCCTAGCGTCGCATTCGTGCCGTCGGGCTTAAGTATGGGCAGCACAACGTCCGTCATGCTCTGTGCGGTCCGGCTGAAAACGGAGCGCTCGGAGGAATTGAAGGGGTATATCTGGGCCTGGACAGCCACACGAGTTCTCATATCACCAGAGAAGATGGCATCGTAGTCCTCCTCGACTCGGGCCCAGTTCGCTTCCGAGGTGTTGCCGTCGTAGTATCGGTTGAGGGCGGCCTGCGGGGAGAGGCGGTTCGCAGCCTGCTGGGACAGGATTTGCATCAAGTTCAGATTCGAGGAGAGCTGGGCGGCTTTGAGCGAGGCTGTCAGCGTCAGGCGAGTCGAGCGGATGTTGAGCACGAAGTTGTGGTTGGTGAGCTGGCAAAGTCAGTACCAGCATGGACGAGTATGCAGCGTCGATATGTACCCATGTTGCGACGGCTATGACGGCCAGGCCTATCATGGACGCCAGCAGAACCAGACATCCCAACTGTTCGCGGATGGGAATCCGCATCTTGACCATGGCTCTGCGAAGAGTCGCAGGCTATTGTACCGACGTGCTTTGAGGGGAGCAACGCAGCCCGGGAATAGTGGGAGGATGCGCAGCCGGGGCGGATCTCACTCAGCTGTCCAAGCGGTACCGGCGAGCTGACAGACGCGATGACGGGCGGGTGTTGTGGGTAGACAGAGGGGAGTGTGCGAATCCCATTCCTCGCAGCGGGCGGCGGCGGAGTTTTCCAAGCGTATCGTCGACGATCAGTACAGGATCTCGATTAATCTGGGGCGCGGCTCAGAGGGCAGGCACGCAGGCGAGGTGGAGTGAAAGCACGACCAAGGCTGCTAGGCCCGAAGCAGCGCGACAGGTGCGTCGGCCTCTGGTGGTGCAGGGTTTATATTGCTTTTGGCCGCAGGTCCCGGGCGAACGATTGCGAGCAGCGGACTGGCGAAAAGAGAGGACGAGCGGGTGCTCTGGCGGGCGCTGGCGATGAGTGTGAAGCTGGACGAGCAGCTCGGCGGCGGCGGCTCGGTGCAGGTCGCAGTCGCGTCCACGGTGGTGGAAAAGGGCAGAGGGCGGGCCTCCCGGGGCGAGATTAGGCGTTGGTCCCTTTGGGCTAGACGCCTCGAACGTTGAACATGGGCTGATGGCTCCAGACCCAGGCGAAGGCTTGGTTCGCCACAGCTTGCAAGCTGGCCCACGGCAATGCATGGACTGAGCAGATTGCGCTGTGCAGAGGCGTCAAGTCTGAACGCGCACTGCTGTCAGCCACACTTGGTGTCACCACGCTGTCTGCTCAGACTCTGCTGTGGTGTTTGGGGCGCCCTCGCAGCGTTGCCTCTCCACCAGCAAACACGAGTTCGAGCGACTTGGCAAGCGGGGATGGCCTTGTCGTCTTGGACGGGCCCGTCTCCACCTGCTCTTTTGATCGGCAGATTGGCTCGAGTCGGTGCGATCCAGAACCTTCGCCCGGGTCGGGCGCGCATAGGGGTTAAGCGTCCAATGCGCCTCCGAGGCATGACTGGCATGAAGCCACCGGCACAAAGAAATAAAACATCACGTCGAAACATCAACATCACAACGGCTGTTAGGTGGTTGCTAGCAGTCGTTGCCCGGTCCGCGCCGCTGTCTCGAGTAGTGCGCGAGCGCTGTCACGCCGTTTTCTAGCCTCATGACGCCGTCACCCACGCTCTGGTAGGCCATGCCCCAGATCGACACCCATCTCGTCTCTAGGTGCTTTCTCGGCCCTTCCACGCGTGGCACAAGCACAGCAACATGGTACCTTTCGCGTCTTTCGGTCAGCCAATATCTGCATTGCACCACCTAATATCCAACCTTCAGCCACATGCATGCTATCCTGCCCAGTTGCCCAAACTCGAGTAGCCTGCTGTCGAGCCCCGATGCAGCGACGGCAGCGGCATCTCTCTGGCCACCGACCCTACTCGCCCCAACCCATCCGTCTTCGGGTTCGTGTAGTTCCTACCCATTCTTTTGAAGAAGGTAACGACAATCATGACACCACAGACCACCTTGTCGATACCGCCTGGCGCCAGCGTCAGTTCGTCGCGGAAGATGGCCAAGTCGCCAACCTCTGCACCTCTCAGCGCGAGCACGCCCTTGTCTGAGAATGTAAAGCGCGCAATGACTTTGCCAGAGTCCTTGTCGCTCAGGACCAACGCAATTGGTCGCATGTCGAGTGCCCAGACGTACGTCTTTTCGTCGATGGTGCAACTCCAGTCCTCAAAGTTCAACGACTCCATCTTGTACCGCGTACACGAGCCATCCTCCACGGTGTAATCGAAATGCGCGCGGGGCCGCCAGGGGAAGCCTCCGTCGTTGTCATAGGACAGTGCGGCTATGTTGCGCTGTCGCATGTCCTGCGAAGTATGGAGCACCTCCATCTCCGATTTCTTGGAGAAGACGCGGAAGTTGTTGGTTGTGATCCGGTACGAGGGAGCGACGGGCGCATCGTAGGCAGCGAGCATTTGTATCTTGCGATCATACTGGCGAAGACAGTAGGTAGCGAGGGGCCCGTCGTGTGCGCCGTAGGCAGGAGCTGGCATAGCCTCGTCATAGCCAGGAAGCTCGTCGTCGTGCTCGACGTCTAGGAAGTCCAAGGCGTTTGCACGCAGAGTGGCGGACATAGTGCATTTAGTTGTCTTGTCTGCTGCTAGTCCAAAGTCCGTGGCATATATACCCTCGCCGCACGCATTGCACTCGTAGGGAATGCGACACCCATCGCGCGTGTGAGCACTCGGCTGGCCTATGACGAGGACAAGAGCTGGTGCCGAGCCAGTCATTCGCTGTGTTAGTCATCGCTACACGCGTGAATCTGCCCGATGCTGCTCACATCGGCCACTACACGCCGAACAAACGAGTATGAGCGCCCCGTCGTGAAATCGACTTCACGAACTGCAGACGCGTCAAAGCTCGTGGAGTAATGTCTGCTCCACAGACACAAGATCCATCTTGCTTCTAACAGCTGCTTTTGGGTCCGTGCGCTCTTACCCCGTCTGAGATACCGGCAGGACCACCAGCTCAGTCGACACCAGCTAACATCGTGAACCCTGTCAAAACCCATCGTAAACTCCTGCAACACGTGCGAACACATGTCGTTGCTATTCTCTAATTCTCGTAGCGCCCCGCAACCCGCCAAGCTCCTTTAGTCTTACGTGCATGGCCTACCTGCATCTTCCACATCACAGCTCCCTGACTCAATATCTCCACCCTCGCTGACCCCCAAGACAAGGCATCTGTACTCTTATATCAACAGTTACTGCCAACATGACAGACTCCAAACCCCTCGTCTTCTACGACATCTCCTCCCCAATACAGCCCCGCTCCTACGCACCCAACCCCTCCAAGGCCCGCCTCGCCCTAAGTTTCAAGGGCGTACCTTTCAAAACAACCTGGGTCGATCTCCTCGACATCTCCACCGTCCGCAAAGGACTCAACTGTCCAGCCACACGCAAGCTAGACGACGGATCCGATTTCCACACCCTACCCATGCTACAAGACCCGTCCGCAGACGAGGTCATCGGAGACAGTTTCGACATTGCCAACTACCTCGAAGACACGTTTCCCAACTCCGGTGGCTGTCTATTCCCTGAAGACTCCACTCACACGGGGCTTGACTACGAGAGTCCGAATAAGGACACCATGTTCTATGCGCCCCTCACATTGAACGAAGGGGCCAAACATGAGGCGTATGCAAAGTTCAACACCCACGTCGACGCTACGTTCTCTGCTCATGTGGTGCTTGTTGCTCAGCATATGCCTTTCAATCCCGAGACGGCGGAAGCTGTGAAGGCACAGATGAGCAAACGTGCGCACTTGGATTCCTGGGACAGTATCTGCATTCAAGGCGAGGCTAGGGAGCAGCTCAGGGTGGCGTTCAAGGCGGCGCTGGAGTCACTGGCGGATCTGTTCATGGTCCATGGGGAGGGGCCGTTCCTGGAGGGTGAAAAGGCGAACTATGCGGATCTTATCGTGGGTGGATGGCTGAACATGATGGCTTCTTGTATGCCTGCTGATGAATGGGATGATTTCAAGACATGGCATGGAGGTGTGTTTGGAAGGTTGCATGATGCGTTGCAGGAGAAGTACTTTGTGTGCGTATAGTGAACCATTTTTGAGGAGCGAATGTCGTTACAAAATCCGATGAGATATATTGTGCGAAGCGAAGGGATAGTGGAATGAGACGAGCGCTGTTGCTATGGAGGCGACTGTTATATAAAGATGTCAATTGGATGAATGCTTTGTCCCCCATGGTAACAGACTCAAGTATCCTACTCAAGAACGATATTCTGTCGCCGAAGATCCATCATCAGAGCTTCCCCATGCATCACCCCATACACGAATGACTCTCCGACAAGACGATAACGGCCATTAGGCAAAGGCCGCAGCACAAACGGAAGACCACCGCGATACAGCACCCAGACCTCATCGCCTACACGCAGTGACCTCGCTCCAGTGCCCATAAACCCTCCGCGTGTTTTGAACAGTCTTCGTTGTCGGCCCGCACTTTGATCGAGCTCGTGCTGTAATTGCGCAAGCCCAATTGGCGAATATGTACCATTGAACATGCTCTCCACTACGGCAACTAAGCGCTTAGAATATGAGTCGAAGCTGTACGGCGAGCCCGGTGGTTCGAGCTCAAGGAGTTTGCGCCAATCTGGATATACAGACTCTGTTAATGGCGACTGGTGGGGTTGGAAATCGTCAGCGCTGGACCATGGAGTCAAGCGATGCCGGATCTGGAGGTTGAGGATGTAATCAATGAAGAGCTCGCCTGTTTTTACAGGAGCAGGGTATGTATGGTTGTAGATGTCGGTAGTCAGCGTTCGCCAGAGTACTTCGACACGCGATGGCGCCTTGCCAGTGCCGCCTGGGTCGGGGTAGGATAAGTCAAGCGCAAGGGCCAGGTTCACGATGCTTGCCCATACCGCTGGAGGGTCTTCCGATTCATCGATAAGCAGCGAAGTCTGATCGATTTGATCTAATCGATGTCCTTGCACCGGGAGAAGTCCTCTTTTCATGCTTTCTACATCCGGACGCCAGGCGCGGTTGCCAGCAGCATGCCAGTATGCCGGACCACGATAGCGAAGCGGGTAAGGTTGAAGCGGCACGCTCAAGTCGGGTACCCAGGATGGCAACCCCGATATCCGTCTTTGCGAGGAGTCCTCCACGTGTGACAACCACGAAAGGTTCTTGTAAGACGACATGAGTACCGCTGTAGTTTGTGTGAAGACCTCCTGTACACTGAGATTGTAATCCGGCGTAAGCGCGTTAGGCTGCGTACGAAATGGAGACATACCCCGGTTGGCCAGGCCGAGAAATGCGTACACCTTGTCCCTGGGATCTGAAGACTCTGAAAAGCGGTGCTTGTCGAGCAGGTTCCGGAAAGACGGTTGTTTGGTCGCTTGACCGTCGTCTCTGACCAGTGACGAGGCGAATAGCCGGGTATCATTGAGATATAGAGGGCTGATGCCGACAGCTAGCTTCGACTTGAGAATTTGCTTGTAGATGCCAGGATGTTTCCGCAGCTCTTTGACATGCTTTAGTTTGTCTGCATGGAGATGATGATACCACCTCGTGAGTTTGACAAAAGACAGCGTTTTGGATAGAATTTCCCAAGGAAAGACCTTGTTACCACAGACTACCAGAGCCGATTTGCCAAGTGCGATCTCTTGAACGACCTGATGATATCAGTCGTCGGCTGTGCATGTAGCTATTCGTTGCAAACTCACCCAAGCCCTCTTGAACCATGGGCGGTTGATGAGGACTATGAAGCCTAGCCAGTTGTAGAAGGTGAGACCAGTAGAGGATACTAGCTGACTCTCTTCGGGATTGTAGAAGGATGTGTAAGGTACTAGCGGCCAGTGTTTCTCGGGAATAGCCGCTATCTTCTGCATGGTAGTGACAGCATCCAACGTGTACTGATCCTCTTTGCCTAGCCAGACAACAACTCCATCGGCCCTCTTGAAAACATCACCCATACGGGCAACCTGGGCATTCCTCTCCTCAATGTCTGTTTGGTTCATGCACAAAAGGTCTATCCAGTAGTAGGTCGGGGTCTTCGGCATATGTGGCATGTTGATAGCGTTGCTGAGCATTTGCAGTGCATCTCGAAGGTTACTGGTGACCTTGAGAAGACAGCCATCGCATATGATGGTGTGGTGGCGGGTCGATTCTACTGCGTCGTTCGATGCAGGTTTCAGTCCTACTTCATACTGTCTCGATGTTCCTGATATGGAACTGGCTTGAGGACTACCCCATGTGTATGACAAAGCTTTGAAGGAAGGCGCATCTGCAAGCTCAGTAACCTTCAACGAGCAGCGAATGATACCGTTGCTTGTCACTGGTAGGAGCTCCAATAGGCGTATACAGGTAGGCGATGGCAGACGCTCATACTGGTAGGGTTTGCTGTTGCTGAACACAGACAGCCGCGCATTTCGAGTGACGCGGGCGTGGCGCACGAAGTTTCGCAGCCTCATGAGTGGATCGAGTAGCGTCAGGGCGCACAGGCGCGTCCTGCGTCATTTTGGACAATGACGCGCGGGGTCGCGATGTGGGGAATGGTGTGCGTCATTGGCCCATTCGCGCTCAGTCAGCCAGCCTCGCTTGAACGCGGCCTTGTCGGCAAGCCTAACCAGCAGGCACGGTGCATGCACATCATCCAAGTTTCAAAATGTCTGGAGGCCTGATCGGATGTCAACCAGATTAGTGATGGAAACTATAGTTAGCTTGCGACAATTTCATACAGTAGTAACAAATACGCCAGGCTGTAGACCGATCAGCAATGGTGTGGTATCGGTACAGATTGACCTCTATGCCGTCCTCCAAAAGGAATGGATGTGCCAAGCCTGGGAAGTGTGAACTCTCGGGGCGCCAAAGACCATTGAGGAATGCATAGACGTGGACATATAAGTAGTTTTTATTATTGCATGAGCATCCCCCTTCGGGATGTTCTTGTACGACCTCTGTAGTCTTACCGTCGCAGTCCAGCCATATTCGAGCAATCATCGTCAGATTAAACCATTCAACTTTACCGGAACGTGCTGTTGCTTGCTTGGCTGAAGCAGTTGTAGACGGACGTCACGACTTCCGCCATGCAAGACACGCCATAGCGCCGCAATCCTTGCCGGTACTATGACCCCAAGAGCCTATATGTGACAATAACGGCACAAGGTACGGTAATATTGCGCAAAGCATGCGACATGGTTGTCATCCACTCCAAGGGTTATCGAAACTCTATCTTATGATTATCCAAGAATAGGTCGCATGTGATTGAGAACATTAGAAGGCGCTCGTGTTTGATGTTGAGAGGCATGAATTTCATCTCAGTTTACGTGGTGAGATTGCGCTACCAGATTGCGAATTGTTGGCATACTGGGATTGGCCATTGCAGTACTCTAGCAGTAAGGTGTTGCGTCAATGTGATCGTCTGGGGGAATTGCAGACTCAGTACGGAATCTGTTGGGTCTGATCTGTCGTGCCTCTATATCACTGGTCAGTCGGTACAAAGGCGGTTCAACGACCGGTGAGGTTGAATGCACAACATCGTATGTGGGTATCATTGGCGAAATGCATACCTGTATGCTAGCAAAGGGCGGATGCAGCCAGGGTGATTACAATGAAGGCGGGAATGGCGGGAAACGAGGGACAGGACGCGGCATCGATGATCAACACACATGATAACAAGGTTGATGGGCAATGCGCTAGTTGACGGGACACAACCGCGGTGCGAGGCTTGTCTGTATGGGCCCGATGCCGACGCCGACGGGTAGTGATCTTGACAGGCAGGTTACACTCGCACTAACGGCTCAAAAGAGTGCTTCATCTGTCCTTGTCCCTGTTCTGAAGGTACCAACGTGGCCTAACTCCGTCACACCCGCTGTCAGTAACATAGCTGTCAAAATGCCGTCCCTCATCGCTTCTGCGGGTGCCCATGGTGACTGCAAGTAACCCACGTTCTCGGAGCGTCTGCCGTATGACCCTTGTAGTGAACACAAAGGAAGGGCTTGCTACAAGGCTCTTTGCTGCCGTGAGACACTAATTTTATCACTCGGGTGGGGAAAAACGCTGTTGTGTGACCCCGAAATTGTATGCATGCATGCCGTGTGTTAAGGTCCATAATGGACAGATGAAATGCTGTGCTCGAATGAATCCCATCCACCGTTGGCGGTGAACAATGCCGATGCGGAATGTCACATCGCCATTTCGTTGCTGATGCTGGCTGGCTGTACATGTCATGTATGTAGCGCATGCAATTATACATACAATCGCTCTTTATGCGGAGCGACTTCCAGAGCTCTAAACGAGGAACGTCCAGAAACTTGGATAGACAAACTCATCTTCGAAGATGCGCCTGACCTGCTCCAGCACGAAAGACTCCACCTTCCCGACATTCTTGAGGACCTGCTTTCCACTGCCCTGGCCACCTATCTCGCTTTCGACTTTGATGTTTTCCAGCAGACCTCCGATCTTGGGTCGTTGCACAGGCCGCGGGTTTTGGCCTTGTGCGTCTGTTTGAAGACCGTTGAAGCCGGTCTCGCCGCCGACTAGAGCATCTGCGTCATCTGGTGACAAGAAACAGAAATGGGCCCGCTTTTTGATGTATGCCAATATCGCAACACCGTCAAAGGTGAGTCCGGTGATGTTTAGCTTAAGAGGAATGCCGACAAAGCTTGGCATCGGGTAATCCAACAGGATTTCCGCTGTCAGTGACATTTTGATGTCGCCGGAGTATTGCACATGTGTCACAACCTGTATGTCATCAGGACTCTTCTCACGCATGCGGTGAGGAGACGCAGACGGTGTCCGCGCATAGCTATGCTGAGAAGTACCGTCGTCTGATCCGGCAAAGGACGGCCTCTTTCCCTCGTCCTGTTGGTGCCTTGAGGAAGGCCTTGAACTTGGATCTGGGTGAGATTGCGGTGTGAGGGTTAGCGAGTTCATGGACGCTGCGTTCCGCAGACGCATATTTGTTGGCGTAGTTGGCCGACCGTGAGGGTTCTCAAGCCAATTATGCAATTGGGCACCAGCTACAGCAGCAAGAGGCGTGGTAGCGCCGGAGAGACCTGCACTCAAAGGTAGATGGAAGTAGTTCATATTGGAGGTGCCACCAGGGATGCCTGGCGTGAGTGCTCCATGAAAGAATGGGCTGCCTAGTTCGTTGGGAGCCAATGACGCGCGTTTCGTGGATGGCCGAGGAAGAGGTTGAAAAGGGCGTAACCTGGTCTGAATGGGAGTGTGTTCCTCCAAGTCTACCTCTCGGCCTCGTTCCCTAGAATGGCTATCCCTTCGTGAACGACTGGGTGGGTTGCTGGAGTCGCGTGACTTGGCGTCATGCTGCGTGTCGCCTTCCTCTGGCCCGTCCCCTTGTTCGTCTGGGTAGTCCTCATCATCCTCGTAAAAGTCAGGTAGTGGGTCGCATATGTCTTTAATCTCAATCTCCGGGGGTACGCTGCCGAAGTCGAATGAGTGCACGTGAACTGAGCGGATGAAGCGTGGCAGCGTCACCTGCTGAAACCGGTCGTGAATGAAGGCGCGTATTGTCTCAGCACGCGCGGAGCCCTCTGCACCGCCTGTGATGGTGTCCCAGTTGATATCAATCGACATGGCTGCGGAGTGGAGGTTGGGGTTGTCGACAGAACATTGAAACTCGCGGCTGCCGAGGCCGAATGAGGAAGCGACTACCGGGCCGAGCGCACAAACGACGCCGAGCCGTCGAACCACTCATCATCCTGACAACGAAGTCATCGCTTGCGCATCTCATTTCTTCACGAAACGTGCGGGTGTGATGAGCTATTCGCGTCTGCATCAACACCCTGTCACTCCTCCGACCCCGAGCCGACTAGACTCAACACTTCATAGCGAGACCCGCTGCCGGTGTTGTCTCAAGTTGGCACAGGATGCGACTGCACTCGAGCGAAGGTCGTCTAATTGATGAAGCGAAAGGAGCCGCTTTGCGTCGCTGCACGTACTAGTACAAGCGCCTTGCTGCAGATCGACCATGTGATGTCTCGCGGAATCAAGAGCAAGGGATAGAGTGGTAGTCACAAGGGTCGGCACTGGTACATGCAAAACACCCACCACAGGGGATTAAATTAGACTGAAGATGCCAATTCAGAGGGGCCACGGCGCTCTCGAGTGTCGATTCAATCAACCATACTAGCTTCAACAGCGTGGCGAGAAAAGCCTGATGGGGCCGGTGCACAATCACACGCATGACAAAGTACGCTATTGCTGCGTCTATGTGGCTCAGTCTTCGGTTGAACCGTCAAGGTGGTCAGGCTGAATGCCTTCTAGAAGACGCGTTACCCGGTTGGCTGCAGATGACCAGTGCGGAGCTTGACGCATATCAGGTGCCAATATACAAGAGTCTCGGTTATTTGGCGATCTGGATACATGTCTGCACAGGCCGCGGCTTTGCTCTTGGTCACATGAAAGCACTGCACTCACTTGGACTGGGTTTACTGCGAGAGTTTCCAGGCGGCCATGGAGGCTGAGATACATGTGGCAGCATGGCTGGGAGAGACGCCTCTAAGCTTACGGCGTTGAACATGCTACGGCCCGTCCCTCAGCATGATCGGAGGTGTAATAAGACAGCCATATTTTGAGCATCATACGACGGCGACGCTCCTATTCCCAGGTTGAGACTTGTGCCCGGTGCACATGCTAGCATGTGCTGCATGACAAGACTGGAGCTTGATTGATGGCATCCTATCACGGGCTTAGAATAGACGGTGCCTTGACCACGTCGTCTCGTTTACCTGGGTATTAGTGCAGGGCTGGTATACAAGGGAGTCAGACCCAATATACAGAGCAAATAGGCGGCTCGCGTGATTGGCGCAGCTCGCCGACGTGGTTCGAGAGCTACATGAAATGTGATTGATGGCATCGCAGAGGCCGTAAGCCAGGGCGATTGGCGAAAAACGGCATTGCATATGTTCCTCATGCGTGATACTGTACCGCAGATCAGCGCAGATTGATTGGGCCGCGACGGTCTCGAGATCCGCGGAGGCGGCGCAATAGAAGAATGGGCTCAACAGATGAATTATGGCAATCCGAGAGAGGACGAAGTGCCCATCTCGGATGCCCAGGGTTTGATTGACTTGCTCGTATACTGGCCGTTTCCCCTCGTGTCAACGTCGCGGAGCGCCATAGACTGCAGACAGAGATGTAGTGATAACAATGACAAGATAAGAAGAGAGAACCGGTGCGGTTCGCCGTCGGCGCATGGCGCGACAAGATTAGGAGAGCGTGGTATCCATGTAGTAAGAAAGCTGCCGAGTGGCACGAGTAAGAAAGTGTCTCGCAACACCAGCCTGTATCCAAAACGCCGGACTTGCGGTGCCCACAGTCCAATTAAGAGACAATACCCAAAGGGGACCAATACTTTTTTGAAATCCGTGACGCCGTGAAATGCAGTCCTAGGGCTAGAGCCTCAATGGGGAGCTAGCTGTGTATCAGGGCCAGAGAGTCGCGCGACGAGAAGCTAAGAGAGAGGAGGTGCTTGGAATGCGAGTGCGAAGGCGGGCTCGATGCGTGCGACTGGCTGGCCGTGATGGGGTATCGTGCGAATAATTTGACGGGAGTACACTATAGGACGAGGGGGGTTAGACACGTGTGACGCGTAGGGTTTGGGGAGGGTCGGGCGCACCTGTCTCAATGGTCGCATCTATCACACTTCTCGTCGTGCTTGACGGTCTTGGTGTTGCAGACGCCGCAAGGAGCTGTTCTTGACGTCGCGCATGGCGCCTTCTCAGCAATCTCGTGGCCGCAGCCATATTTGTGTACGACCTTGGTGCACATGTTGGCGGGGGCCGGCGAATGGGGCAGGCGCGGTCGTACGGCGGGGGTAGCGCCTTCTGCAGCGGCGTGGGAGACGAGGAAGGCGGGGTGGCAGCTTGGAGGTGCTGATTGGCTGGCGGACGGGAGCTCTTTCTTCTTGCAGGTGAGGGCGAGACTGCCGTGCGGAGCGCAGCTCAACGGGCTCGCGGGGAAGCAGAGCAGAAGACGGAGTTGAAGCAGGAAGAAGAAAGGCAGGCCAAAAAACAAGCGTGACGCGGAGAAGATAGGCGGCCGGCGGAGGTATCAAAGCTTGTTGGCGGGCGTGGGATGGTGCTGGACTGGTCGGGGAGGAGAGCAGAAGAGCAGCAGCAGGGTAGGTCTACTTGGTCGAGCGGGTGAGGAATTGGTCGGAGCGTCCAGAGGGGATGCAGCGGGCAGCGTGGAGAGTTTTATAACTTCGACATGGCAGCGAGCCAGTCTGACGGTACGCTCCAAAGCTCTTAGATTACCTTCGCTCCCGTTTGCAACAAGACGCGACAGTCTTGTACAGCCGTTGGCTCCGTGCGGAAAGGCAAGCACATACATACGCGGAGCTACTAGCCTTGACGCCTAGCTGCAGCCAGCAAGCCAGCATCGCATCAGCCAGGGTGATCCCGCCTCCTTGTCGAGCGCCAGTGCTGTGACCAACACGCCGTGAATGGCCCAATCGCCGTGCCTGGACACCCGACGACCGTTGCTCTCCTCCTTCACCTGCCCAGGGTCTGCACACTTGCGGAGTCAACCCGGCACTTTGCCAGGAAACACCCGCTGCGCCAGCTCCGATGCTCGTCCATTTCCATTCATCTGCGCCTGAGGTACTTGGATACCACGCAAACAGGACATGCAACGCCAGCACTCTCGCGGCGGCAGCACATTCCCTTGGCTGGTCGGATGAGGGCCCCGTGCATCAGACCATACAGGGCTGACTCTCTCGTCTGCATCTTACTCGTACGGTACAACATGTGCTGTTGATGGACGTTGACCTCCACTACTGCAACAGTCCGTACGTTACAAGGCTAGTCGCAACATTGTGCCAGACGGATAGCCGCATGCTCGCCTGTGACGCCAATGTGGATATCGCCAACTGACCTCAGTCGCATTGTCGGCGGCCAGCGCCCGAGTCTGTTTGCGCGTCCTGACTCACGCCTCGACTCAAGCAGAAGTGGTCGTCGACCAAATAAACGCACCCTGGTTCTTGTCGCGACCGCACATCGCTGGCACATGGCACCCTTGTGAATGCAATTCGACATGATGAAAACACGCCCGGGCTCTACAGTCCTCGTCATGCGCTGTCGATTCCAGCGCGACGGACACCACGGGTGGAACATTGGAGGCAATAATAAGGGCCGTCCTTGCATAACGTCAACGCAACTCCACGACAGCTACCTTAGGGCGAGGTCAAGTGAAGCGTCTGCTGTCGAGTCTAGTTGTTCGGTGGGCCAAATTTGGACGCAAGCTTTAGCGTAGTGATTGCGACCTACGCCCATGATTCGAGACGAGATGGAAACGTCCTCACCTCAGTCGCCTACCCAATTTAGAACCCTGGCACCAAACGAACTGCGGATTGCAAACATCTAGCCGACATCACGCCCGTCAAATGAGCCACCACGTCAGCGCCGGTATGAAGGGGATCGTGGTAGAGCCGGCTTGCGCAGCTGGCCCGTCGCTCACCAGACGTGATGACTGCCCGTCTCCACATCCCGGCAACAGTACGAGCAGTCACCTGGAGCGCAGAGCCATCCTACACGAATGGACACGTCCCCTTACGGACCGCGATCGAGATACAGGCGCTACTCGTCGCATGCTGTGTACCTAGCCTGTCAAAAAAATGTGTTGCACAAGCAGTCTCCAACGGGCGACAGGGGTAGTTTTGCGCGCTTCGCCTGACGTGGCCTAGCCTCACGGCCCGCTCTTACCTGATCGACTTGTGCGACCTGGAGCTCCACAAGTGCAGATGCGCCGTCGGTGATCAAAAAGCAACGCGGACTGTTTCGTTTTGCGAGACGCAGGAATCAAGTCCGCGCGACTGCAGAACTGGCGCGCAGAAGCAACCTACGTCTTTTTACCTGCAACAATCCTGTAAAGTCTGTTGCCCTCGCCTGGGGGCTATCGCCCACTTGGGCCAGGGTTGTGTTTCGGCAGATCCATCCACGTTTGAGGCACGGAGGCTCGCGGCTGTAAGATTAAGATGTGACTCGTTTTCCCCTTTGTGTGTGGCTTGTCCCACGTCTCCACGCATCACAGCAGCCTCATGTCACCTGCTCCGGCTGTTGCTCGGCACTCGACCACGCTCGAGAGCTGATCAACGATCAGCATCGTCCGCAGATCAGTGCAGTACAAGGTGGAGATTACGAGAAGAGCCACACCAGTGCCCATGCGAGTGCCGGCCGATTCACGCACAATTCTCAAAGGATCACTTGCGACTCAGCGCCGTTCAGGTCAGCCTGGCGGTAATCTCCAGGATGCGCATCTCGGTTGCGCTTACCACACGCGAAGGCACTAGCTCAGGCCACGCTATGCCACGGTGCGCTTGTGACAGCGGCCCTATCCTTACATTCTTCCGCTGACCACAAAACCGTTGACAGCTCCTCTCGCTAGCATTCCTATCAGGATAGCAATTGCTAAGAGGCACAGCACGCCCCACTCCACCTGTACATATATCATGGCCGCCGCCATGACTAGCACCAAAGCCATGCGTCAACCTCGGCGTACGCCTGATCAGCAACTATGAGGACCGGGGCTGCCCCGCCTCATGACGGACAGGGTGTCTCGTCTACTCTCGGCACCTTTATGACTTCCTGGTTATCATCGACGACATCATAAGCAATCTTGCATGTTGTTGAGACTCTTCCCTTGTCAGCTCATCTACAGTACGGCCTGCATCCGAAACAGAAAGCTCGCTGGCATAGGGCGAGAAAGACTATAGTTGCACATGCAGCTAGGATGCAGCTCCACAGGAGATGCATCCATGGACAGCGGTAGTTACCGGAACCCAGCTCCAGAGCCCATTGCAGCCTCACGGTGCGTACAAGCTCCGCATAAATGTTGCTCATCTATATCCGTACTCGAAAGCATTGGACACTGAAACCGATAAAGCTTGTGGGGTTAGCAGCAGATCATCAATACTTAGAAAAGCGGCCAAACGGGCGTTTTGCGCACCCTTTCAGGCAACGACAACATGAACGACATAAGGGTTATATCGAAAGTGCCTGCCTTAGCACAAGCCAACGGTTAGTTCACTGATATGATAAGATATAATTTGGATGCTCGCATTCATATCACCCCTCTAAGCGAAAGCGAGGCTTAGGCTACTGACGTACCGGTTCCATTGCCAAAATGCCGACGAGAGAGTTTTTCCGCCGTTTGACAAGTGTAACTTCCGGAAGCCGCGGAGGCCTTCGGTATAGATGCAAGGTACAATAGACACGCACAATGCCTGTCGATCATCAGGCAAAGCGACCGAGCAGGCAATGCTAACCACTGCAAAACGTACTCGTGGCTCATTGGCGGAAGGATTGTCCGGAACATCACGGCTCATGGCGGATGCAGGATGCGGCAAGACCATTTGCTGCTACTAATTTGCGAAACACCATCGGCAAATAACATAGATCAGCGTCAACACATCGTGACTTTGGAGATAAGCCAGTCGCATATACACGCTGTGCAAAATAGGCTAGCAGATGATTTTGTGAAGCGCGCTATCAACGCTTCGCAATCCAGTGGCCTACTGTGCGAAAAAGCAACCCCGGCATTAGCGTAGAGCGGCCTACTCGAGTTGCATGAAGCTGCAAAGCGAGCATTGATCCAGGAAAAGTTCCGGACGTTATGTGTGGCTATAGACGCGTAGTCATCCGGCTTTCGCGGTTCGCCAAGATCAGGTCACGCGGCGGATGTGCGTTTCGCACGCAAGCCAACGGTCGTCGTAGTGTCCGGCGTTAATGGTGAGTTGCTAGCTCTAGGAAAGTTTGTCGGGGAAGATGCGATAGGGTTTAGAGGCCAGGAGCGAGTGCGAAAGCTTATGTGCCGGACCATGCGTAGCCCGACGAAGCCTGAGAACTCGTCTTCGTCGCCCTCAATAATCTGGACCTTCTTCTTGCGACACCCTCCCTTCGCGCCTGAAGCTGTCGCAGCCCAGAATATCGTGATGATCTGTCCTGGCACATGCAGCTGGTGGGGGCGGTGCGGGGCATCCACACGTGGGCCTCTTAACGGTTTTCCATCATTGACGTCACAGCAGGATATTTGCGAGCAACGGCAATTTTCACACTCGCGAACGACTCGGTCTTGGTTCGCTGGAAAGAAAATGTAGTGGCGGATTCAAGGATGGGCTTCAGAAAAGGCCATTTCTCAGCATGCGATTCTCGAATGGCAGGAACTAGCTGCCGGGTACATGGCAAAGTTGAGTCTCGCGTGGCACATCGGCATCGCTCGGCAGTCGGTGCAAACGTTCAATCACGATGATCGAACATCATCTTCTTTGCCATTGGTTGGAGTCCACAGACTCCACTTTCAAGCGCGTCGCAAACACGCAGTCGCTGTCTTGATGGAGCTGTGCGGTAGAAGCATTAGGCAACTCCAAGCCGAAGTGCAGCGAACACACGTCGCTATGACGTCGAAAAGTAAACAGTCCCGGCAGTACAAAGACGAGCGCGGCGCGCGCAGCAAACGGCCACCACACCGATTGACATCGCCAATCGACTCAATCTTTGCACACTCGACAAAATGGCGTCCGAAATCATAGGCAACGTCGCAGAGAAGGCCAAGGGCCTCACTGGCGAGAAGACTGGCAAAATGGCCCAGCTCGCAGCCGTCACCAAGGATGTACACGACGACAAGTGGCGCATCACCAGCGACTTCGGTGTCAAGCAGAACAACACCGACGACTGGCTGAAGGTGGCGACCGATGACCAGACCGGCCCCTCCCTTTTGGAGGACCACTTCGCTCGTGAGAAGGTATGCAGACTAGACCTGGCCACCAAGACCGAGTAGTAACAGTGTCAGATCCACCGCTTCGACCACGAGCGCATTCCCGAGCGTGTTGTCCACGCCCGTGGTTCCGGCGCCTTCGGAAAGTTCACTCTCTTCGAGTCGGCCGAAGACGTTACTTCAGCTGGCGTCCTTACCGACACATCGCGCGAGACCCCCGTCTTCCTACGATTCTCCACTGTACTGGGTAGCCGTGGCTCTGCAGACACCGTGCGCGATGTTCGCGGTTTCGCCGTAAAGTTCTACACAGAGGAGGGCAACTGGGACATCGTTGGCAACAACATTCCCGTCTTCTTCATCCAGGACTCCATGAAGTTCCCCGATGTCATTCACTCCGGCAAGCCAGAGCCTGACTGCGAAATACCCCAGGCACAAACTGCACACAACAACTTCTGGGACTTCCAGTACATGCACCCAGAGGCGACGCACATGTTCATGTGGGCCATGTCCGACCGTACCATCCCCCGCTCATACCGCATGATGCAGGGTTTCGGTGTCAACACCTACACACTCGTCAACGCCAAGGGCGAGAGGAGCTTTGTCAAGTTCCATTTCACACCCGAGCTCGGTGTACACAGCTTTGTGTGGGACGAGGCACTCAAGATAGCTGGTCAAGACCCTGATTTCCACCGCAAAGACTTGTGGATGGCTATCGAGAGCGGCGCCTACCCCAAGTGGAAGTTTGGTATCCAGGTTCTCCCAGAGTCTCGCGAGCACGACTTCGACTTTGACATTCTGGATGCTACCAAGGTCTGGCCTGAGGAGCTGGTGCCTATCCGATACATTGGTCAGCTCGAGCTGAACCAGAACCCCGACGAGTTCTTCACCCAGACTGAGCAAGTCGCCTTCTGCACAAGCCACATTGTCCCTGGTATCGGCTTCAGTAACGACCCTCTCTTGCAAGGACGCAACTTCTCCTACCAGGACACTCAGCTCTCTCGTCTGGGTATTAACTGGGAAGAGTTGCCAATCAACAAGCCAGTTTGCCCCGTCATGAACTTCAACCGTGACGGTGCCATGCGCCACACCATCACCAAGGGCAAGGTCAACTACTGGCCTAACCGCTACCAGACCGTGCCCCCTGCCACCGAGAAGGAGGGTGCTTACATCGACTACCCAGAGAAGACCGCCGGTATCAAGGCTCGCATGCAGAGCAGCAAGTTCAGGGAGCACAAGAACCAGGCCGAGCTCTTCTACAACTCCATGTCGGAGAACGAGAAGATGCACATGAAGGACGCTTTTGCCTTTGAGCTCGACCACTGCGACGACCCTGTGGTCTACAAGCGCCTCTGTGAGCGTCTCTGCGAGATCGATCTTGAGCTTGCTCAGACTGTTGCGGAGATGGTTGGTAGCGATGTGCCCACTCAACAAACTCGCCCGAAGCACAACAAGAAGGCCAAGGGTCTATCGCAAATGGATTTCATGCCCGAGAAGCCTACCATTGCCACCCGCATGGTCGCTATTCTCATTGCTGATGGTTACGACAAGGTCGCTTACAACGGCATCAAGGCCGCCCTGACCGCTGCCGGCGCCCTTCCCTTCACCATCTCTCCTAGGAGAAACAAGATCTTCGCCGAAGGTGAGGACAAGAGCGGCTCCGGCGTTGTAGCAGACCACCACCTTGAGGGCCAGCGCTCCACCATGTACGACAGTGTCTTCGTGCCTGGTGGCGCCAAGTCCATCGAGACCCTGCGCAAGAATGGCCGCGCTGTTCACTGGATCCGCGAAGCTTTCGGTCACTTGAAGGCGATCGGCGCTACCGGCGAAGGCGTGTCGTTCATCAAGCAGGCTGTCGACCTTCCCGGCATGGAGTTCTCGGCTGCTGCTGATGTTGTCAACAGCTATGGTGTTGTCACTGCTGCTCAGGTTCACGCCGATAGCTTCAAGGAGGCTGTCAACATGGCCAAGGAGGCCAAGGACTTCACCAGCGCGTACCTGTTCAGCATCTCGCAACACAAGAACTTTGAGCGCGAGACTGCTGGGCTTAACCAGATGGCTGCCTTTTAAGGCGTGATGGGAAGAGAATGATGATGATACGAGGCCAAGAGATCCTTCCTTTCATGAACGTAGATAATTTTCAATGATACCACATGAACAATTTTACACGACATTCCAAGCCACTCATGTTCGTTGTTGCTCTACCGAGATTATATTCTATGATGCGAGAGCAAACGCCTTCCATAAACAGCAGAGATAGCGTCCATCATATCCAACTCTGTCAGCAACTGTAAGCGCCGTCGCGGCTTTCACACACTTCGACTTTTTTTCTATGTTCCCATTAACCCAGACAAAGCATCGAGAACGATGCGAGGGTAGTACACTTCGAGGTTGGTTGCACGTCGACTAACTAGTGTACATGGCGTTTCGCTAGAGCAGAAGCTATGCAAGTCCAGGGAGATGAGTATGCGATCCTGATGAATAGCACGTTGTCAAGAGGGCAGCTAAACCTCAATATGGGGGTGAGTCCAAGTTCGCGTTCTCCGTATCTTCTGCAGCTCAGCCACACGCCCCACTTTCGACTAACCCCATCTGGATGCGCAGCGAGAAAAGGGCGTTACAGCAAATTAGCGCTTACGAATGTGCGGCCGTTTCTTTTCGACCCCGACACTGAACTTACGACGAGTCCGAACATCGTCACTATTTCGCACTCCTACATTAGGCACGCCTTGAGAATATATAAGGCGACTGGAAGGATTTAGGAGGTTTGCCAAATCCCGCAGGTTTCCCAGCGCCACAGTCGCGTCTCGAACGACCGTCTTGGCGAGGTAGTAAAGTTACCGCGAATCCCCACTAATCGTCTGACCGGTTGCCTAAACCTTGGATCTCCATCGCCCTTTCCCAGAGCTGAAGGGCTGCGTGGATGACTCCGAAAGCGACTGCAACACTCGTGGGCGCAGCGCCCTTTGATCTAAAATACTGAGCGACAAGCCTCAGGCTCCTGAACACTCACTTTCCATCATTTTCGCTCACGCTCTTTCTTTGAGCCCGTGATTGCTAACCGTCTACTACGACGAAATTGAACGCCCTCTGACAAATACACCACACATAGTCATGGACCATCAGGGCGCAGGTTTCGCCTTTGACACCAACATGGATTTCAGCAACATGTTTGCGACGCCGCAGCAGCAGCAGTCGTACACGCCAGCGGATAACACTTCTGGCTTCTTCTTCGCTGACGAGGGTATCGATACTTCTGCATCATCATCTTTCATTGATCCGGCTGTATTCGAAACCAACCCTCAGCAGTGCACAATGCAACAAAGTCTGGTAAGCTTATTGTTGAGCTCGCCATATCGCATACTTGCTAACCATGCGGCAGACCTTGGATGACACCTCGGCGACCCCAGCATGGATGGCACAGCTCACACCTGATATGCAGCTCCAACATACCGCGAAGGCATACCCACCTACACCACTTCACTCATTTGATGCCATGCCTACGCAGTTTAATGCGCTTGGCAAGCGGCCGCTGCAGCTTGAGACGCAGGACTACCCTCAATCTAAGCGTCACGCAAGCTTTGATTTCCCATTGTTCCCAACACCTCCTGCAACAACGACATCCAGCTGGGGTCTGGAGGCGACCCCGCCCGTGGCCGTAGAAGGTCTTCCAGATGAGGCAGCCGATGTCTGCGCAACGTGGTTCCATAAATACAATGTGTTGCCCAGGTAAGTTCATGACCCTCCGGCCACGATTGTTCTGCCAGACGGATATCAAGGCCAGAGGAAAGTCCGTCCATGCATTTGTGGGTGCGCGGAGCTGTGCTTCGTGGTCATCTCCAAATCATGCGCACTCCATGTATCCCCCTGGCCGGCGACTTCCTCCTTAGCCTCGATATCATGTAGCGCATACGTATTTGTAAGACTAGAGTAATGTTCATCAATGCTAACAGTTCAAAAGCGATAGGCACATCGACTCACTCAGCCAGCTCACCGGTGAGCCTGCAGATGCCATCCGAAGCTGGTTCGGTCAGCTCTTGAAGCAGGGCATGGGTGGCAACCAAAGCGATTCGGCCTACAAGTCCCAAACGGCACTCATCCAACAAGACCGGCAGCAGAAGCAGCCAGAACTCTTTTGGGATGATCAGACGTACCAAACAGAGCTTTCGGGGGCATACACTGCTTATGGGAACACGATACAACAAGCACTCGGGGAGACGATCACCCCCGGCTCGTCACCAAATTGCGACAACACTACTGTCACCGTACAGCCAGTCACCACACGGGGTAAGAAACGGTGCACACCTACCGAAGACCTGGAGTTGCTCGGTAGGGATCCCAGAAAAATTTACCAGTGCACTCGGAAATGCGGTAAGCGGTATGGCCGCAAGAATGACTGGAAGCGGAATGAGGAAGAAGGCTACCCATGCAAATCATGGGTCTGCAGCCTGTGTACAGTAGGGGGTGTCGATAACGTTCGACCGTGCTTCAGAAAGTACCACTTTGTCCAGCATTTCCGCAATATCCACCCTGAGATGAACGCGGAGGACTTCGACGAGGCCAGCACCGTGTACTCTGAGACCGAATTCCCACGCAAGTGTGGATTTTGCCGACATCGCTTCGAGACGAGACAAGAACGAATAGATCACATTGCGGATCACTTCAAGCAAGGCAAAACTATGCTTGACTGGCGCGACGAGGAAGACAACGACAGCCTCAATTCCGCAGACGACGACAATGACGACGGGCCAGGCGATGGCGGCTTCGGTGGCAAGCCTTCCCCTCAACCGCCTTTCCATCCACGGGGTGACGGTGGCTCCAAACACACGGGCTCGGGCGGCAGCGGCGGTTCTGCAGGCCAGTCGTCCAACGGCGGGTTCTTCCAATTCCAGCTCTCACAACTCGGTGAGAGCCAGTTGTATTGTGTGGACCAACTTATCAAACCCACTACACTTTCGCCGAACATCTCTCAGTCATCGACCTCACCTGAAAAGACCGATCAGCAACTACTGCAAGACAGCCACGTTGCGACAGAGGAAGACCACAAGATCTCTCTGGCCAGCGATGGGCTCTCCCAGTCCGTGAGGAGTGAGCTCCTAAACTCATCGCCGGGCGGTGGAACGGATGCTCGACTATCAGAACACCCTCACTGGAAGTATTCTAGGGCTGACGTAGCCGCTGCTGCTCCAGGTTCATCTGCCGCACCTCTCTCCAGCCCACGATATGGAAATATCCCGCTTACCGAAGCATCATGGCACACGGGTACGACGACGACGTCTGCTCAAGACAATACAGCTACGACACTATGCAGGACCGAGATACGTCCAGCAACGACGTCATTCCTGAGTGTCAAGCTTCTGGGCTCCGGAGGCTTTAGTACAGTCGACGAAGTCGTACATCAGCAAACGGGACTCCACGTCGGTCGCAAGACACTCAAGAACCGTGACCAGACCGCGATTGCGGAGCTCAAGAAGGAAGTCAGCGTTCTTCAGAAGCTTCGCCACCCTCACATCATTCGATTCCTTGGGGCCTACTCTAGAGGCGACAAGATGTCGATTCTCCTCTCACCCGTTGCGGAGACAACGCTTGCAGGATGGCTGCAGCGAACAGCGCTGCAGAGGCCTGCCAACCTACCAGAGACTATTACCAAGATGTTTGGCTGTCTTGCCTCGTCAGTGAGGTATCTCCACGAGCAGCGACCTGTTGTCAAGCATATGGACATCAAGCCTCAGAACATTTTGATCGTAGAAGGCGATCAGGAATTCCCACACGTCGTGCTCAGCGACTTTGGCGTCAGCTCCGCAGAAGAAGTGGGCGACGACCAGCGCAAACCGCTAACACGTCAATACATCGCCCCTGAAGTCTTTGAGGGCTTTACTCGCAAGCAGGCAGCTGACATATGGAGTCTTGGTTGTGTCTTCGCCGAGATGGCGTCTGTATCATTCAGCCAAGGCAACACGGAATGGTTAGCTTTCCGCAAGACATTCAGCGGTCGTACTGGCAAGCACTACTGGCAGGACGTCTCCGGTATACAAGACAAGCTTGCCGCATTCTTGGCTGAGGCAAATACTACGACGGAGCAGACCGTTGTGCGTACGCTTCAGACCATGTTGAATGCCGATCCAGATGAGCGGCCGGACGCACGATCATTGACCATGATCTTTACTCCCGCACCATGCTGTCTCAACTGGCCGAACGACAAGGCGACATACCCTGGCCCACAAGAGGAACTCGGTGGAGTAGAGACGCTTGCTCACCAAGGCGGCGACGAAACCTGCTGCCATACCCACGCTCACGGCAAGAACAGCACCGAGTCAGAGCCTAGCCTTTCGAACGCGAAGAGCTGGCTAGACGAGTGTACACACACTCACGAAGCTTGTCACCATACAGAAAAGCGCGATGCCAGCAACCTACCCACACGTCTGATCGAGATTCTTCCGGGAAGCCCGGGTAATGCAATTCGCGCGAGAATTGTTCAGACCGACAGCCTGAAGTCGTCTACCGAATATGTCGCCTTGAGCTACGTATGGGGCGACAACCAGCCAGTACTCTCCAGCAGCACGCTGTTGAGCATGCGAAGTGAGCTGCCTCTAGAAACACTCCCGATCACAGTCGCGAATGCGATTGCGACAGCACACCGCCTGGGCCACAACTATTGCTGGCTAGATTCACTATGTGTGCTTCAAGATTCGGAAGAAGACAAGCAACAAGAGTGCACGAGGATGGCGTCCACCTTCCGTAACGCAGCACTGACAGTCGTACTTGACCAGTTGACTGGCGAAGTGGTCATGTCGGGCATACCTGAAAAGAACTACCCGGCGTCCTTACTTGGATCAGCAAACAGCACAAGCCCGACTCCAGGTCGACAGCCGGCTTCTGCCTTGCTGCCAGCTGGCATCCTGACTACACCCAACTTCGGCTGGGACACACGTGCATGGGCGCTACAAGATCGCCTACTCAGTCGACGCTTCCTCCACTTGGGTGAACAGTTGTACTGGGAGTGCAACACGCTCAAGGCTTCCGAAACCTTCCCTCGCGGTCTCCCAGCACTAGTCTGGGAGAAGGTGCATACGGAATCTGACCAAGGTATACCGTCTATGCCAATCGCTACAGCAAATGGGAATAGCAAGAGCAGCAATGCAGTCCAGCAGATGCTGAACGGCCTCGACGACGACTATCTGGACAATCGGAAAGACCGTACGCCCGATACCAACCATGTCCGCTCTCCTGCAAACACCGAGCCGCATTGCGTACTTCCATTGGCAATTCCTCTGCGCGAATGCCAATCATCAAACAAGCAAGGCGATAGTGTCTTCAATGGGATAGAAGGCGACCAAACCCAAGGGTCGAAATCGATTTCCATGTGCCAGTTTCGCAGGAGTGGGAGTAAGACTGGGAGCCGTCGGCTCAACAAAGCTTGTTTTCAGACGAAAACACTACCTGGACAGAATCCAGGTGGAGGGGAAGATGAAGAGATGAGTGGTGGAATTGCGAATGGGAATGCATATGGGAACGGAAATGGGATGACTTAGGTCGCTGGTTTGCGCACACTCGTCTCTCTTTCTTCAAGGAAAGATTCGAGATTGGGTTGCAATTTTCTTTGTTATGTTGAGTTTTACGAGTGCTAGTTTATGATCACGAATGAATCTATTGATTTCATCTATTTCACATTTGGGCCATGCTGAGTGAGTCTTGATTTGAAGAGAATAACAGTCCAGTAAGTATTTCATCGGGTGGCACAAACTGCGTGCAGCTGCACTCCACAGACCCATATATAACAACTTCCCCGAAGGAAGGTCTTCACCACACGCCCACCACACATCCCGTCCTCACGTCTCCGGCCTAACCCTCCCTCTCCTCTCCCTCATACCCTCCACCCTCCGCCTATCCTCCTCAAACTTCCTCTTCAGCAGCCCCTCAGCCTCCTTCCTCCTCTCCCGATTCTGGAACCTATAAAAGTCATCCGTAGCCCTATGATTTCTCTTCCGCTCATCCAGCTCTGCCTTCTTCTTCTCCGCCTCTTCCAGCCTAGCAGGCCCAACGCGACCGCCTCTTGTAACCGTCATGAAGCCTTCCTCATCAGGAACAGATCGGGATGTCTTGCGAATGCGGTTCCGCGCTGTTTCAAGGGCATTGAATTGGGTGAGGTAGGCGTTTAGTGAGGCTTGGAGGAGGGTGGGGGTGGGGTAGATGAGGGAGTTGTGGGATTTGTAGCCTGTTGTTCTGGGGTTAGACGTGGAATGAGTGTGAGGGGATTGCGGAGACTTACGCTCAACGCCTAGTCCTTCTCCTCCCTTCCAGGATATGCTTTTGCTCTCTTTGACGGCCTTTTGAATCTCCTTCATAGCTCCCCTCGCACTCTTTTTGTCTACGAAGACGACGACGGCGCCGCTTCCGCTCTTTCGCACTTCGCTGTTCCATAATCGTGGTAACGCGCTCTCGGCGTCTTCCACTACACCCTCTGCTATCACTGCCGCGTCATCGGTCCTCTTCCTCTTCTTGCCTCTCGAGGTAGCAGAATCGTCTTGCGTCGTAGGTTTGTCGCTCTTCCAGCGCTTGTGCATTGGTTGCGCGGGGACCGAGGCATCGAACTCGACGCGCTCGACCATGGAGCCGCCTAATTGTTCCTGGAAGAGCGCGCGGATGTTGCGCTCGGAGGCATCGATGGGTATGTTTGCGACGAAGAGGCTGCGCTCGTCATCGGCGGTGGGTATACTGGGCGCATGTGGTTTGACGTAGATGTAATGCTTTGCATCGTTGCAGTGCGCTGGCAGACCAGACAGCGTGGGTAATGTGAGGGGAAGAACGGTGAAGTCGGCGACTGTTTTCGGCGTTGCTTTAGACTTCTTCGTCTTTGGCGGCGCTTCGGGTGCCATTGCGGGTGTGGGTTGCGACGGGGGCGCTGTGTGGTTGGAAGGAGTGTCGGTCGGCCTTCGAGAGGACTTGGTGCAAGACTTTTTACAGATCGCTTCGGGTGCAATATGTAAGAAGCGCGCCGACTCAGTACTTGAGGGTGCAAATGCTGGTGTGGAGGTTTGTGTGTCCGCGCAAGTCGAGCTCGTGGTGGAATTCCGTTCACGAAATTTTGGCAGGGGTGTCACGGCCGCGTTAGCGCAGCCGGCCGCCCACGCTCTCACTGCCTTCCAGATGAGCCATGAATTTGTTATATGTCACCCTTGAATAATGCCAGACATGTGCTGATTCGAATTATACATAATATTCGCATATGGTGACTATCGGTATGCAAGCAAACGAATTGCAGTTTTGAAATGGCACTAGATACATGCAGATGCTATGGCGAGCCATGCGTGAGCAGGGCAAGTAAAGCAATAAAGTGGATATCAATGGGAATCATAATTCGTAACGACGGTGAAAGGCTGTCTCCTATCAGGACATGGTGATCGACCGGGCATGGTTGCGTTTTGGCCAAGCCGAATAAGCAAGTGGCAAGACGCAGTAATCATGCGCTTGGGGTCGCAACGCCATTTTGTAAGCGTAATCTGTGAGGGTGTAGTCCAGGATGAGATGGTCATCCCAGCTCTATATATGCAGCGAAAGAGCGGTGTAGAGAGAGGCGGAAGTCGATTGGATGTTAGACTTCGGTCGCTCAGTTGAAACCTCCTGGAATGCTCTTCATCGGGGATTCTGGAAGCGAGTGGAAGGCATCGTCCTTGTCCTCCTTCTTCTCGTCATCAGGTGACGGCTCGTGAGAATACTTGGGCTTGAGCCTGTTGCCAATCTGCTCGAGTCTGTTGTCTTCTACGGAGGACAGAGAAGAAGTTGAATCACCGCGCATAAGCGAGGGGGTTGATTCCGGGCTATGCTTCGGTACGGTTGGAGAGTTCAGGGACCCGTCTGAGTTCGTTGAGACGCGGTTGCGGAATGGATTTCTGACCGGTAGAGCAGGAGGCATTGGCTTGGCAACCTGGACAACGCGTGCGCGAATGGCTTGCGGGGCAGCGGCCTGGTGGACCTCGTGGACGATTGGCTCTTCCTCAAACTCATCTTCCTCCTCCTCTTCGTCTGATTCCGAATCGGAACTTGACTCGGAATCATGGGCCTCTTCAATGGCTATCGAGTTCCGAGGAGAGCCGTCGGACTTTGGGCCGGCAGCTTTGTCTGTCTTTGTTCCTGCAGCGGTAGGTGTTGCTTCTTCGGCCTGTCTGTCTACGCTCTTTGCTCGTGGCGGAGTAGCTTGCTCGACCCTGGTTTCGGGTACTTCCACTATGGGAGGAGTAGGTGTGCGTGCGACGCTTGTTCTTGGCGGTAGCGTGGGGGGTGACTTCCTGATGGTCGGAGGTGGTGGCGGTAGATCGTCGGTCTGGGTGCTCATGTCAACTGTTGGCGTCCGGGGTTCCAATACGCCGCTGATGGTGCTTGTGCGCCAACTCGTTGGCCGACTGCCAGCATAGCTCGAGCGGTCCATGCTTCTCCGGAATGTGGAATTTCTGAAAGTGTTGTAGATGGGGCTGGTCGGGCTCGGCTTGAACTCGAATTGTTCACTTGCCGGACGGCTGTGTGTGCCAGCTTCCCTGATCTCTAGACCAGCTTCTTGTAATGCCAGTACGCCATACGGGTCGGGGTCAACAGCGTCTGGAATACCAAATGTCTTGTCTTCCGGACCTGTAATCTCAAAGTCGCCAGGTGTCGCCTCGTCTGGTATCAAACTCTCGTCCACGTCCGTATCGCCTTGAGCTGATTTCAGAGTCTCCATGAGTCTCCTTATCTCGTAAGGCGGGTGCCTCACTTTGCCTGCCAAAATGTCTTTGACTCCTATGCGTTCGCCGTAAAACCGTTCGTTCTCGTCGGTTCGTTCGATGATGATAGTTCCGTCTAGTTGAAGGCCAGCATAGAATCCTCGCGATTTGATATACGTGAATAGTGGTGACTGGCGCTTGTGAATCTCCGAATCCAGTATACCGCCAACGCCGGCTGGGCCTGCGACCGCACTGATTTCACCTCCCAATGTGCAGCGAATGGATTGGAAAGCCTCCATGGCCTTGTCGGAGTTGATGACAATCACGCAGTCGTAAATGTCTACCCCTACGAGAAAGCCTACACCCACGGTATGCATCATGATGCCTGACGGGGGTGACCATGTTCCATCGGCCTTGCGTGCGACCAATATGCCGGCTCCGCCAGATCCGGAGACCCAGAGACCGGACCGCATGGTCGTGAATATGCATAGGCCTTTGGCATTCTGGATGACCTTGGAGGGTATCTTCTTGAGGACTCGTTGTTTTCCCTTGGGGACGTCGGTGGTGATGGGTCGGTCTTCTTCCTGGTAGAATCCATCCTCTGTGGGCGGGTTAGTACTTGGCGGGACGCAGCGGAAGTTGACGTACTGCAGAAGCTTTTGAGGATCCTCGCAGCCTTGTCCGACTCGATGTCTAGCGTTGTAGGCCAGAAGGCTTCAGAGCCGACCTTGTTGGACAGTCGATTGACGGGGGCACCGAGCTTGTCAACCCACGTGTAGACCTTGTCGAAACCTTGCTTTGACTGCGTCTTCGCGGTGGACCAGAGCGCCATGATGGCGGGCTATCGACGGGCAGCACTACGTCAGAGGTGGGCCGAGGGGTATGAGTGCGCAGCAAGCAGCATTACACATTAGAGATGAGAAGCATTCAAGTAGGACAACGCGCACGAGAAAAGGCAAAGAGTAGGGTCAGGCGACGGAAGCAGCGGGTGTGGTCGACCAGCGGGCTCCAACCGTTTTTGAGTCGCACGGTACGTCAGCTGTAGGCTAATGCTGGCGGAGGCTGGCGACGGCGCAGTCTAGCATCGGGTACCTTAATAAGGAACCCTAGGCATTACCAAGTGATTTGACCCCTGCGCTCCACGACTCGACAAAAGACTTAGTGAGGGTGATGGGATATTGATTTACCAGAAACAGCCCGTAGCGGGGTTGAACACGGGTGGCAGCCACACCACCTCGGGGTATGCACGCCGCCTGATTCGTTGTGAAGGCACGCTTTCATGGCGCCGCCACCAGGAACGAGCAGAAAAAACCAAAAGTCAAGACAAGTGGGATGAACTAGACATGCGTCGTGAATCATGCGCACGTGTCGTCGAGTCTAGATAGCCGGGCGGGTCTGTAATCTAAAAGCAAGCTGCGAGCAAGACATCCATGGACGCAGGTGCCGCTCTTGCACGGCGCGCGCACTTTGTGAAGCCGGGACAAGGTTTCGCCGGACGCCGGCCCGCGGACGCGCCAAGCCGCGCGCGTCGCTGGAGCTCATCCAGAGTTTATGTTTTGCGACCGCGACAGTAGCTAGTCCGAGAACAATCAAATCCCTTCACCACGCGAAATAATTCATTACGGCGCATGTGCGGCGCAACGTGTGAACTGGGAAATTAAGTGGAGAGAATACCTTGGTTTTGGATCCCTGTTCGCCTGTTCCACCGCGTACCCAGGTAAACTTGCGACTAGAGAGCAATGTTTCGTGGACCACCGTCAACACCCGGCCGCAGCTACTACGACGACAGCCTACACGCCCCCTCAACCACACCCGCTGGCCCTCCGCCCCTAGACGAATCGCACTATCCCTCCTCAACACCAGCTGGCCCGCCGCCAGGCATGAACCAAGGACTCTTCGGCAATGCACGCCCAACCTTCAACCCAAACAGCTATGACTACGCCAGCAACTCGCTGTTCGGTAGCTCGCCGCCCAAGGGAAGCATGTTTGAAGGCAATGGGCTCGGCTCAATAGGCACTTCGACTTCGGGACGGCCCCCAACACAACGTGGACGCATCGCAACTTCTGGCCAGTTCCAAGCGCCCACACACACCCTACACCAGGACGCGGAAGGCGAGTCGGAAGAGGAGTACACGGATGAAGACCAGGAAGAAGATGACGACATGGACGAAGATAAGGGCACCGAGGAGGACGAGCCGCTCTCACCGCAGCGCCGCAACAAAACACAGAACAGGTTCTCCCAGTCAATTGTCTCAAGAACAAGCGCAACCGACATGGAGCCAAGCCCAGCCTTGGTGCGGTCAGGCGCAAAACAGACGCGATTCGATCTCCTTGCGCTCGCTAAGGGCCTTACTTCCAACAGCGACCGACAGGCTCTGCGCGAGTCCGACCAAATCATATTGGAGACGGAGCGTCTGGTCGAGAAAGTCCACGAGTCTCTTCAATCAGACTCGCCAGACAAGCGGACTGAGGTGCTTGGCACAGTCGCTCAGGAGTTGATCGCAACTTGGCCAGATGCACACAGGTCGACTTCACAGGAGCTGTCGCAAGCCCGCCAGCTTGCTGCTCTTCTGCTGACCCTTCACAATCCCCCACAGATTGGCCTAAACCAGCGAGCCTCCGCCCTCTCCCTCGTAGCGCGAACCGATTCGAAACAATACACACCCATCCCGCGAGTGCTGCTCGACTGGCTGAACAGCACATTCCCTCAGGTCGAGGCCGAATTGGTGTTGAAGGAGACCCGCGGATATTCAAGACATTCCTCGTTCTGGGAAGCTGTCCATGTGTCTACTGTCCGGGGCAACTTCTCGCAGACTATGAGACTACTTCAGGGCGCTCAGCTTGAGCACGCCGAGACAGCTCAACACGACGGATTGGGCACTTCAGGATACGTCGGGTCACACCTCTCATACGCAAACCACGCGCTTCGTCAAGCAATCGATCTCCTCCGGGAATGTCCAGCCATCGCATCGGAAGATTGGGACATCAAGGGTCACGATTGGAGCATCTTCAGGCAGCGCGTCCACCAGGCGAGTGCTAGCTTGGAGGAGTTTGCAGAGGGCGAAAGTGTGAGCCGACACTCTATCTCTCAGCCTTTCAAGGCGGCACATTTTGGCATATCGCAAACTCAGGCAAGCTTCCAGCTTAGTGTGGCCAGTCGCAAAGCTGAGAGCAAAGTGCCCTGGTCTGTGTATGAGGCCCTCAGCACGGCTTACAAGCTCTTGCTGGGCGATGAAGAAGCAATCCTCGAATTGTCAGCCGACTGGATCGAAGCAGTAGTGGGTCTGGGCGTCTGGTGGAATGGCGAAGAGGAAGATTTGGCACAGGGTAGTCTAGCGGCAAGCCGTCGCTCCATTATGCGGTCTCAACGAGTTCGCCCTGTCGACGTGACTCCGGTCAAAGCGTACTGCCAACGGCTATCTTCCGCGCTGGCGGCTGTCATCCAGAACAGCGACGAAGACTTCAGTGTCAATGCTGTCGACCCTTTCGAGGTGGGGATAGCATGTATACTTGATGACAACATCGAGGGCGCTCTCCAAATCCTGCAGAGTTGGTCCCTCACCATGGCTTCTGCAGTCGCGGAGCTTGCCAGTGCAGGAGAGTGGTTCACAAGCGCAAAGGGCCTGATGGATCAGTTCGACCAGAGTGATCTGATGGTCCTGAGTTACACTGAACAGCAACAGCCGAAGGGTGTGAGAAAAGACGACATACTTATTGCCTACGCCAATTTGCTGCCAGCCAGGGGCGAACTCGAGGCTAGAGACGGTCAAACATCCAAAGAAGGATGGGAGATCGCGGTACAGATTCTCGGTAGACTGGACGACGGCATCACAGCAAACGAGCGTATTGAGCGGATACTAAATGACTTGCAACTTGAGTCCTCAGCTCGTGTCGACAAGATCACCCAGCTTTGCCATAACTTGGACCTCTCACAGCATGCCGTCATCATCGCTCAGGTATGTTATAGAGCAGGAACACTCCCGGATACAAGCTGACAGTTGCAGAAATACGCCGACTATCTCCGCACCAACACCGAGAGCTATGGCGATACACTGCTCTACTACGCCCGTGCCCACGACGCACAAAAGATTCAAGAGGTGCTACGAGTCTTAGTCGCCCACTGCCTTATCAAGTCGACCGCCTATCCGCCTCTAGATGAACTAGACGAGTCGCTCAACTCGCTCATTACTTCACCAAAGCAAACCCTGACAAAACTCGCAAGCCTAGACTCTGAGGCAGCTTCCCTCCTTTCAAACCACCTGAGCGGTTACGCAACAATACGCAAATACTACGACCTACGAGATGAAGAGGTGCTACTGAAGCCCGGAGAGAAGCCGGCACATCGACCCATGGCACGGAAACGAGCTGCAGCCAATGCTCTCATGGTCATCATCGCCAGTGCGTCATCCAGCATCCGTGGAGGACTGTACGATCCAGAGATAGAGACTGTGGTTCAAGTCGACGTTCTCCTACCGTTGCTAGGCGAGGCACTCATCTTTGTCAACCAACCCAAGCGTACATTGACGCTCCGCCACTTGTACGACCTCCTTGCAGCCATCGAGGACCTTGATACCGCACCTAGCATGATCCGAACGCAATGTGAGGAAGTACTTGCGACTACCCTCCTCTCCGCACACGACCCCAACGCCTCTCAACAATTATCGAAATCGACATCGAATTTGACGACAGCATCAAGCCAATATTCGCTTATAGGCTCCATTGATTTCGGCTCCGCAGATGGTCAGAGTGCAGAGGGCTCGACGGTCTTTGTCAAGGGTGGACACGTAGACGATAGTAAGCGTGGGTGGGACTGGCGGAAAGGCTTCCCGAAGGGTGCAAAGAGTGAAGATATTATTGCGGTGTTGAGACTGGGAGTTGCGAGGGAAATTGGCAGAGCTTTTGCTGAGGGAGAGGTCAGCGCTTAGATGTCTCGTACGGAGAAATGATACCACTATGTAATAGTAGAGAGCGACTTGGTTTTGGCCACTATAGATGATATTTGGACATTGCATCCTCCCACACTGAAGAAGCAGCGGTCTGTTGACAACATGATTGAGCAGCCGTGAGCGTTACTGACAAAGAGTACATTAATACCATAACACGCAAGAGGTGTCATACCGTATGCTTGGATGACTTCATCACCCCGCAAACAAAGATAGTGTTCACAAGCATCTTCCGTGTAAAGAGGCTGTAATGGCTGAGTTGAGCTTACCCGAACCCAAGCTTCGACGTCGAGCACCGCCAACGCGTACCTCGGTTCCGCGTCTCCCCGCATCATCAACGCGACAAGCACATCCACGCGCTCCCGGACAACATGGGTTACGTACGTACCACGCGCATGTAACCAGCATTTAATTCCCCAAAACATCAACTGTGTCTGTCATCCACCCACCCATCCAAATCAAAACAATCCTTCAACCCAAAATGCCCCCCAAAGAAACCCCCCGCCACAAACCAGACATCGTCCTCCCCACCTCCTACAACGACATAAAATTCACCCAAATCCGCACTCAACACCACGAAAAAGAACCCTCCGTCATCATCCTCACATTATACAGACCCGGAAACCACAATGCCTTCACCGACACCATGCGCGCGGAGATTGAAAGTGCATACGGCATGTTCGATGCAGACGAGCGGGTGAAATGCATCGTGGTGACAGGAGATGGGCGGATTTTCTGTGCGGGCGCGGATCTGGATGAGGGTTTTGGGGAGGGGGTTAATGGGGCGGATGCGGAGAGGGTGCAAGATCATCGGGATGGGTATGTTGGGTGTTTTTATTGCTGTGTTGGTGATATGTCTCAAATCGCTTCCTGTGATCAAAGAGCACGAGACTGGGTTGGTCAAATTGACAAAGAAGAGTGTGCTAACAGAAGAACATTTCAGAGGCGGACGCGTAGCCCTAGCTATCCATCACTGCCGCAAGCCTTCTATCGCCGCTCTGCAAGGTTCCGCAGTGGGCATTGGCATCACCATGACGCTGCCCATGAACATCCGCATAGCCTATGCGTCGGCGAAGATTGGCTTTGTTTTCTCGCGCCGTGGACTCATCATGGAAGCGTGTTCTTCCTTCTTCCTGCCCCGGTTGATCGGCCATAGTCGCGCTATGCAGGCCGTGACGACAGGTAGCACCTATCTTGCTAGCCACAAGGTCTGGGATGGCTTGTTTGCGGAGGTGTGCGACAAGGCGGAAGATGTGTTGCCGAGGGCGCTCGAGGTTGCAGAGGACGTGGTGAAGAACACCAGTAGCGTGAGTACGTATCTGATGAAGGAGCTGATGTACAGGGATGCGGGGAGTCCTGAGGGTCAGCATTTGTTGGATAGTAGGGTTATCTACGAGTTGTTTGGATCGCCGTAAGTCCTTCTTGCTGTAACTGATATCCATAAACTGACTAGCCACAGGGATAACACCGAGGGCGTAAAGTCCTTCATGGAGAAGAGGCCGGCGAATTTCACGGGGACCATGGACAAGACAAATGTGACTGGGTACCCATGGTGGATGCCAATAGACACACTGGGAAGGCCAAAGGTGGCGCCAACAGGGAGGGCGAAGATCTAATGGAATGTTAGAAAATGGGTCGAAATGCAACATGTACTGCTCAAGTGTATTGGCATGACTTCATTGTCTATCGTCCAACCCATCCCTCGGTATCGCCTTTGTTCGACGTCCCTGCAAGTATCGCCTTCACGCGCGTGGCTAGCTAGCACCCCAAACTGCATCACGCGCACCGACGGCCGAATGGAGGTATCAGGGATTTTCATTCGTTCCTAATGTACTTCTTTTCGTGAAGCATGCATAACCGAGGGAAACCCATAACATCCCTTCCCATCCAGACCGCACTCCGTAATGAGAAACACGCTTAGAAGAAAGTGGATGGTCGGGTAGAGGAGAAGACCTTCTTTCCAACCTTCTTGTTGATGCGGTGGGGCAGCGGGAACTTGAGGTTCTTGGTGAGGAGCTGCTTGATGTATGGGCGGCGGAGGTCGTCGGCCTTCTCGACCTCAACAACCTTGAGAATCTAGATTGAGTGTGAGTGATTTGACGCAGGCGGCTGAGTCGATTTGATCATACCTGAACGGACCTGAAGCGCGATCGGTGACGGGCGGCCATATCCTGGTACAGGGCATCGACGGCGGCGACACGGGACATCTCACGGTACTCCTTGTACATGTTGTGGGTACCGGAGCGCGAGTCGTACTTGAGCCAGATACCGAAGTTCTTGACCTTCTGGGGCTTCTTCTCGTGGATCTGAACCGGGTCAGTTTGTTGTTGCGCAGTCTTCTGCTCCCTCGACATACCTGGTTTACGGAGACGATCTCACCGTTGGCCTTCTTGATCTTGCGGAGCTTGCCAAGGAAGTACCAGAACCGCGACTTGGCGACAACCTCGTTGGTCGCAAAGATGCGCATGCGGTAGATCTTGGGCGAGGGGTTGGTCTCGCTGGGCAGATGGCGCCCGATGATCTGGTATTCCTGGAAGCGTGCTGAAGCATCGTCAGTAATGCTTCAATGACAATATTCTCTCTTAGTCCAGCAATTGCAGCGGTCGTGGTTGGGGGCGGCGGTCGGGTTAGGGCAATAGAGTCCGGTCGTATTCGAGTATGTCGCATGCGGACGATCTCGCGGGCTTCGCTGCCATCGTCATAAGTTTTCAGCGCCGTTGGCCTCTCCGCTGTGCATGCACACCACCAAAGCTCCTTCCCATTCGGCCCCAGCTTCGTGTCGTTTTATCGCGATGGTGAGAGACGGTCACGGCCGCGCTGGCCTCGTTCGAAAATTCCATCGACTACAATTGCTGGACGGGACGGTGTTGCGGACGAAGAAAAATTGCTTACCCATCTGCGACTGGTTAGCGGGCGATATAGGCATGAGCTGGCGACGTAGACTGACCTTGAATGTGCTGTGAGGTTAGTACCTTGAGTTGAGAAGTTCAGTCAGGTCGTCTCCATCGTGGATTGACAAGCGAATTCGACACCACCTTGTGCGCGCTAGCCGAGTTGAGCATGGGCCCACAACAACTTGGCGGCAGGCGCTATGGACGTCGGCGAACAAACAGCCCAAACACCCGACCACCTCGAGGACCACTAGAACACCCACCAGTTGGTTCTCAGCAAACAATCCGCACCATGTCAAAGGGCTGAGAGTACCAACTGAAGTCGCGCAAACCTTCAGATTCACGCGACAACCGACATCCCGTAACCCGACCGAATCCCTCATGGCCGCCATGCAAGCTGCACTCGTGCCTTTCCATCAGGCACTGGCCAGTGGCCTTGCGCAACCCGTCGCAGACTTCTTCAGTCCAGTCGCACCCGCGCATGACCCTGGCCGGCTATACGACTTCTACCGCGCATCCAGTGACGAGAAGATTGAAGGCGATGTTGTTTATGCGCTCGAACAGCGAATGAACCCCAAAAAGGCCAAGGCTTCTCCCTGGGTTGATATCATTGCTACTTATTGGCGCGCTGTCAAAGAGACCATCAAGACCGACGAAGCAGCAAATCAGGGCAAGCTGAATGAGCGCCAATACCTGGCAGTGTACGATACGTGGAAGGACCTGACGAGCATCTTCATCAAGCACATATCTGGTGGACTGCTACCAGCATGGGCCATATTCACCCTGTACTTCACTGCAAATCATCTTAGGAAGATAGCAATCAAAGCAGACGAGCAATTGGCCAAGTCGAAACCAGCAGCTCTCAACACCGGCTACTCAGACGATATCGTGAGCACAGCACCTCAAAATCAGAAGCTTGAAGAAGCTGCGCGAGTATTCAACAGGATCTTTGCCCTTTGTCTGGGTGACAGGAACCCCGACATGTCACAATCGCGAAAGTGGGGTGTATATTGCATAGCCAACCTTCAGTTCAAGACGTATTTCAAAGTAAGCCCTAACGCAGTCTGAGTAGTGTAACGACAGCTAATGCGCATGTACCCAGTTGAAAGCAATCAGCTTATCCAAGAACGTTGTACGATCGATCGAAGCGCAGTCCGACCTGCCTACATTTGAGCTGTACCCGCGAGCGCATAGAGTCACATACAAATACTATCTTGGAGTGCTGGCGTTCCTGCAGGAAGACTACGCCAAGGCAGAAAGCAGCTTGCAGCAGGCATGGGAATCTTGCTGGTCAAAGTCGCAACAAAACAAATCGTGAGTTAGGTCAACCCAACGGACAACTCCTCGGAACTAACAGTTCAGGCTCATACTCACATACCTCATTCCCTGCCGCCTAATCACTCAACACAAGGTTCCCACCGCCAGCCTACTCGCCGAAGCCCCTCGTCTAGAACGCATTTTCGGCCCCCTCGTATCCTGCATAAAACGAGGCGATCTTACGGGCTTCGACAAGGCACTGGCAGAAGGCGAGCCCGAGTTTGTCAGGCGGCGCATCTTCCTTACTCTGGAGCGGAGCCGCGACATCGCTTTGCGCAACCTTCTCCGAAAGGTTTACCTCGCTGGTGGCTTTGACGATCTCAAAGAAGGACAGACGGAGAAGGACCGGATACGGAAGTCGCGAGTACCGCTAGCAAACTTTGCCGCCGCGCTCAGGATGGGTATTGCAGGCGAAGGCAGCGGCCAAGCAGTGGAGGACGACGAGGTCGAGTGCCTATTGGCAAACCAGATTTACAAGGTGCGTACGCTATGCCCCAGCGTTGGGCTTCTATAGGTCTTACCCGGCTCTGAGGCAGCCTCGTCACGGATGTCACACCAAGAACCCACTCGGCTAACCCAGATTGCAGGGCCTGATGAAAGGCTACATCTCGCGCGAACACGGCATGGTAGTCATGAACAAGAAGGGCGCATTTCCGGGAACAGGGATCTGATGCCTAAAAACGTCGGCCTGCTCCCGTCTACCATACAGATGAACTCCTTGCTCTATCACAATCACGAACCACGACACGTCACTGTCCAAGCTGGGAGCAGATGCGCGGTCGCATGTGTAAGCAGCCTCGATGCGCATGGAACGACGATGTGCGATGCACCACACCATCGCGCCAAGTGGGGACGACAGAGGAAGGCAAGTTGAAATCGCCAATATCTCAATAAATGCTACCGATCTGCCTCAAACCTTGATTCCCTGGTATTTCCTTTATCTAACCCCTCCCTTGCATGGTTCGTGAGACAAGCCGGCTCTTCGACGCGGCCAGTGACTGGTGCAGGACCCCAAGCCGCGTCCCGCACAGACGCGCTGTCGCCCTCTCAGCTGATATCGCGTTGCAGGCCCCGGCCCACACCCAACCCGCCGCCCTGTCCATCTTTACCCCACTTGCACTACCAGCCCAACGCGACGCGACGCGATACCTTGCTTCCGCCTCGCTTCGACGTGCAGATAGTGTCCTTGTCGCATCTTGCATGAACAGCGAAGTATGCCGGCTGAATAACTGTGACTGTACCAGCAAGTACCAGTACCACGCCTAGTCCGCGCATGTGGAGCGTTTGACAAGATGAGTCAACGCGTGTTGATCGGCGGTGTTCCCTCGTCTCCATGCCCAGTCCTGCTTATCCACTTGGCTTTGTCTTCGGGCATCGTCAAGACGCTGCATTCGTTCCCCATCCCGCTTTGTATGGTTCATCCCGGACTGGCGTCATGTATAGCGTTCGCCGACGCACCTCAGCTCACGGCTCACCCTTTCTGTCTTTCCTTCTTTTCTCCTGCTTCCGCTCGCAGCCCACATGCCTTAGTCGCAATGTACCGTGCTGCTTTGCTCCGGAGGTAACCACGTCTAGAGCGATTCGATGATAGACTTCACTCCGCGTATCAGGTTATGCGCAAACTTGGTAGCGACATTGCCCCCCGTTTTACTGTTGTTCTTATGGTTTGGGTGATATTTGCGATACTGCTTTGGAACTTTCTTGCCTCCGACGCGTTTTGCGCCGATGGCTTGGGCTGAGTGTCGAGGTGGTTTTTCGGGGAACATGGTGGTGGCTTTGCGGTAATCGTGTTGCGTGGTGTGTAAAGTTGTGACAAAACTGGCAAGTACTGCGGATATGGTAATCACGGTGTCTACTGTAACATCAAGTCCACATGCGCTTGGTTATCGTTCCAACTATATACTTGGAGGTTGTGAAGTGTGTACTGCGTAGATGCCGTGTTGCCGGCCAATGATATCAGCCAAGCCAGTGTGGAGACGGAGGATCAAGGCTGAGCAGCATGGTCGCTACGAGCAGTTGGAGGCCTAAATAGAATACTGCGCCATCACGTCAGGTTAGATACGGTACTCAAGAATCCAAGCGTAAGTGTTCGTGATATTGAATGCTATCATTAATCGCTTGAAACATAGTACGAAAGATACGACCATATCCTGTTACAATTTGATGCCGCTGTCCTGCAGTTGATACTGCAACAATTGTAGAGAAGCAACTGGCTTCCCCAAAGAAGAGTCGAAGACGCGACGAAGAACATAAGTAAAGCGCAAACGTTCTGGTAGCATGACAGCCAGGAAGTGTTTTCTGTCTTGAGATGCAGAGAGGAAAGTTGAACCAATGCGAAAAGGCCTGCGCATCTAGGCAATTTTGAGGCCGATAGAGAAGACGCGAAAGATAAGGAAAACCAAGCCAGGTAAAGAGATAAGTATAGTACAACAGTGGCGTGAATGAGTGCCAGAAAGGTATATCCAGACCGTAACGCCGTGCAGCAACAAACCCAGACTGAAGCAGAACCCAGTAAAGAAAAGGCATAGCCGCGAGGCTGAAACGCAAGGTGTATATACAAGAAGGTCAAGAAATAGCAGATGAAAGGAGTCATTAGTTGGGGGCGATGAAGAGGGCAAGCTACTCAAGGGAAGCTCGAAAGGATCAAATGCGATGGCAGCAACTTAGTGCGGCGACTTCGCTGAAAGGTCGTCCATGTGGTTGACCATGGCAACGAACAAGTCGAAGAAGAGCTTGCCACCGTTCTCCATCTCGTTCTGCATTGTGCCGCTGCGCTTAAATGTGTGTCGGGCGCGGATGATGAGCGCGAGGTAGTGTGCGCGAAGCTTGGAGTCGTTGTCAGGAGTGTTGGCATATGCGTAACGGGCGGAGGTTAAGATAGTCGAGCATTGGATGCCAGATTGGAGGCCTTGCTTCTTGAGCGCAAGTTTCTTCAGTTCCTGGAGTCCGTACTTGTCGGCTTGACAGTAGATGACGGTGTCTTTCAGTATCGGTCCAACCGAAGACTGAACGATGGCTTCGTGGGCGTTGTTGGCGTTTCCACCATCTTCAAGGTTCCAGCTGTTTCGCTTCTTGTCATACTCCATACGTGGGTAGTAGTCGCCCTTGTAGAGGTACTCGAGGATCGATGAGAAGACTTCGGGCTCTTCGTCGGGTAGGTCGATGCGCTTGTTGGTAGACTGGAAGAACTGACCGCTACAGAGAGTCTGGAACCAGGGAGAATGCGATAGAACGTCTTCGTGCGCTGCAAATAGTCGCTGCTCGCGGCCGACGGAGATAGTGATGATGGCACTGACGGAAGTTGTCAGTAAAGTTTCTTCGGCTTTCATCGTAAAAGAACAGACTCACCTTCCCAGTGTTGGAGAAGTTTGGTTCGATTGTGGTGATGATGCCTGGGCATGCTGTGCTAGTCGTTCTACTCTCCTCGGTGAGTCTCTGAAGGAGGGGTTCTTCTTGTGTGATTTGGACTTGGATGCGCGATGTTTCGAGAAGCTGCCCTCTTGATGGCGCGTGCGGTTTGATGAGAACATGATGATGCGATGTTGGAATGCTGTGTTTACGATGGATGGTTTCGGTGCGAAGAGGTATCGCTGATACTTATAGGTGCAGTGAGTAGGCAGCAAGCGTACGAGTACAAGTAGGCAAAGCAGACGACTCCGAAAGATCCTTAGGCAGAAACGTCGTAGGGCAAATAGGACGATAGCATGCAAGTACTAGGCGACTGCAGCCGTGTATATATACCTGACTCCTCACAGGAGGCCACTTTCCGGCCCTCGGCCAGGGTGAGGGTGAATTGCGACGCGATTGGACGCGTAAATGGACCTAACGCGTAAACGCGATATCACATGTTCCACTTTGCCTCTTCCAGAGCTAAGAGTCAGGACGGCTGAGCCCCCGGTCCTGGACCAAGCAACACTTGTGCAAGGTTGTGAAACAAGGGCGGAACAAAGAAGGCTGATGGCGCTAGTTGTGCGCCGGTGGCATGGCGTGTTCCTCTACCGCAAACAACTGAGCCCGCTCAGGACATGTTAGCAGGACCTGAGGACCGACACTTCTAATGTCTCAAACCGTGCTTTTTGCTTGAGGCATGCGACGAGCATTCGCACGGCACGATGAAGTGATGAGATGACTGGTCGCGTTCTTTGCGCAGGGCTCTGTAAAGGGTTGAAGCTTTGGCCAGGCACCCAAGAAACTTTGCGAAAAGCAATCGACGCCGCCGCGGTGCAACAGCCAGCGTCGGCTCATCGCTTGCATCCGCGAATCAACAAATTGCGGCCGTCCACCGGAGGCCCCATGTAGAGGCCGTTTGGCGTTCCCCTGAGGGGCAAATGTCGTGTTGAAGGACCGATGGTGGGAGAGAGGCGTAGCGCGAGGCTGCGATCCGGTTCCGCGCAATGACAGGATTCGCGGCTGGCAAAGGCGATGTCAGCGACCATGACACGGTCCCTGATGCCGTGAAATTATGCGTCGCTGATCAATGAACCTCGGACGCGATGGGTCGCGTCGGTGGAGCTGGCCAGGCACGCACAAAGAAAAGCGCCCCTCGACGCGTCCTCGCGTCTTCACGTTACCTCCATGGCTGCCAATTAAGCCCGCATCCGGCATGGCGCGCAACGCTATCAGGGGACCCAACGGCTGCCCAGTTTCACTACGTCCGCAAGCATCATAAATGACGGCAGCAGCACCCAGCCGCTGTCGCATTCGCCGTCATTCCTTTGAATACAACGTCAGTTTTGTGGGGGGCTCTCTCTGGGAATTCCAATCAAACATGTAAGCGGCATCGCAGCGTGGTAAACCGCGACGGTGGAATTCCACGGCAGCTTACAGTCAATCGCGTCTGGATAGGTCGACTGCGGATACCAAAAGCCGTTCAAAAGCAGCTTTGATCATTCCAAGGTTAGCAAGATTCACGGTCCTGCGACACAAGTTCTGCTTTGAGCCCACCCAGGTATCGGCCCGTGTTAGGCAGTAGATACTACACGATTGTCGACTACATTCACCGGTAGGGTATGCCAACAGTTGTCTACTACCCGGGTGAAGGGATCTCGACAGTAGTTAACAGTACGCCGCTTGGCAGCCGAGACAGTCAACTTTTGCGTCGTCAAAAGCGAACTGCCTTAAAACAGGCGACAACTTCCAGCGTGCAAAGAGCAGCGGATTCTCCACCAAGATCCGGCGCAGCATTTCCCCTCTCTTCTCTGCACCAGGCCATTTGTCCTGCCACACGCGTACATAAGGCACCATAATTTCCAAGGCCTCCCTAACCCACCCCCCTGCTCTTTCCTCACCAATCCTCCCCTTTTGTACCATCCGCCTCTCCAGCTCCCCCAAGAAATGCTCTCTCTCTTGCATGTTCTCTACCAACGCAGCCTGCATGACCGCTAGTAGGATATGTGACCGGATTGAACAGTCCAACTCATCCACCTTGATTGCTCCAGCTCCTAGTCCGACTGTCTCCTCCATCGCAACAGCGGCTAGGAACTCGACCTCCTCCTCACTCCCAATCTCTTCCTGCCACCCCCTCTGCAACGCTTGATCTGCAGTCCCTCCATCCGGTATCCCACACCAGAAAAACACTGGCTTGCTAGGTTCTGGTTCGACAACCTTACCCGAAGAAACCTGTGCGAGGTACTGTGCTTCCAAACTGTGTATATCATACAATCCCGACGCGACATTGAGCCCAAAGTGATGGGGCCCCCATGCTTCGCGGTTGTCCTTGCGAGGCGATGGGCCAGATGTAGGGCTTGAAGATGAAGGGATCTTCTCCTCTCCATCCAGCTGGGTGTTGGTGTTTGTGGACAACGCTTTTTGTTTCGACTCTGCGATGGGAGGTTTGTAGTACTCGTCTAGCCAGAAGCGCGCATGTGGTTCTGAAAAGGGGGGTGTGCTGGGGTAGGCCGCGTGTAGGCGTGTCAAGGCTGTGTCAAGCGTGCGGAGGGCTATTTCAGCAATCGTGTCCAATGGAAGGAACGCTTGCCTGTGGCAAGTCCGCCCCACAGTATAAGCCCAGCGGGGGAGCTTTAGGACATGTTTGGATACCGGATTATCACGCGGCAGACATAGTGGGGAGGACGAGTCCGGAAGATCCTGGAGGTCGGGCATGCGGTAGAAGCGTGCTGTGTTGGGTTGGGTAAGGAATGCGGTGGAGTAGTAGGAGCGCCAAGCTGTGGGACTCAAGAGGTCATGGTGCGCAGTGTAGAAGGCGTCGAGGTCTGAAAAGGTGAGAGGGTCGTCTCCATTTAGTTGGTCGGTCCAGCGGTAGTAGGCTGCTGCGATCTGGGCGAGATAAAATATATCCAAGGTACTGTTTCATCTTAGTCACACACATGCAGGTGCTGGGTACATCGGTATGAGGGATTCTCATATGAGGATGTAGCTTACCGATTGAAGCGGAGCTCGTCCTCACCAAAAGACCAGCCATGCGCGTGCAGCTTCTCCACAACATCGAATACGCCCTGGCCGTCCCACAGCCCCTCATCGATATAAATGTATGCGATCCGCAAGACATCATCGTGACATGTCACTGGCACGATTCCGCCTTCCACGTTAGCCAGAAATTCCTTGGCTTTATCGTCCATTGTAGTGCCTGTCGTACGCAGAATGCAATTGCTGGAGTTGATGTTTTGAAATTTGCCTCTAGGGCTGGGAAAGTAACAGCGCAGTTTCACTACGTCCGCAAACATCATAAATGACGGCAGCAGCACCCAGCATGCTTTGGACGCATCATTTTGTGACGCATCGATGTGCGGTAGAGCTTTCCGCTCTCACAACGCCGTTCTTCGTCGTTTCTACCCCTCTTCATCACGCTTGACAGCCGAAACGTGTCCCACATGTCGCACCGTCCAAGCTGTGTGAGCTGCCCTCATCTGCAGATCGGGATGACCGCCAACAGTCATTGCATCGTCAGTCGTCTCCTTAAGTCACGAAATCCGCTCTCTATTAGGTTCCATTTGCGTCGTTCGCTCCGCCGCTCCGCCGCTCCGCTGCTCTGCTTGGGTTTGCTCGCAGCCCGATCCAACAGCGCACGCCACACTTGTTCAACAATATCTGAATCTAGCATGGAGAGGCCTCGGCATATGTCGTGTTCCGTCCGGTTGTAAGCATACGCCCCATCTACCATCTACTTCGATGTGCTCTTCGTTCGAAGGCGGCGCACCGCCAGGGATCCTGATCCTTCAATCAATCGGATTGGACGCCAAGGATGTCGCCGAAGCTCTCCCAAGCTGATCTACTTAAGCAACACCAGTTTTCATGAGAAGATAAATGGCCGGCTTCTTACGCAGGGCGCGAAGTTGATGGAAGCCTCCGTCAGCATGTATTTTCAGCAAGCGCCATGCGCCTCTATACACGCGAACACTACCGGAGAGTCTGCCGCGCTGTGCATTATATGAGGTATCGCGCATCTCCTTGCGAATGCCTCGATGCAGAATTTCGTGGCGCAGCTGACGAATACCACCACCTCAGGTGTACTGAGTAGTAATCAATGTTGATGTCCTACAGTTTCATTGAAACATGTACAAGCTTGGCAAACACACCTTGCGCCCGGCAGAATCCTACCGAACGCCAGGGGTATCATAGCCGGTATTACCTACGCCATATTGTCCGGTTGGGACTATCTGGCTTGCAAGGGATGAACAACGGCAACGACGATCTTCCTGTTGCCAATGGCACATACTTGTATGCTGACCACGAACATCAAGAGCTTCAGGCGCTTGGTCTGAACCTGTTTGTAGCTTTCGACACTTTCAATCAAGAGACGAGGTACCACGAGGGTCTTCGCCATCGCACAACAGAAACAACCTTTAGAACCCATTACGAAGAAAGCTCGACCTCAAAGTAAATCGGAGTTGAGTTCACAGTCCTGACCATGCGCCTTACATTACATACAAGGATGCTGACCGCTTCCAGTTGACTGCCTCTCATCAACGCGGTCAGATGCAGCTCAGGTCTTGGACACTAAAAGCATGGACTCTGTGACCACTCGTGGCCACCATGAATGGCATGCTGCAGACCCCATGAACAGGAATGGATGTTCGTTGAGATGGTTATGATATTGGAACACCCTTGCACAGCAGTATTTCGTCGGTACGTGTGTTGCGTGCCAAGGGTGTTCATTACAGCAGAGCTTTGTAAAACTTCGCCCCACGTCGGGCAACCCTCTAAATAAATGACCCAGCACATGCAGTAGTATGGCACGGTTGATGTTGGCCTGCATTGGAGAAGGAGGCTGATCATGATGCTCGACATAAAAGCATTGAGATCCGCACTTAGCTGAGTCGCCAGAAATCAATCGATGGCAGGCATTGCGGCTTTCAAGGCCCTTGTGGCATCTCTGTCTCTGTTCTCTAGCGCTTCAGCATCTCCTTTTACTCAGAGGCAAGACACGCTTACCCTCGACGGTGTCCAGAAGCAAGCTCTCGCAAATGCATACAAGGTACTGGATGGGACGCTGTCAGACGGTCTGACGAGGCCTGCGACATGTAACAAGGACACTGTTGCTGTACGCAAGGAGTTGTAAGTAAGTTCGGGCACTGCCACGGTCATGATGCTAACACATGACAGCGGCGACCTCACGAAAGAGGAACGGAAAGCATACACCACGGCCGTCAATTGCATGCTCAAGGCGCCCTCGAAACTTCCTGCTGGTCAATATCCTGGAGCAAAGTCTCGCTATGAAGACTTTGTTGTGGTGCACATGAACATGACACCGACGGTTCACGCCACCGCAAACTTCATGCACTGGCACCGTTACTACATATGGGCTTACGAAACAGCGCTTCGCACGGAATGTGGCTACAAAGGCTACCAGTGAGTATTCTTCTTTAGATCTTGTGTAAAGCATACACTAACCTCGCCTACTCATCACAGACCCTACTGGAACTGGGCCAAGTACACCGATCTCGTTAACAGCCCCATCTTCAACGGCGACGAATGGAGCATGGGTGGGAATGGTGATCCAATCGGACCGCATGCAGGCATGAGTCTATGGCCGGGTGAGACGCTTCCTGGTGGACCCGGAGGGGGCTGTATCAGTAAAGGTCCTTTCACCAATTTGACCATTCGTCTTGGTCCCCTCGCGCCCACCATGGACCCTAAACTCAACATCCCACCAAACCCACGCGCCGATGGCTATGGTGACAATCCACGTTGCCACCGTCGCGACGTAAGCAACTTCTTCACCGAGCGCTACCTCCGGCCTCAAGATCTTCTATTCCATATCACCACCAATAAGGCCATTGGTACCTTCCAGGACACACTCCAGACCAACGCGACGAACAGCCTTTCAGCGTTGCACATTGGCGGTCACTTCTCTATCTGGGGTGATCCTGGAGGCGATGTCTATGTGAGCCCTGCGGAGCCAGCCTTCTGGTTGCATCATGGTCAGCTGGACAGGCACTGGTGGATGTGGGCCATGTATCAAGAGAAGGAGGTCAAGTCTCGCACAAGCATGTACGAAGGCGGCACCCATTGGTCGATACCCAACAGTCCCAAAGGTAAACCGACAGATCAGCAGGAGTTGGATGTGGTGGCACCGCCAGGTCAGAACCACATCGCGAGCAAGGAGTTCTTCTCTACTACCTCGGGGCCGCTGTGCTATGTATATGCTTAGATCATGGTGCTTATCACAATACAACGTTCGTTCGTCCCAAAAATTGAGTCTATCATAAAACGCGTATGAGTTGCGTACCTACCTGATTTGATAGAGTTGCTGGTCGTCAGTTCCTAGAAAAGACACCCTGATGGACACGTGATGACGAGGCTCTAGCGCGACGCGTCAGACCATCCGCAATCAGAAGCGACAGATGACATCGCCAGTGTCAAGACACTCACCACCCC